>NC_138585.1:18684469-19001556 GCF_964289735.1 Phaethon aethereus
GCATGGCTTCTTGTCCCCATGCCCCAGCAGCAAGGGACAGCTCGTCCTCCCACCACCCAGTCTTCTCTGCTGATGGCTGCTTATCTTCTGCTGCTCAGCATCAGAGTGAGTGGGTTTGGGGTTTCCCACTGTTCCCTGCCGGCTGCTCTGCCAGCCTGGCGCTGGTCCCAGCAGCACCCAGCCGTAGGGTGCCTTTGCACCGAAGGAGGAGGCTCTGCAGCAGAATACAGCCCCCGAGGCAGAGCCAAGATGCCTTTGCAATTGCTGGTGCTAACAGCAGTGGGTCAGACCCTCCCAGCTGAACCTGAGGCCGTCATGCATTTTACAGCAGCAAAAGGGATGGGGGCTCTGGCTGGTGTGTGCTCAGGCTCCCTGCCCAGCCCTGCGTAAGGTCACACCCTAAGTCCCCAGGCCAGGGGAGCAGGCTCCTGACTCTGTGTCACAGCACAGTCCCCTTAAACAATGAGCTGCTCTGCCTTCCCAGCCCCAAGCATGGCTCCTAGCTCCTTCCACCAGCAGTCGACTCTGCACGCCCATCCATCCATGGCACTACCCCACACCACGCGGGGTACCAGAAAACCCAGGGTGGAGTATCCAGGCATTTTGCCCATTTTCAGCCTCCCCTGGCTCAGGTCACAGCCCTCCGGCTGAAACCCCTTTGGGTTTTTGAGACAACTGTTTTTTGGCTACAAACATCAGAGGCAGTGGATGCAGGGACCTCGTCTGTGGCAAGACCTGAGAGGTGAGGAAGGCAGAGATGCTGTGCTCCGTGCTCGGCTCTACCTTCTTCCCCAGCCGCAGGAAGACCCAACGGGTGATGGCCACCCCGCAGCACGGCATCACTGGCACCCACAGGTGCCAGCTCCCCTCTGCGAGAGCAGGGCTGGCTGGCTGAGGGCGGCACAGGAGTCGGATGTCCCCAAAACCGCAGTGCTCACTCTTTCAATATTGTTATATGGGAAAAAGGAGAGTAAATATGAATGAATTCAATATTAACTATGTGAGATAGGATGCCATATATTCATGCAGTTAAGTAAAAGAGAGTAAATGGAAATCTTTATCACTATAGACTGCTGAATATTAATAGTTATTGTTTGAGTCGCTGCAGCGTGGCAAAGTCAATTATAACCTAAGTGTAAAAATGTCCTGAATTATAGATAAACTAGGCAAGGAAAGAGACGAATCTTCACCACACAATACAAAAACTGCGATAAAAGAAGAAATAAGTGTGATAAGAACTTTAAAACAGTAGCTGCCAAAATGCACTGAACGATTCTTTATATTAGTTAATGTTATGTATAAACTGGAATCTCAAAAGGGTTAAGTGCCTGCATGTTAAACATTTGCTTTATTTCTGCAGCCTACACAGAGACACAGGCAACGGAGGGGAACTAACATGCCTGCATCTTCAGCGAGAAAGCCTGAATTTTCCAAATAGCTCAACCCCCACATCAGGGCTGGGGTTTTCCAGCACCCTTTCAAGAACCAAAATAAACGGTCAGGTTTCCCAGTGTTTTCAAGATCTGAGAGCTGAAAGTCCGAGGGCACGTGCCTTGGTGGTAGCTGCTGGGCTCCGAGCACCTGGGGACAACTTACCCTCGGTCCCTGCCCGGGAGCTGAGCACCGTCCCCACTCTGCCTAAGGCAGAAGCTGCCCTCGGGATACTGCAGGTCACTGACTCCCCGGCGGGAGGTAAAGCGGAGCCATGGAGCGGGCAGTCGCCGAGCTGGCAGCGTGGCAGGCTGCAGCCCTGGTACCTCCTCATGGTCACACTTGTGACACCGCTGCTGGCAGCGGGAAATCAGGACACATGCCACGAGCCCATTCCCAAAGATCCCATGGAGGCCTGGAGGGGGCCCGCTGTACCCCATGTCCCTTCTTGGCTGGGAAGCAGCCCACATTTCTTGCATTTAATTCCAGAAGAGAGGGATGGGCGTCCCTGGGGGGTGACTCTGCTCCCTTTGGGGGCAGCCTGAAGCTGGCTGAGGTCTGGCAAGGGGACGGTGTGACACAGAGCTCTGCACAGCACGCTGAGGGAGAGGGGCTGCCCTTCCCCACCCACCCCGGCACCCCCCCTGCAGATGCGAAGGAGAGCGAGCCCTTGCAAGAAGGCGCTGTCATTTTCCATGACCATTCCTGGCAGCGGAAAGGCAGCGTGCGGGCACAGGAGGAGGTCACACCTTCTTCGAGTCCCTCTGGGTCTCCCATCATCCCAATCTGCCCTGCTGACGGCAGTGGTCTTGGCTGGTGTCCTCCAGCCCTGCAGCTATGTTACTTAATCACTCATCCCACACGGATTTCCATAGCCACAAGCAAGCCTGTTGCTGGACCCTTGGCCTGAGAAGCTCGGATGCCTTGGTGGCAGGAGAGGAGATCACCATTAGCCAGGTGATCCCCGGCCCCTCAAAGGGCCAGCACCCATCTATTGCCCCAAATGGATGTTTCTGCATCACATTAGCTCCACATGTCATTACTCGCCGGTGGTGCCAAGTGACCCATTATAGCACGAATAATAACAGCAGGTTTCCAGAGCGAGGAGGTTTGACCCAACACCAAAAGATGATGTGCTTCCTCTTCAGTAATTAATCCATCCCGCTCCCACCCCTGGCTAATGCTGTGACATTATTTTGCAATCTGGATCCTTCAAACAAGTGTCTCTGCAGGTCGGCAGCTCTCGTTGGCGTCGGTTATCCCTGGGGAGCAGCACTGGAGTGTATCACATTGCCGTTCACAGCTGAGAACCGCTTCCCCGGAGGAGAGGGGAGAGGCAGGCTGCCAGCCCGCTCCCCTGCCTCTGCTCGGGGCAGGAGCCGAGCAGGGCAAGCCCCGTGCCTTCGTGCTGGGACTTGCCGTGCGGGAACTTTCCCAGTGGGAAATTACAGGCTCTCCCAGCTCCTCTGTCCCGAGGTGCCGGGTGCTGCCTGGCTGCACATCCCACCAGTGGCAATGAGGGACCTGAGGTCACTTATATTTTTGTCTGAAGCAGAAATGAGGCGAAGCCTTAGCTGTGGATGGAGCGAGCAGGGGCTGCGGCTGGTGGAAATGAGGGACGTTGCCCCCGCCCGGCCTCAGTCCTGCTCTCCGAGAGCCTCCCACGAGTGAGCAGCCAAGGCCACTGAGCCCTCGCTGTCCTCCTGTCACCATCCCCGGCTCAGATCTGCCTGCGCATACCAAACCCCACTGCTGAGGTTGCACAACTATTTCCATTAGAAGCCATAATTAAGGTCAATACAATTTCTATTATAACCCTGCTTTACTCACTCAGAGCTTCTTGAAAAATTCTCCTTTTGCTCTAATTTTTTCCATGCCCTGAGCCCAGAGGCAAATTGGGAGTTAATGTTTAAATTAAGCCTATTGAGCAGCATCTGAGAGATGCGAGAGGTGCACTGTCCTGCTCCTGCCACCGCTCCGGAAACAGCCTGCATCCCCAAACCGGCACCACGTCCTCCTCTGGAGTGGGAGCTTTGCTAGATCTGAGCGGAGGAGAAAGCTGATTACTATTAAGCTGATTAATATGGGACCATTGTTTAGAGATACCCTATGGAGTATTTATATTAATTCCACACCAGCACCGCACTGTGACCCCACGTACCATGCCCACGTGCGGATATTAGTGTAGCCTGAATATTAAAACCATTTCAAAATAATGAAATCTTGGCCACAGCCAAGATCAGAGCAGCAGCAGCCGATGGACCAAGTCCCCTGCCCATGCGGCGAGCTGACGTCTTTCCTCAGCCTGGTTAACTATCCACAGCCAAAGGATGACCCAGCACAGAAACAATTTGGTCTCAAAGCAGCCATAAATGTTTTGGTCTGGCAGATCACCCGCTGCAGGTCCTTCAGTGCTACGGGGCAGGAGAAGAGCTGTAGGAAGGTTGCTGTCATCAGGAGCAGACATTTGGGGAGATCCTATCGCATCTGCTCTCTGCAGGGACACGGGGGTTGTTGCAATTAGTGTAATTTCCTTTAGGAATCTAAGAAAACACCAGTTCTCCCAATCTGCTGAAATTCCTACCCTTCCAGAAAGGCAGGTTAGCAGCAGCCAGCCGGCACCTCCAAACCACCTCTGCTCGCAGACAGAATTTGTGACTCATTAAGGCAACAAATATGAACAAGATCGATATCACCGTCTTGAACAACTCCAGGTACTATCGGCCCAGAAAAAATCATCTGATTCAAGCTGTGGGAGAGGGGAGACACACTCTGGGGCAAAAACCTGCAGGTATTCTGCCTGTACCAGGCAGAGTAGCAAAGATGAGGTGGTATAAAGGCGTAAGAGTGTTTTTTTGGAGGACATCTTTATTTCAAGGGTAGTTTCTCCTCGCAGAGAGGCTGCTCAGGGGTGTCAGGTTGTGTGCAGGGACTGGCAGCCGGGCAGGCTGGTCTTGTGTGCATTAATCGCCTCCGTCTGCTCGCCATACGGGCTGCCGTGGCCGGCCCCGGCGGGGAGAGGAATGCTTTTGTTAGCCCAGCGCACTTGGCAGCCGGGAGGGATTGCTGGAAAGCAAAGTGGACACTTAACGAGCCGCGTCCTTCCATTATAATTAAAGCGAGACCCAGAAATCAAAGCTGTTATCTGCCTGCCCACACAACAGGCAAAACACTGCCCTCGGTTGCCGCCAAGCTGGGGTCCGAGCAGACGCATGGGCTTTCTGCCCGGGGAACGGCTGTGGACGCGGGCCAGGGCTGCCGGTGAGCCCCTGGCCCCCGCTGGTTTAATTTACAGGTAACACATCTCCAGCGCCGGAGAGCGGCCGCAGAGTGGAGAGAGACCTCCCGCTGTCAGCGATCAGTAGTGACAAGCTCTCCCCTTTTTCCTCCCAAGACTTTGGACACCGGGTCACCTTCAGCAGGGCGGAAAGCCGTGGGTTTTGGCAGAGGTTCCCAGAATAAGAAGCGTGAGCCCGGCCGCCCGCGTGCTGCCTCGGCACCCCCGTGGCGGGGCGATGGGGCGAGCGCAGGGGATGCGGCGGAGCTTTACCCTGCTGTGGATAGGCAGCAGCGGTCCAGCGGCTCAAGGGCAGCCTGGCAGCAAGTCTTCACCCTGATCGCCCCCAAAAGTTGCATGCACGAGCATGGGGTGAGGGGAGGGGCGATTTAGCAGCTCCCCCCGCCCAGCATCCCAGGCCATCTCAGGGGAGTCAACACAACATCCCTCTCCCCGCCAGGCCAGGATGGCTCCTTGCACCAGGCCGGCGTCTCCGTGGCCGCGGAGGCGGAGACCAGACTCGGTGGGACCCTTCTTGTCGGATCAACGTCTAATGGCCGCACTGGGGGGAACAGCCGAGCCGGGGACAGAGGGGTGAAAGGGCAATGACTGATTCACAAACCACCCAGTCACCAGAACAGAATTCCCCTTCTAACAAGGCATGGAGCAAACAAATTATCTTTGTTGTTAGGAAATCTGTAAGCACTTATCGTTATAATTACCATCTGTGGTTTTGCCATTCAGGTAAAGTAGCAGCAGCAGCTCTGATACGGGTTAGGCTCAGCCCCGCGGGCTGCTAATCAAAACCAACCCGTTTGCCTTCAGGTTGAAGATGATGTCAAACTTGATTGAACGTCCACCTTTGATGGCTTTACCTGAGACCTAACAACATCTGCCTCCCACTCACAGTAGCTCTGAAAGGTGATACGTGTGGAAGAGCAAAGCCGCCTGCCATCCACGCCCAGAAAGGGAACAGCGAGCTCCGACCAAAACATCACAGCTTCAGGAATCAATAAAACACAAGTTTAAAAAAAAATAAAAGATGTGTAAACAACAGAGACCAAAGCCCGAAGAGCCGGTCAGAAGATTTATATGCAGCTTAGTTCAAATTTCTGTAATCTATTTAAATTAATAGCCACGTCCCATGCTAAATTGCTTCCAGAGACCAACAGCTTCCAGGTTATTTCATTCCTTGCAAGGGAAGCTCAGAGGGGGACCTCGCTGTGGGCTCAGCAATGTGGTGCAACTCATGCTCTGAGGGCTGAAGCCGGGGTGTGCAAAGGAGCCTGGACATGGCGGTGAGCTGGGCAGGTCCCCCTTAGCCACTGCCCAGCACCTCCGTGCAGAGAAATGCACTGGGAAGCAGGTTTGGGGCTGCTGTACCCCGCTATTTGCTGCGCTTGGTCAGAGCGGGGACAGGAGCATCCTCCCATGCCCAGACCCCATCTGCGCCGTACCCAGCTGAGCGCGGCAGCCGGCAGCACGAGGGAGCCCGGTCCCCACCAAGGAGGCTCTCCTCACCGTGCCATGCGCCCTGACGCTATCCGGGCTTGCACAACATTTTCCATTTTAAGATCTTCCCTCAATCCCTTATAAGAGTGCCAGCATTTAGCCGGAGTTTTTGAAAATAAGAAAACCCCCCTCTGAGCTGGGGGCACAACCCAGGCCAGGAAGATTTCAGCCAACGTGCCGAATGAGGTCCTGGAAAACGAAGATGGCCAAATTGAGAAATTCCTGCAGCCGCTTCAAGGAGAAGCTTGAATGCCTCCGCGTTTGTGGCGGAGAGCTGAATTTCCCCGGGGTGCTGCAGCAATTTTCCCAGTGATAATTCTTCCAAGTTGTGCAATATTTTAAGCTTCTGAAACTCCTGGGTCGCCCGTGCTGAGTGAGGAGCTCGCGTTTGCTGACTGGCAACTCTGCGGATTTATCCGAGCCCCAAACTGGGGATGCAGAGGGGAGCTGAGCTCTCCCTGCGCTTGCCCGGCAGCGGCCGAGGGGACTCGCATTGCCTGGTGCAAACTCTTCCATCCCAGGCAGGGAGCAAAGGGAGACGAAAACCGCAAGGGAGCAAAAGGGAACGGGAGGAACGTGCCAAAATCGGGGCCGGGGAGGGCGAGGGCTCAGCAGGGGGAAGGCAGGTGGGGGCTGGAGGGGTGCTGCAGAAGTGCTCAGGCTCGATCACGGGTCCTCAGCCTCCTGCGGTGAGAAGGCAAAGCCATTTGTCAAATACCACCTTTTATTGGTGCTAGAAAGAAATATTTAACTCCCTGTGGGCAAAATGCCTGGTGTCAGTGCGTTCAACTTGCGCGAAATGGAGCAGCATCAGACTACCAAGACTGGAAACCGCACCCAACTTTCATGCCGCGCCGGTAAGCTCCTGGGAAGGAAGGTGCTCACAAAACAAACAATTTAGAAAGGCAGAAGTCTTCTCCTCCCTCTCTCCATCACACTCTTGGTATCTCCACGCAAAACCCCACCTGAGCGGGGTTTGATTTTAACTCGTTCTCTCTACCACATCCCACCTCTGGCAGAAACCAAACCCTGGGAATGAGAGCCCCAAAAGCTGAAAGCAGGAAAATCTCCTGGAAACCATTACACAACCCAGCACTGTTGCGACACGTCCAAGGTATAATAAACAAGGTGCTCGACATACCAGCAATACCATCGCTCTGCCCTGCGTCACCGCCACCCACTTGCAGGAGACTTTTCTTGTCTGTCCCCAAGCCTCTTCTGAGCCTCAGGAGCCAGGCTGAGATCCTTGTCCCGGTGTTATCCTGGTCACCCAGCCCCGAGCAACCGCCACCCTCGGAGGGGGGTAACGGCCCTGGGAAAACGGTGTTGCATGGATTTATTATAGCACAACCTGCTCATCTGGGTGAGGCGTCTGCCAAGGTTTCACTGATATAATTTCTGTCTGCAGGCGTGGTAACCACTCTTATTGCAAATGGTAAAAGACCCTTCCCTGCACCTCGCCTGCTTCTGGGAGCACAGAGCCACCACGGCCCCTGCAAACCTCCACGCCTGACAGCATCCCTCTCCCTACGGCCCGGGAGCCAGCACCACGAGTCCGAACTAGCTTCTTGCCGAAGACAGAGAGGTTCCCCCCTCCCAGCACAGCTGCTCGAAATAAACCACGTCCCACAGATCATCATTTGAGGGTAATATTTTAACCGCAGACTATTATTATTTACCCTTTAAGGAGGCAGGCAGGTGCGGGAGGCACTTTACACTTAGTCGTGACCGTGTAAGTTAGGGCCAGCAGGATCAAGGCGCTCGGTGGCACCGAGAGCTGCTGTTACTCTCTACTTCGGCATTACCTGGAGATGAGCAGAGAAACTCCCCAGTTTCTCCATGCTCCCCCCCAGCCTTTTAAAAAGCCCTTCCGCTGGGCACAGCTTCTCCTCCCACTCCTCACCAGCGGCTCCTGGAAGGAGCCCTCCGGCCCCAACCGTTCCCATGCTTCAGCAGCCACCAGCGTGGTGCCCATCACAGCTGCCCCCCGGGCAGGATCAGCTCCCCGTGCCCCCCGAGGAACAGGCAGCTCGCGGGCAGCAGCCTGGCAGCTTCACAGTCCTCCTTCAGGCACCACCGTCCCCAGGGGATAGGGGATGCTGCAAATACCCCAAACCAAATGTGCACCAGGGGGGTGGCAGCCGGCCCCGCCACGCCAGGCCGGAGGGGGAAAGCAGCCTCTGGTCACCTCGGCTGAGGCGAAGCAGGGCGAGCAGATGCTTCGGCACCGCTGCCCATCGCTGTTACCCGTTCACTGGGGAAGGGAGGTTTTGGGGATGGACTGATGGATGGAGAGTGTGGTCTGGCAGCCAGCCCCACACTGGTCAGAATCACACTCCCTCTTCCACAGTCCCACACACCAGCAAGTTTGTTCCTGGAAATATTTGTAAAGTGTAGGCAACTCTTTTAATAACTCCCACATGATATTTAAAAAAAAAACCACAACACAAAACACAGAGTGTCAATGTTTTCCTAAAACTAGTATCACGCTGACGCCAAGCAGCAGCAAGTGGTGGAGGAAGGTGGATTTACAGCAGAGGCACAAGGTGAAGCGCCAAGCCCCTGAGTTTTGGTCCCAGCTCTGCCACAGGCTTGAGACATCTGTGCTCACATCCCCACCACCCTGTGCCTCCTTTTGCCCAACAAAAACAGGAGAAGAGAGGCCAGGAAACGTGTCCAAACCCACCAAGATCCAGTGGAGAGACGTGCGAGGAAAGAGCATGGCGTTGATGACCTAACCAGGGATGTCTGCAAGCCCAGGCAAAAGCCGCACCGGCAGCGACGTGTCGGAGAGAGCCAGCCCAGCCGGCCACGGGGCCGGGGCTCGGTTGGGGTCTGGTGCCTCGCAGGGGGATGGCGAAGGATGCAGAAAGCCACCTCGAGGGATAATTCCCAGTGCCTGCGCCTGGCCAGGGAACCAGCGAGAGCTGCTATTTCAATCTCTTTTATCAGCCTGAAGAAATCATGCGAGCAGCAGGGTCCTATTCACGGCTTCCCCAGCCTCATTACCGCTGTTTCTCCCGCAGCAGCCGCCCCAGGAGGATCAGCTCTGCCCGGCGCTTACCCGGCACATGCAGCATCCCTCTCCGCCCTGAAGGGCCGGAGGAGGGAGGCGCAGGGGGGGAAGACATCCAGCCGAGGTCACCCTGAGGGGGTCGGCCCCTCTCGCGGATGTCTGCTGAGCCACCCGGGGATAAGGCTCAATCCCTAAATAAGCCCCTCTGGGGAGCAATCAGAGAAAGGCTTATACGCTCTGGAAAACCCTCTCCTTGCCAGAGAGCATCCCTCTGCTCAGCTCAGCCTCCAGCACCGGGTGTCAAAAATCCCACAGTGCAAACACCACCGTCCCCTTTCCCCCCCGAGTCTTTTCACACCACGCGCCTCCTTCCGCATTGTCGCGCTGGCACGAGCCGCCTTGCCCCCGTGCTCGCTAAAAGCGGCTGGATGAGAGGTCGGTGCAGCTGACAGCTCCGCGGTGGAGCGAGACGCACTCACATCTTTCACATCGCTGGTTTCCCGACTCCTGCGGGGTTATGACCGTGCAGCCCCGGGTCGGTGCAGCCGCACCCCGCCACGACAGCTGTCACCGGCCCCGGGAGCATTTCCTGGGGGTAACGTGATGGCTCCGCCGGGCTCCCCAACCCCAAGATTTTTATGGCTGACAATTTGCATTCGGGTATGCTAATACTTTGATATTTCCAATACTTTGGTACTTTAAAGCAAATGCATCTGATGTGGAGTCATTAATACGTAATAAACGCAACCCCACCACGATGCTTTGACAGCCACAGTTTTTCAGAAGAGAATGACTCTTCTGAACAGATTTTAAACGCAAACAAACTTTTTCCTGGCAGCTGCCAGAAACGGGGATTTTAGAAGATTTCACTAGCTCGCACGACTTCAGGGGTACCTTTGCCATGGAGCTGTCTGCCTTCAAACCTCTACAAAGGCAAGAAGAAGCCCTGCAGGGCTTGGTGGGCACGACCGGGGTGGTGGCAGCATGGTGGGGGCATGCAGGTGGGCAAGCTGGGTCGGGGTGGCCAGTGGCCAGTGGCCTTGCAAAAAGGTGTCCTGCGGGGCTAACCCAAAAGGGTGGCACCACCCGCCGGCCTGGGGATCCGGTGGGATTGCGCTTGGGATGCTGCTGCGGGGTGGGATTTTTATTCCTTGTTTTTTTTATTTTTTTTTTTGTTTCAGAGACCTGGTTTTAGTCTATGAGCTGACACTGGTTTTCGGTGCAGACATCAGGCAGCGCAGCTCTTCCCACATCAGCTCACACCTGCTTCGCGAAGCTGCTCTCCATCCAACACACACAGCCTGTTTGCAAGCTATGTGTATGTTTGCGTAACCTCAGGGTTTTTTGGCCGGAAACCGGGCTTTGGGGAGGATTTCTCAGGCTTTCAAAACCCATCGTGGTCCCGGGGCCGTGAGTACGTGTGCTCTAACCACACAACGTGATGGGCAGGGGGAAGGAGCGGTGACCACGGGAAGGGAAGATGGGTCCGTCCAAGCTGCGAAAGCAGACATTTTGGGATCACACCTCACCTTTTTTCCCCTCCCCGGAGATATTTTCTTTCAAACATCATAAAAAGGTATTGGATATTCTTTCAAAGATGCCCAGGAGAGTAAGCAGAAGCAAAGCCAGCCTGCACCGTGGCTCTGCAGATAACTGATTGCTTTGCTCATTTTGGTCTGACCCAGAACAAATATGTTTCATTTTTCCAATGAGCTGGTAAAAAAATACAGTCCCCTTATTTCTAGTTTACTTAGAGCTTTTTTTTTTTTTCTTTTTTTCTTTTATTCTCTTTTTAATGCGGGGCAATTTCAGAACAAAAAGCCAAAATAGCAACTTGAAAAATCAGTTTTTAGGGTTTTCTTACTCTTGTCAATACAATTTGCTCCGCTCAGCCTGATTTCAAAATCATTTCAGCCACCTTGAAACACCTTTTTTTTTGGCCCTTTCACTGGTCCCAGCAGTCACTCTGCCCAGCTGCGATCCCCAGTGCACCCCAGCCGGGATGCGCCAGCACCCCAGCACCAGCACCTCCCGTGCAGGACGCTGCCAGCAGCGCGGCACTCCCCTCTGCGCCGGGATTGCGCTCGCTGCTCGGCTCGACGCCGTTTCCCTAGCGAAAGACGCTTCAGACTAAAGCCGAGACGAGGTTTGCCAAAATATTTGACAACACGAAAGCGCTGCTTGGCCGGGTGCCAGGATCCCCATTTGAAAAGTGAAATTCGGCATGCTCCAGCCCTGGGAGCCGTTCCCACGCAGCCGGGGAGGGCAACGGCAGTGCCCGGGGATGTGGCAGAGCTCCCATCGCCTCGTTTCGACCGTGGTGGAGGATGAGCACCCCCGCAGCCCCTGGAGCCGTGGGAGGCAGATGAGGGTGTCGGGGTGCTGCGAGCACCCCGGAACACTCTGGCAGGGCTCCAAGAGCTTGCCTGAGATGGGCCATGGCTCTGGGGCAGCCTGCCCTCCTCCGGTGCTGCTCTCAGCTGCAGACCCTCCCCAACGTGGGCACTGCCGGCTGCCAGGTCCTCCCGCCTCCGGCATGATCTGCAGCTGAGACCCTGGGCTGGGTGAACGAGCCCTTGCTGGGCACAGAATTTGCCCCCCGCTCGCAGGTGGCTCAGGAGGGCTGAGCCAGGCTGTCAAACGGCCCTGGCACCGCACCGTTCGCTGGTCCCCATTTGGGATCTGTGTGCCATATGCCCTCCTCGCCGCAGCTTTCATGGGACGCCCGCCTGCCAAAACACACGGCTTGGGTGAGGAGCCGACTGACACTCGCCGCCAGTGCCACCCCGCAGCATCCAGCATCCCAGGCAGGAGGGATGGATGCAGGGAGGGAGGTGGCACCCATTTCCCGTGGCGAGGGATGGTCCCTCAGCTCTGCCGAGCCCACTCCAGCACCATCCCCGCCTTTGCTCCCCGGAGGGCAGCGCCGCTTGCCTCTTCATTCCTAGGAATTGCTGCAGTGCAAACGCGGCTCCACGCTCTTGGAGGGGGTCTCGGGGGTGCCGGACCTGGGCAGCTGGAGCTGCGCGTGCAGCTGGCAAAGGACCGATCCCAGCCAGCGAGCTGAAAAATACTTATTTTACAAGCAAAACGGCCTGCTCTTCCCTGCAGCTTGTGCCCATTGGCATCCAGATTGCTGAGGTGGGGGGACAGCGTGGTGGGTGGCAAGGCTGCCGCAGGGCAGTAAAACCCCCTCACGTCGCTAAAAAGGAAGAAGTGGCACAAAGCCCCCGTGGCAGCGAGGCAGGAGGACAGCCAGGACACAGTCCCGCCACCGCTTTCGTTGGTAGCTCAGCCAGGATTTAACGCCGGGTAAATCCGTCGCATGGACCTTGTCTTTCTCCCCGCACTGTGAAGTGCTGAGCACACATCAGGGTGCTGTAAAACTAACTCATCATAAAAAATTAAAGTCTTCCAGGATGAAAGACAAATGTGTTATCCTCAGCAGAGGGAGAGGTGCGATACAGGTAAGTGGTATATTTGGGAGGCATCCCTGCCTTACCCATGCCTTCTCCTCCTGCCCGGGGGTGCTCGCCCACCTCTGCCCAGGCTGTTGTCCCTCCGTCACAGCCCTTGCAGGATGCCGGGAGAGATGCTGCCCATGGCCCTCCCGCCCCCGCTCTCGGGGTGGCCGGGGTTTGTTTGTCTGCAACCCAAATGATCCAGCCTTCATTTGCATCGCGTCCTCTTTGCGCCAGAAAGAGAACAACAAAATTAAATAGCAAAGCACTGCAGTAAATACAAATATAAAAGCGGCAAGCAGCATCCCCGGCAGCAGTAACACATGTCCAAGAACTCCAAATCCCGGCACAGAAAGACGGCGCTTCTGGAAAGAGGTAGCAGAAAAGAGAAAAGTCTTCTCTGAGATCCCCAAAGCATAAATCCCAGATTTGAGCTATGAACTAGAGCATTAAAATGGAAAAAAAAAAAACCAAACAAACAACCCAACCAAAAAGCCCATCCCTTTGCCAGTATGCTGATGTTCATGAAAAGAATAAATATCTGGAAGGAGAGTGGCTGTTATTGCTGGAATAACACAATCACAAAGGAACACACCGCAAACAATTACACTGGAACTAAGAGGGATGGATGCTTGCTCTGTACGCAATTAGGCACAGTTATGAGTCAGGGAAATGCACATTTTTCTAGAAACATTGTGCTTCTCCTTAGCACAGAAACCACCTCCTGGATAGCAGGATAAAGTTTTAAAAAAAAAAAAAAAAAAGGAAAAAAGGGAACAGAAATCTGCAGTATCATAACAGAAATCACAGATCAATGCGTTCGCCTTAGGAAATGAAGAGATACAAATCAGGACTTGGCAGCTAAAGGAGTCTCCCAAACAAAGCAGAAACAGCTCAAAAGGGAAGGAACAAAACCGAGAGGGAGAGGAAGGGAAGGAAAGAGAGAGCAGGCTCTGGAGCAGACACCATCAATCTGCACATGTGGAGAAGGAGTCAGCAGCGGTACCTGCCTCCTGACCAGCAAAGGCAGCACATGTAAAGAGGGAGGACAAACAGCCCTGAGAAAATACAGATGATTTGCTTCCAAGGGCTTTTTCTTGCCAAAATTTACAGGCCTGCAGATCTCAGTTAATAGATGGAGCTCCCCTTAGAGCTTCTAATGGAAGAGGCTGAAATGAAAACCACCCGCTCCCCGAGGGAGAGGGGGGTCAGATCCAACAGCCTGAGCGAATGTGTTCTGCATCATCTCTGCCGGGACAGACCCCTGGACACCTCATCACACGCCTTGAGATAACGAGCTATGTGGAAGTGGGAATGTGGATTTTTAAATTAAAAAAGAAGAAACTGCCTAGCACAAAGGGATCATCACCAGAAGAGCGAAGGAAATCCCAGGCTCCCGGCGTGCCCCAGGCATGGGGGGGGTTGCCCCTTTCCCCCGGGACATCTCCTGCCTCACCACTGGTAAATCCTGCGGGATTTCTGTGCCTCATCTGCCTACAGGGTGGAGAGGATAAATCCACTAAAACCGTGCAGGCTGGGCTGTGCAGGGGACTGCCTCACCACGATACGGAGCTGCGCACGCTGCAATTCACCAGAGGTTTTAGCCTTCCGGCTCCGCTCCCCAGCAAAGCGGTTTCACTGACTATATTAAAAGAAAGGGGGGAAAAAAAGGAAACAAATCTGTTGGCATGGAGAGCTGCTCACATTTCACTTGGTTCCCGTTGAAACGAGGCGGGGAGGGCAGAGTTCTTCCCCGCCAGCTGGGTTCCCCGGGGCACCTTCCCTGGGGCGATGCTGCGCTGGGCGGGCAGGAGGATTCGGGGATGGCGGCCAGCGAGCGCCGCGCCTGCCGCAGCTCGGCATGCGCTAGCCATCTGGAGGAGGCACCCGCGGCCAGTGCCCGGCCAGCGGCTGCCCCGAACATGCTGTAATCAATAACTCTGCCCTGATGGAGCTGCGCTCCCAGACCCGCATAGGCTGGCAGGCAGCAAATGACATGGTGGTACAAAGAGGGACCCTGACAGCTATTAAACACAACAGGCAGCAAACTCCTCCATCGATATTCTGGCCACACGACCTAAGTCTCGCCATAAATCACTTCGCATAACATGGAGAATACAACCTTTGCAGAATTAGCGAGGTGTCACGCAGCTCCACGGGCAGTGTTAAATGCAAACTGTTTAATTAACGGGATTACATATTTGCAGTTCACCTGCACATGCCCCGTGTTGTCAGCCTGTTCTCAAACATCTGAGGTGGGATGCGGAGGAGCCCTGGCACCGAGAAGGGCGCTGATGGATGCAAAGCGATGATGGAAAAGCAAGGCACCACGGAGGAGCAAGGAAATGGGAAGCAGAGCAAAGCCCAGCTGGCCCATAGGCCAGGCTGCAAGACCAGCTTAAAAGTCTGCAAATGGGTGTGAAGGGACTGATCCTGCCCCTTGTGCGCTCCTCATTTGCACATTCAGACCCTCCTGTCACCTGCAGCCCTTCCGATCCTCACAGCCAGTCCTCTCTCCCCTGGCACCTGACGGGCAGCCAAGCTGGACAGGGGAAGGGGACCAGGACAGAGTGACCCCCATGCTCGGTTCCCAGGGGTCAAGGTGGCCATAAAGGCAATTTATCTGCCAGGCCAAAGGCAGGTGGGCTCCCACTGAATCAGGAATGTACAGCTCGGTGCCACCGGGAGAGACCAGGCGTAACCCAGGAGTGAAACCGGCACGCAGGACCCGAGGGCACGCTGTGCAGTAGAAAGGCACATGCAACCATATATACAGTACGGTGCGTGCATATTTAATGTATTTGCTTGGCAGATGGAATAACTTTGTTAACAGACTATTTAAATTCCTGAGGGGGTACCTGTAACTATTAGAAATTGATTTTATGAGCCTGTTATACAAACATTACTCTTCAAGGTCTAAAGCATATTGAAATTCTTCCTGTTCTCTCTCAAACAGATGGTGCTAGGAATTTTTCTGAACCTACTCGTATCCATAAATACTACCCGCCAATCCCTCTTGCAAGACAGAAACGATCCTAATTAGAACGGTGAGCCCTCGCCATCTTTTCCTCATCACACAGTTACTATAAAAACACTCCAGAATAGGACGGTTTTGGCAAACCCCTCCCCAGGCGAGCGACTGTGAGTATTCCTTTACGTTTGTCATGATGAGACAGAACAAAAAGGGCTTCGGTGCTGTTTGCGAGCCCTGGAAACAAGGCAGAGTGTGTGCGTGGGATGGCGGCAGGAGCAGCCAGCGTCATCCCGGGCTGTGGATAAAGGAGGGTTAGAGCTGGGTAGAGATGAGGATGCAACACTGGTAGGATCATACCTCCCACCCCAGGTCAAAAAACACACTGGGGCCTTCAGAGCACACCAAATTGCAGAGAAATTCATATGGAGGCAGGGAAAAGAAAAAAAAACCCCAAACAAACCCTTACAACAGATTAAAGGGCTTGAGGGATCACTTTCCAAAGAAAAATTAAGAGAACTCAATCTGTCAAGCTTGACTAGGCATCGGTCAGGAGCAGGCATCAGCAGCAGGGAGCTCGACGGGGAGCTATGGGTGCCCGGGGTATTTGCACACCTCCAGGAGATGCCTTCCAGGGCGTTCTAAGCAGGAGCGAAGGGACCAGAGGCAGGTTAGTGGTATAAATACAGCTCCGAGCTCCTTCAGGTACCACCCGCTAGTATCCATGGCTGGCTTGGTGGGTGTTCAACCAGAAATGAAATTTTGCTCACTGAGAGATCATTTGGGGCCGGCAACAGATTCATTTAATCAAGCAGCCAGATTTGTTGCAGGATGAAATTAATTTTGTTCTGGGTAGAAGTGGAGGTAGTTGAGGGAGACAAGGGCTCCTATTCAGGGGAGAGAAACAATACACGGTGCGATAAGGTGCCCGGCCTCGCAGCGTGAATAGCAAACCCTGCAGCTCAGATAGGCCACCGGATATTTTATTTTTACTATACTGCCATTCATGAACAACCCCAAGCTCAAATACGGTCATAAAGAGCATTCACTGAATGGAAAAAAATCATTAAAAATTGTGGTCTCTTCCTGGACAACTCAGTAACAGCAAGTGCCAGCTACATTTGTTGAATAAATTGCTTGCAGGGAATAGTTTTTACTAGCTCTAAATGGGATGAAATTAAGCGTAGGGGAATGAAGGCCAAGTACCACAAAACTATTCCTGGGTGTGAGAGGTATGAGGGGAGTACCAGCCCCTCCAGGCAGACCCCAATGAAAAGCCGTGCCCAGAACCCCTGGTACCCAGCTCTGTCGGGCACCCCGCAGATTTGGGGCTGCAAGGACTGAATTGGCACTTCCAGGTCTCATCAGCAGAGGGCAGGGGCTGGCCACGGAGCCAGGGACTGGGGCCACCGGGCTGGGCAAGTGGGCAAGAGACTTTGGGGGCCCGTCAACAGCCCAGCAGCTGCTTTTGCCAGGTATCTCCCCACCAGTCCCTGCCCAGTGTGGAGATTGCACTGGATTGCCTGGATTTTGGAAAATGGTGAGTCTCATGCACATGGGAGAGGAGGAGGAATAAGTCCACCCTTGTTCCTCTCTTTCTTATTGAAGAAGAGAAGCAAAAATGCCCAAATGACTTGCTTTTTCTGCCTGCTGTCTTGTTTGGTCAGCTCAAAGCAGGAGCTGTCGCAGGCTGAGAGCTGGTGCCTGCTAAGTGGACGTTATGAGGATATTACACAAACTCCATCCCCTTTAGTGGCGGCAGCAGTTTCTTCCCTTTAATAGCCATTAAGGCACAGGGTAGCCCAGGGCAGGGTGCCAGCAGAGCCCCAGGCACCCGAGCCCAGACCCCTGTGCCTCAGGGCAAGCGGTAGCCCAGAGGCTCTTGAGCGAGCCCCACACCGCTCGCAGCCGGTCCCCAGCCCCATCAGCACCTCCAGGACAGGCGCACGCAAGCGAGATACCTACCGGCCTTCCCCCGAGCTTTGGCCCCCGGGTGAAAGGCATCTGTGCGCATCGCAGGGAGAAGGACCCGGCGGAGAGAAGAGCCTGCCGTGGCCCGGGGGCGATGGCGCGTAGCAAATTGCCGTAGACAGGAGGCTGTCATGCAGCAGCAAAGGAAGCCAGTGTCGTTCCCGGCTGAATGCACAAACACCTTGTGCCATGGAGCGGGGAGGTGACGAACCCTCGCCGGGCAGGCCCAGGCACCGGGCAAGTCAGCCCTAACTTCTCCTGAAGATCTGAGGAGAAGACAAAGGAAGCGATGCTGGCCCAGTGCCACGCTGCTCTGTTAGTGAGCACAGGGACTGGGAGTCCTTTGGGAAGCAGCTGGAGGAGAGTGGGTGCAGATGAGGGTCAGAGAACCTTGGGGCAACAGCTCACCTTGAGCCATTTGGGGGTCACAGGTCCTGGGCGCCTCTTGGGGCTGTGGAGTAGCTCAGGGAGTTAGTTGGGACAGTGCACCCATGCAGCCCTGCTAGCCAAGGTGAGGAACTGGGCAACAGGAGAGCTTCAGAGAGCATCTCAGATGTCCTTGACCTAAGGACTGCAGTCCTTCACATCCAAGAAACGCCTCCCTTTCCAAAACCATCCACCACCAGCCACATCATGCCCTGTTGCCACAAACAGATAAAAATCAGGCTGAAAGTGAGTCTGGCTGCCTACCCCCCTCATCTTGCTTCTTCCTCGGATGGGGCAAGACTCTGCATCAGGAAGTTCCTACCTGTGGCCACCTCCGAGCCAGGATCACCCCATGGCCGGGGGATGCTGACAGGAGGTGCTGTGCAAACCTGGGGTGAAAGAACAGCTCTGGATCCACAAAAACTTCCCCGGAGCTGCGACCGGTGGCAGGGCACGTGCCGTGCAGGAGGTCACGGAGCCGAGAAGAGCACCCAGGCGCTTCCTCGTCAGCGCCGTAGCACAGGGAGGCGAGCGCTGAGCATTTCCATCACGCTGCTACGGCAATTAGAGAGTCAGCCAAACGGTTAAAGAGGCTGGAGGGTTTGATTTAAATAAATAATAATAATTTAGCTTCCAAATTGCTCCCACATTGAGGTACTTCAGGCTTTGCACAATGCAATAAAAGCCATCTCTAAAAAACCACAACAACAAAAAGCACACTAAAATGTTATCAGAAAAACACTACTCATTAAAATTAACAATTAAAATTAGAAAGGCTCTACTGACATGGAGGGGGAGAAAGCATCCAAATGAGAAAAAATGCCTGGTAATTTTTAGTCACTGATAAGTAAAATAATGGCCTAATTTAGTACTGATTACCTAGAATTATTTAATTTTACTTCAAATTATTCAATTTTTGGTTGAAGTTACCTAGTAATTTTTAATTACCGATACATAATGCAATGACGAATGACTCTTATTTACCTCTGTTTCCACAGATGCGTGCAAGAAATCAATAGGCATTTCTGGCAAATTATTAATCGACTTGATAAAATGACAGGAATGTTTTCCCATTAGTGGGAATTGCCGAGCCGCAGCCCAGGAGGAGCACCGGGGCTGGGCATGGGGTGAGGCAGAGGAAGCCAGAGCAGCTGTAAGGCAGGCAGGGAGAGCCGGAGCACGGCCCGAAGAGGCGGCTTTTGGGAAGCGATGGGGTCAGAGCCGGGAAAAGGCAAACCCACCCCGCTGCGCTCAGAAAAGCGACGTTCGGTCCATTTTTAGCAGAGAGCAGGCTCAGCCACAGACTCTTGGCTGCCTCATTGATTTTTCCTCCTAATGGAAACAACCTGCAGGACTGAAAATATTTGCAAACTGCTCAGGTCAAAAGAGGGAGCAGCAATAACAACAGGGGTGGAGGGGATGCTCTTCCAGGGCACAGTCGTGCTGTGCCCCTTTCCCAGCATCTCTAGGATGTTTTCTTTTCCCTGGGTACGTTGCCTATTTTTTTTTTTTTTTAAATCCTCAAGCAACAGCATTCCCTGGGTATTTCCCCCACGTAGGACAGCCAATGAGGGTGGAAAGGGCCAGAGGAAGAGGAATTGGCTCTGTCATTAACCTGTGCATGGCTCTAAATGGCCAAAATTCACCTCTTGTCACCCGCTAGAGAGCTTGCGCCTCATGTCAGAGCCAGGACTGCTCAGACAACGCAGCAAGGCAGGATTAGAGCTCAAAACGAACTTGATAAATTGGAGATAGAGCCAGGAACAACAGGAGAGTGTTCACCAAGACAAGTGCAAGGTTCAATTAAGTAATACGTGGTGGTGGCGGTGGGGAAGACTAAATAAATACAGGGAAAAGCTAGCAAGGTAGCTGCTCTGCAGAAAAGAGCTGGGGGATGTAATGGATCGCAGGCTGAACGCAAGGCAGGAGTGTTGTACTGCGACAAAAAAATTAGAAGATTAAAAAAGGGGCATTGTGGGAAGATATAAAAAGAGGATCTCACCTCCAGCACCCTCCTCAGCCCTACCACATTCCTGCCCGTGAATATGCCCCGGTTTGGGTGCCGCTGTGCAACAGAGGTGGGAGAGAAACAGCGAGAGCGTGGCCAAGGACAGCGAGAGCTGCCGAGGTCTGCAAAGCACGAGCCACGTGGAGCAGCTGCCTGGCGGGGGTCAGCCAGCCCCTGGGAACGGCGCGGGAGGTGGATACCACGGCCCCTCGGGCAGAGACGTGCTGCGGGGATGAAGGAACTTGTCCGCACTGAGTGAGCAGCAACGGGCTGAAGCTGTGGGGAGAAGCCTTGGCAGCCGCTGCTCCCCCACAGGCGGCCGGGGAGGGGACGGCATGTGTGTCCCCTCGCCATCCCACGGTTACGTTCACGTCCACATCCACCTCACCCAGCCCAACACTGCCAGGAGAGCTCAGCTGCTGGAGTGTTTTCAGCGGCCACTCCTTTTTTTTTTTTTTAAATGAAAGAAATAGCTGTGAAACACATGATAAAAATCTATAGCTCTCCCCGCCGGCTTGCGGATAGAGTCCCACGACTGTTCATATTGGAAATTCAATTCCAATCAGTGTATTGGCAGGAAAGGATTAGGGTCGGTGCCAAAACGCGTTCATCTCGGCCAGCGCTTTCCTGAGCCTCCACGTGCTCCACCAGTCACTGTGGTACCTGCCGAGGGCCCATCTCGGGAGCCGGCTGCTGGAACGGCTCCATATGGGGCTCAGCTCATGCCAGCACCCCGTGATGTGCCCTGTAGAGGGTGCGGGCACATTCCTCAGTGATGCCTCCACATGCCCGGGTTGTGCTTGTCTCCCTCCTTCCCTGCAGTGCTCCTGTGCTTGGCTGCTTGGGAGGTCAGCGAGCCCCAAAGTGGCCACTCTGTTCCTCTGCTGCACAAGCAACGGGGCCTGGCGTGGAAAACCTTCAACACTCCCTTCAACACTGTTTTCCCCCCACCCTCCACTGCCTTCTGCAAGGAGCGGTCCCCATATCAACATCCATACGGACCATGTAACACACAGTAACCAGGATTTCACACGCAGTGGGGGTCTCTAGGACGCCCTTCCAGCAGCTCTGGGGCACTGCCCCATCGAGTCTCACCTCCTTCCCAGCAACAGCCCAAGCTGCTCAAGACATCACGGCGCACAGCTCAATGTTCAGCAGCGGCTGGGGCGCAGAACTGCCCCGGGCATGTGGTGGAGGGGCCAGGGAGCACTGTGCCAGGCTAAGTCAATACAGCCGCACACGTCTCATTGGGTTCGGGTGCTTCGCTGCAAAGCAGATATTGGAAGTAGAGTCAGGAGTGGGGGATTTCAAGCCATTGGGTTTTTTAGGAGCCTGGAGATAAAGCTGAATAAAAATGAGTAAGGTAGAGGCATTACCCACAGGGTCTTATCTGATCTGGCATCCAAACCTGCTATTGCCTCCACTTCCCTATCTTGAGGAGTTTTTTAAATGTGCACAGCTACAAATCACCCCCTTCCAGTTTAAGTGTCAAATTAAATCAAGACAAACGTTCCCCTGTTCCACATTTCCTTTGGTCCTTGGCTAAGCCCTGCAGCCCTTTCCCAAACCTCCACCTCCCACAACCTGGCACAACCCCAAGCCTTTGCCTTGGGAGACATCTTCAGCCTGAACTTCCCATCCCTCTGGCATGCAGAGCTGCTCCACCGCCAGCCCCTCTTTTCAGCAAGAAAGTTGCTGAAGACTTTTTGCAAAAGGAGGTTTGCTGTCAAGCTGCTCCAGTCATAGGCTTTAAGCCCATTACCAGAAAATGTCAGGAAAAAGTGGAGCTTGTCTTGGCATCCAGCTCAGTCTGCATCAGGGGTGGACACTTGTGGATGCAACAGAGAAAGCTCTACCAGGACAGATGGCTAAATCCAAAGACAGAAAGCTAAAAACTGATAAGAAACTCATTTTTACACCAACACATGATTAATGTGTGGAACTCATTGCCGTAAGATACAACGAGGCAGAGAGTTTTGTAAGATTTTAAAGAAGATCTGACATTTATGCGGCTAATAAAAGTTTCTGTAGCTCCATGAGTCAAGGTAGATAAAAGGAAGATGCCTGGAGGGGAGATAAGGCCATGTGCTTCGGAGCATAAGCTAATGACTAATAGGAAAAGACAAAGAAGAAAGCACCCCTGGGAGGCTGGGTTTTTCCTGTGTACCAGGTGTTTGCTTGTACCTTCTCTGAAGGTCCTGGCACATGTTACTGCAAGATAGGATATGCGACGAGCTGCATCCCAGGCTTGCCCCAGGACAGCAACTCCCCTGCTCCTAAATTTCTACGTTTTGTTTTGGTTTTAAATTAGACCCAGATCTCTTAAAGCCCCGAAAAGCCTCTATCATTAATCCTCCTGACACACAACGTGACCACATGTACTGGAAATCATTGCTCAGGGCTTGGCAGGACTCCAGGCAGAGGGGACCGAGTGCTGACTCACAGAGGCCCCAGGGATGCTGACACCACGGGCAAGTACCGAGGATGCCAGTGTAGCCATGCCCGCTCCAGCCACCCTTGGCCCAGCAGCACATTGCACAGAAAGGTTTTGTCTGCACAAGAATGTGGTGCTGCCTGGACGCCGCCAGCTGCTGGAAGGACATGGATGATGCTGGTGGGACAGACGGGTGCATCGCTGGCTTGGCTGGACCCCATCGCCACAGAAGGGACTGCAGACCGTGTGCACTCTGGTCCCCTCATCTGGTGGTAATGCAAAGCATGAGGCCAACGTGCCACGGCTCAGGAGGCACGGCGGTGACTCACGAGCCTCTCCTCCGTACCGGAGTCAGGAAGGAGATCGCATATCCTGGGTCAGGGCCCAGGACCATAGACGCAACCGCGCAAATACGCTCACGCTGGGTACGGCGGCGCTGGGGCTTTGTGTGCACTCGCAGCCACGTGCTCCCACATCCCACCACCGCATACCCACCTCCCGCCTCCGCCAGGCGTGCTGCTTCGCTGCCTTCTCCTTTGAAGCCCCTTGCATCTGCATACAGATGTCCGGAGCTGCTGCTGGCCACCTGCCGGCGTGTGCTTCATGCCCCGGTCCAACATCTCTCACCTTTGCCAGGGTCTGCATGATCTCAGCCTAATCCTCCCCCCGTTTCTCCGAGGGCTCTGTCTGGCCACCCTGCACACGGAGCTCTGTACAGCTACTGTCCTCCAAGACGTGGCTGTTTAGTCCCAGGACCCATCCCCTTCCCCTCCCTCCCTGCATCCAACCACCACCCCAGCGTGCAGCTCTGGGGCTATTAACACCGCTCGGGGGCCTCACCTTGAGGTTTGGGGGCCAGATGCTCCTTCTCTCCAGACCACTGCTTGCACGCAGACGTGCACCCCATCTCCGGGGCCAGCCTGTAGCCCGTAGCCTGGCCCGGCTCTGCGGGAGGCAGGGCAGCTCTGCCCGGCCACAGGGAACGTCCCTCAGCTGCAAGGTAGATGGTGAGATCAGAGCACTGGAAGCTGCTGATTTCTTGTATTTTGGCTTGTGAATGTCCCACTCCAGGCTTACTGCTCTCTAAAAGCACCAAAGTCATTGTGTTTCCCCAAGCTGAGTTATAAAGAACCTATGGGGCCTTTCCATTTCCACCCCAAAACAGCCATCGCTGAGCCTCCCGGCCGGCAGACCCCCACCCCGCTCTGCTCGTTGCTCCCCCACCTCCTCAAAAACACCTGCGGGGGGTCTGGGCTTTGGCTCCGCACAGGCCTTGCACATCCCACCCCAACAGCACCATGGCTTCGTCCTGAGCCTGGCCCTTCCCCACGGCAAAGATGCCAGAGCCTCTGCCGGCCTCGTCACGCCCTCCTGTCCCTGGCCACGCTCCTGCCTGCCCCTCCTCACATCTCTCCAGAAACCCTGCTGCCCAGGGTCTTTGCTCAGACCCGCCACGTTCCTTGCCCTCATTGCAAGCCACAGCCCGCTCTGCACACCCACCTTTCCGCTGTAGCGGGTTAAACCCTCCTGTCCCCCTGCAGCCCCACGGCCGAAGCCGGGTACCTGCCCCATGGGCGCTGCCTCCCTCCTCCTGCCCAGCTCCATCAGCCGCAGCCCCCTCCCTCACCGCCCTCTCCAGCTCCCCCCTCACGCATCCCCATCCCCCGGCAGGGCTGGCCTCCCCCGAGCCCCCCGAGCCCGAGGCACGTCCTGCTGCGGCACCCCGAGTCCAGGCAAAGCCACGCACAGCGCCCTGACCTCCTCCCCTCCTCCCGGGGCAGCCCCGCACGCGTGCCCGTGCCTCGCCAGCGATAGCCTGTCATGTACTGACAGCCCGTCAGCTCCCTAATTTGGGGCTGGGGGATCTCTGGGGAAAGACGGCTCTTTTTTAACTGCCTGCTTACAGGCGCCCAGCAGGCCTGCGCAGGGCGCCCGAGCGCAGCCGCCCCGGCTCACGCTTGCCTTCACGCCGCCAGCACCGCGCCCGCCTGGCCAAGGGCTGCGTGCACAAGGAAAGGATGAGACCCTAAAATAACCCCCTCTGCATGAAACCACCTGCAGCCAGAGCCGTCGGGGAAACCCATCCCACCCTTCGTCGGGCTTTAAGAGGGCTCAGCTGCGGCTGGCAGCGGTGACCCAGCTGCGAGGCTGCGCGGCCTCAGCATCCCGGCGGGTTTGCAGCGAGCGGGTGTGATTTCTCCATCCTGATTTAGCAGAAAGTTCCGGCCGTGGGTAGTGCTCTGGCATTTGTTACACAACAGCTCTCTGCTCCCCCCCCCCTTTTTTTTTTATTCCTTAAAAACCAAATATTTGCTTCAGACAGCATTTAGCAGATCGCTTTGGTACCCGCTGCCCCTTTGCTGCCGCCAGCCCCAGCTGCGCGGTGCCCATGGCCCTGCTGCCATCTTCAGGGCATCTCCCACCGGCTCCTGTTCGCCCGGGGTTACGGCCGGCTCTGCGGGATGGCATTCCTCACCACGGCTCCTCCGAGACCAAAGGCTGGGGGAAAAAAGCCAACAGGCAAATTCTGGAGGACTTTCCACAGCACGATCCAAGAATTAAAAAAGCTAAACAGATTTTACATATTAAGACTACAACCCTTTAGTGCAACATTAAAGACTATTTACTTAAGAGGCTGTGGATGTTACGCTGGGAAGTTTTCCCTTCACAGATGCTGCGAGCGGCGACGGCAGAAGCCTGCAACCAGCAGTTCGTAGTGCTTTATCGTGTGGCTGCTGCAGCCAAAAACACTCGTTATCCTCCGAAAGCAGAGGCTTGCCAGTGCCGTCGCGATGGGCAGCTGGTCCCCGTGTGCCGGCTGCGGGGGCTTTGCTGCTCCGAAACGGTGTGCCCAGGGCAGCCGTGCGACCGTCACCAGCAGGTCTCTGCCCTTATAGTTATTTACAGAGCGAGGGCCAGGAGGGGACCTGGAAGAGCATCCATAAATCCTATCTTGCGCCATTATCCCAGTGTGGCATCGCCTGACTCTTCTCTCCTGCCCCCCAGCTTCTGTCCTCTGGTTAACCCTTGGGAAAGCTGGAGGAATTAGGGTTTAACAGAGAAAAATATTTCACCTAATCAAAAAAATTATATAATCAGAAATACTCATTGTGAGCCCAGAAAACTGATGGGCTTTAAAGCTTCAAATTTAGCCTCCCAACTGCAGGGAGCTGTTCCCGCTCCTCTGTTGGAAGGGAAAAGAGAGCTAACGCCTTCTGCTAAATCCCGATAACCCCGTTCATCTTCCGTGGCGGATCTTTAAAGTTTTTACTGGAGAGGCGACAAAAGCTGGGAAATCCAAGCCTCACCTCCAGCCCGCTCTCGGGCCACCTGTACTCGTGCCGGCGCAGCCACGCCGGCCCCACGCCGCCTCCCGAGCCGTCCTGTGGTTTCCTCCCCTCCCAGACAGCGCTCCTGGAGCTCTATCTCCGATTCATTACGCTAATTGGGAGGAACCGGAAAGCTAGACTCAGGGTCAGCAGATTTTTTTCTGGGGGAAAAAATAAAAAAAGAGTTGGTTTGGCTCTCTCTAGACATGCTTCCTGCTGCAAGAAACTGTGAGAAACCCCAGTGGGGCTAAAAGAGCCATTTTGCCCCAATTTTTTGATTGCTCTTCGCTGTCCAGGTCTGTACCCGCTGCAGACCCGGTGATGTCTCCCGTGGTTTTCAAAGTTACGATTACCTGAAATGGTGTTTAGATGAGAATAACAGCTTTCATTAATGCGTAACACATCCCCTGTGTGCCCAAAAAGCTCAGAAAGCCGAAGAAAAATTAAAAGCCATAATGTATTTTTTTTATCCTTATTGATTTTTAAGCCTATCTCATTTTGGGGACCTGGCTCGTAATTTGGGAGCACATGTGGGGTAGTATGAGTTCCCAAGGCCTCACGGGTAGGATTGTACAAACACTTTTCCTTGTGTTTTATTTTTCAGTAACCCTGATAGCTAAACCCAGTC
Organism: Phaethon aethereus; assembly: GCF_964289735.1. NCBI lineage: Eukaryota > Metazoa > Chordata > Aves > Phaethontiformes > Phaethontidae > Phaethon > Phaethon aethereus. Next base: position 18,710,934 of record NC_138585.1, read on the forward strand.
TTGTGGAGAAGAGGTTTTAATATTCAGGCTGACAAAAATAACTACTTTTCAGAATCTTGCGGTAAACCACCTGACGGGGCCACGGAACCCTCCCTGTTGGTGCAGTCACCGTGGGCAGGCTGGCCAGGGAGGATCTCTGGATGCCTGAGCCCAGGGCTTCCCTGCTTTTCCTTTTCCTTGGATGGCTTTTATTGCACCATTTTCCTAAACACAAGGAAAGTGGGAGCCCCGGGACGTGCCGGCATCTCCCAGTAGTCGTGCGGAGACTCGGCTGGCTGAGCAGGGGACAGCGCGAGCCCGGCAGCTCCACGTGCACGTCCTTGCTTGGGAAGCCGTGCTTTAATCAAGGCTCTGGGATCCTTCCTTCGGCCGCCCGGGGCGGGGGGATTTTAACTCTAAACACATTAGCGTGCGAGATTGAAAGGTAACGCGTCCTCCCAGGGCCGCCGAACAACGGAAAGGAGCCTGGGTTTCATTTGCACAAAGCGCACGGTGGGAATTTCCCTAATCAAATAAAAAGAAAATGAAAAACTCGCTCCCTCCAAAAGTTTAATTCTCTTAATTACATTAATTGGAGAAACACAGGAGCCTCCTTTGTGTGTGTTTCTTCTCTGCAGAGGACAAGAGCTGTGGGAAGGGATGCTTTGCACAGGGGTGTGGGCTGGCCCCGCATCCGCTGGCAGGATGGGGTGGGGATGGGAGGGATGCCCTGTGGTCATCCTCACCCCCAAAAAAGCACCCATAATGTTTCCTCCACCTGGGTCTTGGCCCGGGCGACCCCTGCGCTGTCGAATGACCCGTTCATGCCTGGAAAACGTAATGGGGAGTTTCTTCGGCTGTCGCCCGCTCCAGATTCCCGTCAGGTGTCGGAAGGGAGACGGGGAGCAGACCGAACGCTACCTCACCCACCGGCTGCTCCGAGCCCTCTTGGTGGCCGGGAGGTGGCACGTGGCCCCAGCGGGGGCTGCGCCGTGGGCTGGGGTCCCGCCACGGGCACCCCCGCCAGGTGCTGCCCACCTGCGCCCCTGCCCCACCGCCCCCGTTAGCACACGGGCTCGTTTAATGCCTCTGCGGGGAGAGCGGGGAGGTGACATCATGGCGAGCGGCGCCGAAGGGGGGAGCCGCTTCCGCCCCGCTCTGCACGGCCGTGGCCCCCCAACGGCCCCCCGGGATTCAACCCCATCAGCTTTAACCCCTTTGCTACCAGAAGGAAGGGAGGAGCTTGCAAAATTGGCGTGGCGTTGGATGTGTGTGCTGCCTGTCCCCACTGCCGGCGGTACCGAGCCAAGTGGGGATGCTCACGAGGTGCCTTCACGAGGGGGGACCAGTCCCCCAGCCCCCCAAAGTGGGGAGACAATGAGGGGCAACAGTGTAAATACATAAAAAATACCTGCAAACGTGTATTTACCAGCCCTGCCTGGAAATCAGTGACTTTGAGAAATCAGGGAGGAAAAGGGGTTTTGAACTTGCACCCAGACAAGACCTAGGCTGGAAAGCAGCCTGACTCCAGCTTGCTTTAGGAAAACAAATACTAAAGTAGGAACACATATTGCTCTGCACTTGGGCAAAATGCCTTCCTCAAAGGGTCGTAACTCAGGCTTCCCGGGGCACCCGAAGGGCCCTGGGGAGCGTCAGTGTTTGGGTGAGCTGGGGAAAACCGAGCTCGGCTGGACGGCAGCATCCCTCACCGCACGCCAGCTCCCCGGCGGTCGGCCAGAGGCCCTCTCCCCACTGACACTGCAGCAGGAAAGGTGACTCTATAAATATATTTTTAATATATAATGGGAAAAGTCTGTGTTCACTGTACGCGTGCTCAAAAAAAAAAAAGAAGAAAGAAAATGGACACGGCCAGACCATTTGGCTGAATGCTTTCATTTGGTTAAAAAAAAAAAAAAAAGAAAAAGGAAAGAGCCACCTTTGTAGGGAGCTCACGTCTGGAAAATTCCAGCCCAAATGACATAAGTTATGAGCAATTGAAAATTGGGATTAGAAAGGAACCAAGCACGAAAACCTCAAATACAAGCATCAGCATCCTGCTCGTGGGTCCCCACGCCCGAGCAGAGGTCGGCAGCGGGACGGCTCCCGGGGCGCCTGGGGCGGGGAGAAGGGGGAACCCGCTCGGTCACAGCATCCCCCTCGCCTGCAGGGTGCTGGCAGGCAGGGAGGGCCGGGGGGAGCCAGGCAGCTCCAGAGCCTCCCCCTGCGCTGTGGGTAGCAACAAAGAGCTGCTCAAAGAGACATAAGTTACCCGCAGCAGCACCCTTCACCCCACACACCTCCCATTCTCTTCTGCCGCCTCGGGCTGAAGCTACGGCCCAACCTCGGGCTGCACGCAAAGCTGAGCCGATGGAACTCCCGTCGTTCCACACTGGCTTAGCTCAGCCGGGGCAGCTTTGTGCCAGAAGTCTCCTAAGTGAATTTACTCCTGGCTTGCGGCGGGTCGGGCTGTGCCAAGAAATGCACAGGTGCAAATTAAATCAATATACCTGGCGCTGGGGCGGCGGGGGGGTCTCTGCGGAAGGGTTCGCACGGCTTTCACCACATTGGCTCTAAACCGAGCGAAGTCGGAGCGCTGCAACTTCCGCTGCCGGCAAGCCGGGCGCCTGCAGGGCTCTCCCGGGCCAGCACGGCTGCACCTCCGCCTAACGAGGCTGGAGCCGCGGCCGCGCCGCAGGGCCCTCAGCGTCCCCGCTCCCGGGCGCAGCGACCTGCCCGTCGCGTTTTGCGCGGCTCTGAGGGCGCTGGCAGCTCCCTTGGCCCCAGCCAGCACGTCGGGCGCCTTGGCAGGTCCCCTCCATCCCCCCAGCTCTGCTGAAGCCTGTTGCCGCGCCCGAGGCTGGATGCAGCAGGGTCTCCGTCTGGTCAAGGTCTCTGCAGCGTTGTAGCACCTGGGATCCCACCCCAGTGCACCCGGACCCGGTGGGAATGGGGAGCGGGAAAGCGCTCCTTTTTCGGGGCAGCTTTGCCCCCGTGGTCGTAGCTGCTGGCGTAGGAGAAGCTCCTTCCTCGTGCTGCGCCCGTGCCCCTCGCCTCAGTGTCCCAATCTGCTCTGCGTTTCAGCATCGTCCTGGGGAAGAAGGCAAGAGCTCACCACCCACCTTGCAAGCTCCCGTGGTGGAAGGCCACCTCGCAAGGCTCGATGCTGTGAGACCACCTTGCGGGCCCCCATGGTCGGAGGTTACACTGCAAGCCCCCAGAGTGGGAGGCTGCCCCGTCCCAAGCCCCAGAGCTCTCCAGACGGGGCAGAGAGGGGCCCATGGGTTTATTCCCACTAATGCAGAGGGTGCGGCAGCCCCAGGCGGGCAGCGATGACCCCGAGCTCAGCTCCGAGATCCACAGTAATGAACGAAACGGTGCCAGGGAGTGGGAAAATGTTAGCGCAGCTTTGGGCTGGGCTGGGTAGTTTTGCTAAGTGTGGCTTGGGGTTGGTGCGGGGCAGGGACCCTTCCCGGTCGGCAGGGTGGACGCGGCCGCCCTGCCTGGGGTGCTGTGAGTTTGGTACCCTGGGGTGGCATGGTCTGTGCTGCTCGGCTTCAGCAGCCTCTCCGGCCAAGTGGTGGTCAGCAGCTGGAAAACACCCAGGTCTCTGGGTCCGATGCGCCCAGGCTGGTACCTACCCGCCGGCGCAGCTGCAGGGGACGGCATTCAGCCGCCCAAATGCAGCAGCTCCAGCTGAAGGTGGGTGTCTGCGCTGCCCTCACGGCCCCTCCACGGGGATCAGCCTGCCTGTGACGCCGTGCCTTAAGGCAGACAGGTACCCGCGGTAAGAGCACCCCGTTCCCAGCCCCCGACACGAAGAGGGAGATGCCCTTTGTTATGTGAGGGTGCAGAAACCTCAGCAGGGAGCCAGGTCTTGGGCTGGGAGTCAATGAACCCAGCCACAGCCTGTCCCCAGTTTATTTTATTATTATCTTTCTGCATTCTTTATAGGCACCCAGACATGGCCCCGACAGCGGGGCGGGACGTTGCACCACCCAGGCAACGCTTGCACCCCTTGCATCAGCCCCAAGAAGCCAGCAGAGGAGGGGATCCATGGACAGCATCACCCCCCCTCGCTGAGGGCTGGGAGAAAGGCGGGATCAGTGGTGTTATTTTACTTAATTTATGACTAAATGCCCCCAGAAGAGTTTAGCCCTTATTACCGAGATATAATGGCCTATTAAGGGAGCAGCATTCCCTGGAAAGCAGCCCAGTGTCAGTGACTCCTTATTGCGATAAGGACTTAATAATCACACGTGGGGTGAGGACAGGAGGGAGCCCGCAGCCTGCCCACAGCCGCAGCCCCGGGGGCTCCTGCCCGCGTCGGGAAGGGGGGCGGTGGGCAGCCCCGCTGGGGGCTCTGTTGATTGAGGAGGAAACCCAGCGCTTGTAAATCTGTAATTCCTCACTAAATGCTTCGTAAGGACAACAAATGTAAAGTAGTGTCAGAAACCCCTGATTTTCTTTTATGGTAAAGTCATGTCCTGAAGCCAAAAACATGAACAGAAAAAATAAAATTGCTCACTCACTGCTTAAAATGTGCCCGTCTTCAGCATCTTCGCAAGTTCTTCGACCTGTTTTCTGCATTGTCCCACGGGTGGGGTGGAGAGCTTGAGCCCTGAGTGTCTCCTACCCTTGCAATCAATTAATTTCAAATGGAGCTTTCAGAGGAAGGGACACCCCCCCCCCCATTTCTCAGCAAATCGCTCCTAAGTGCGATGGTCTCGTTTGCTTCTGGGTTTGTTATTGAACAGGGAACATTTTCTCAGCAAAATGTAAGGCTGAGTGATAAGGACTGGGCAGGAACTGATAGAGACTTCGCAGATCGAATATGATGTTGTTTATTTGACTATGATGTATATTTAAAGGTCTCAGTTACAATTGGCCCCAGGCAATCTCTAATGAGCTGCAGCTGCCTGGACTCTCATTAGCTTTAATGACATCTTCTCAGTACATTTTTCTTGGGGTAAGACCTTGTCCTCTCTATGGTTGTGCACACACTAAAACCAAGAGACATCTCACCCTAAAAGGGCAGCCAACTCAAAACAGTGGAGCAATGATAAATGATGCAAGTGCCCAGAAGAGACAAACCTTTCCTGGAAGAGTCATTGTTTATTTAAGGCGAACTAAATGTAATTTACTTTGGCACGCCTTCGAATTAGACCAGGAGGTATTTGTGCGGAGGCTCAAAAAACAGGTAACAAAGTCACCGTGTGTGTTTGGCAAAGATCAATTTGCAATTTCCCTGATTTTTTGCCATTCGCCTTACTCCATGGACAACCATCCGCCTGCCCGAGAGCCGCTTCCCGAGGCAGAAAGGCTGCGAGAAAAAAGCCTGGATTAGCAAAGGAGGTAAGAGGAGCAAACGCAAGCCCCGGCGTTAGGCAGCACCTCCCGCTCCCGCACCGGCCCGGCAATAGGCTCCTGCCTGTTGATCCTGCCCCTCTGCGCGGAGCCCCGTCCTTTTTTTTTTTTTTTTTTCTTTTTTTTTTTGCTCCCGGTATGTCTTCTGGTGCTCTGCCCCTACCGCCAGCAGAGACCTTATCCGACTTCCATCTCTTCTTCTTCAGAGAATTGAGGGAGCAGTCATTAATCATCCAAGCTGTCCCCTCCGTGGGAGCACAATGGCCGCCTTTATCCCGCGCTTCAACAGCCCTGACACGTACAATAACAATCAACCTTGACGTATCTGTATTGCACCAAAGAGACTTACTCAAAAGGTTCTTTTGCAACATTTCGGCTCGTAGTTAAAATATATTGGTTTATTGTAAGGCGAGCGGTACAGATCATACCGGAGATGTATACGGGTTTCTAGGTAGCGGGGCAGCATCTCGCAAACATTTTTCTCGCCGCGTTGCTAACCCGGCCAGCGCAGGCGTAGCCGGCCGCTGCTGGCGAGGGGGTACGTGCTTTCGTGAGGCGGCTTTCCGTCCTGTTTCCTCAGGGAACCTTTCTAACGGGGAAGGTTGGGTGATTCTTACTGAGACATGCAGAGCTCAGGGAATTCCTCTCCAAAAATGAGTGCAGTAAAAGCACCGTCTCAGCACCACGCCAGCGGACGCCGACAGGAATCAGGTGAAACCTGTATCTCCAAACCGACGTCTTCAAAGCGGCCCTGCAGCCGCGGCTCTCCCCTACAGCGACGCAGCGTGAAACTTTTCCCCAAAACTCCCGGCGGAGAGGCGGCACCTGCGGGAGCCGCTCCCGGGGCCCGTCGGAGGGAGCGACCGCGCCTCGCCGCCGCCGCCACACGCGTGCTCCAAACGTCCCCGCTCCCCCCACGGACACGGGGAGGGAGAGGACAAGCCGGGTTGGGAATTTCTAAGCCCTCCTTAAATTCCTGGGTTCCAAAACGCCACTGAGCGAGCAGAGGTATTTCTGGACAAGTTGCAGGAGCTCCCGAATGACCAGGGAACACTAAGAACATAAAGGAAGGTGGGGGTGGGGGAAATAAAAACAGGAAACAGGTGGGGTTTATTTTTCCCATTTCCCCCCCTCCTCGTTTCACTGCTGCTCGCAGGGGCAAGCTGTGCCTGCGAAGCCCAGATTAAACAGTTTGCTACGACACAAAAATGCAACCCGGTTAACAAGCTCTGAGATTTCGGGAGGTGCCACGCCGGGAGCACGGGATTAGGTCCCTGGGGCACTCCTCAGCTGCTTTGCGGGGTGAGGGACCCCGGGGACCCACGCTCTCCCGGCGGAGCCACCGGCCTGCTCCCGCGTGGGCAGACGCGCGTCCTCAGCACCAGCAAACGGCCCCGAGCAGCGAGCGCGCGCGCTGCCCTTCTGCCCTGTGCCAGCAGCCTCTATCTTGGCAAACACGGCTTTGCTGCTGGCTGCCCGACACAGACCTTTTAAAAATGTATATGTTTTTTCCTTCCTTCCTTCCTTCCTTCCTTCCTTCCTTCCTTCCTTCCTTCCTTCCTTCCTTCCTTCCTTCCTTCCTTCCTTCCTTCCTTCCTTCCTTCCTTCCTTCCTTCCTTCCTTCCTTCCTTCCTTCCTTCCTTCCTTCCTTCCTTCCTTCCTTCCTTCCTTCCTTCCTTCCTTCCTTCCTTCCTTCCTTCCTTCCTTCCTTCCTTCCTTCCTTCCTTCCTTCCTTCCCTCTTTTTCTCTCTCTCTCTTTGTTTCTCTCTCTTTCTTTCTTATTTTCTGATGTTTCTAAAAAGAAATGCTGGAAGGAAAAAAAGCAAACCCCACACCCGCCTGCTTTCACTGCTCGCAGCACACAATGACCTGGCGAGCGCGCCGGTGCTGGACCCGGTACAGAGGGAGCGGCGCGGTGGCAGCGGTTCAGGAGCGATGCCTGGTGCTGGGAGACGTGCTCCGGGTGGTACCAGCCCCTTGGCAGCTCCAGCAGCAGAAGCAGCTCTTCTCTCAGACATAAACCACGGGCGGATCCAACCTCTCATTCTCTCTCCCCAGTCCCCCCCCGGTCTCCCCCCGGAGGAGCGACGGGTGCCCGTGGGGCTCTTGCCGCCGGGCGCTGCGAGTGGACGCAGGCGATGCCGCTGGCTACCGACGTGCCGGCGCGGAGCTGAGCCGAGGGCCCGACAGATGCTTTCTATTTGACCATTTTTTGGTGCGGTGGTTTGATGTGTAATTAGAATTATTGCTTATAAATTTAGCCCGTCCTCCCTCTCCCAGCCGCAAATTAGCCCCGATCTCCTCGCCGCGCTTGCATCGTCTGCGAATGGTCGTGGGGGTGGCCAGACTTGGGGTGGGGAGGGCTGCTCGCCCCCCGCCACGCGGCATCGTCCTGCCACCCCGCCCGGGGGAAGGCGTTTCAAACCGGCGCCGGCGCCGTGAGCCGCGGGCGGAGGGGAGGAAGGCGGTTTGGGCAAAGAGCCCCCCGAGCCCCGGGCGCAGGGTGGAAGGACTGAGGAGCTCCTTGCCCCCTCCGCTGCGAGCGGCGGCCAAGCACGGGGACCTCAGCTGGGGGGACTTGCACAGCACCGTATCTGTCCCTCCAGGTTTTGCTTTTCAGCCTTTCCCCAAATAAAGCTCGTGCCGCTCTGCAACGTGCTCAGGCCCCAGGCTTTTTCTTATTTCCAAGGTCATTTGCTCCGCAGCCGGGCTGAAAAGCAGAATTGCCTTTCTTGCGCTGTTTATGTCTACCAGATACACGCTACTTTCTTTTTCATTTGGATTCATTTTCTGTGCTGTCCTGAGAGAAAGGAGCAAAGCAATTTTCTATTTACTGCAAAATTCCAAGTGAGCAATTTTGTGGATCTGGAGATTGTCAGGAAAAGGTTACTGGACTGTGTACACGGAGGAGGAGGAGAGCAGAAGTGATAGGAGAAGCGCACGGAGCAGGAGAGGCGATGGCTAAAGCTTTTGCAGTCCCGTTGCCGTCTCAAGAAACCTTTGCCTAAACACCCGAGACTGGTAACTATTACTGGATGTGTGAGTAATTCCTAGATAATTTTTTAAGTATTTGGAAAAAACAATGCATAATGAAAACATTACGCTATTGTCGTGCTGCTGACACTGTTGGCCAGATTCTCAGCTGCTGTGAATCACGCTCTTGCCTTTGACTTGAGCAGAATTATGCCTTATTTATCCAAGCTGAGGATCAAATGCATTGGCCAGCGCTTGTACCACCTTTGCCTTGCGGGTCAGAGCAAAGCTCTGCCTAAAACGCTGGCAAATTTGGCGATGCCGGCCCGTGGCCGTGCTCTGAAATGCAGCCAAGACCGCAAAGCCCTGGCTACAGCTGGTTGCTGTTGCCCCCAGCCTAACCCCGATGTGACGAGCTGTATGCACGTCTCCTGGGGACGGGCAAGGGCAGGCGGCTGCTTGGCCAGGTCCAAGGACAGGAGACCTTGGTGGGCAGCGTGGGCAGCGGGCTGGGGCGTGAGTGATGGGCAGCACTGTGGCCGGGGAGCCGGGAAGCCGCCGGCTGGCAGGAGGGAAGGATGAACGAGGAATGGTTAGCAGTTTGCGCACATAGATTAATTTCTATATGTTTTTTTAGAACTTAGAATAATTTATTGTAATTACTGTTGGCTGAGTTGTGTTTGAAGAAGGCAGTGCTGTTTAAAAGGATTTTTGAAAGGCATTGAATTGGGAGGCAATTATTTTTTTTTTAAAATATGTTTAAGGATTATAAAAGTAATTACTGCCCTCAAGCCAGGATGTCTAATTATGTTAAACTGTGGCTTAAGACAGCACAACTTTCGGTCTCTTCCTTGGGTGGCTCAGGCAGGAGGAGAGCCTACCTGGGACGTCTGGGGCAGGGCTCGGCACGAGCGGGGATGTCCCCACGGCACCTCGGTGGTGATGCGGCCCGCGCTGAGATATGGGAGGGGTGCAGGGGGATAAGCACGGGGCTGCAAGGAAGTTGGGAAAAAGGGCAAAAAAGAGAGAAAGGGGAAAGTTGGGAGAGCAATGGAAGCAAGGGGCTGCAGGTACCAAGCGGGTACCCCCATCACCCCGGTCTTTGGGCACGAGCTAGTCTGACACCTGCGGGGAAGAGCTTGCTCTCGCTTTGGGGAACGGGCGCACTGACCCCTCCGGGGCCTCTTCCTGCCCTGTTTTTCTCTGTTTTCCTCTGGGAGCCCTTCACGAGCAGCAAGAGAGAAGTATGCGTTTATTTTTCAGGCTTGCCTTTTGACTCCAACTCTCCTCTGTTCTTCTGCCAACGTGTGAGAAACAAGTTCAGGTTTAAAAGGCAACCTGAAATGTGCGTGCAGGCACAAAACTGTTTTATTTTTATAATACCGTGATTTATGGGCCAGCTTGGGGCCGGGGGGGGGAATTCACTGGTGATTTCTGAGCGTTTGAAGGTTGCCCGTAGCGGGAGAGGCAGCCAACATCGCATATGCCGGGCAAGCGGCCGCTGCGGGCGGGGGGAGAGGGCAGCACCGGCAGCGCCGGGCGCAGCTCGGAGGGTCTCTGCAACGGCGCTGCGGCTGCAGGGGAGCAGGGCAGGGCTGAATGTGGCGAGGCTGGAGCGGGGAGGAGGGTATTTCAGTAACAGGGATGAGAGGTGGAGCTGGGGGAGCGATTGGCAAAACTGCGTCTTAGGGATGGCTAAAGAGCTGCTGAGATTTGGACTCGGCTCGGAGGTGGGGGACTCGGGGGGAGGTGACAGCTCTCGTAGGCTCAGCTGGATGGTGGCTTGATACCCGTGCAAAAATCGGGCACCCTCCTTGGCCACCCCTTCCAGCATCCCGACCAGGCGGTGGGCTCACATGGCTGATCACACACATCGATTCTGAGTACGTACCACCCCGCTGAGCCCTCTCCCCCAGGCAGCAGCAAGCCTGGAGGCCGTGGGCTCCTCCTCCAGCACGTCTCCAAACAAATTCACCCCATTTAACCCAAACTGTCGAGCATATTGACCCAGAAAAGGCTGTTCCCGGGGCGGGGGGCAGCAGGCAGAGCAGGCAGAGCAGGCAGAGCAGGCAGAGCAGGCTGGCGGCGGGTGGGCAGGCGGGCAGTGTCCTGCACGGCGCTGGCGAGCAGTCTGGGTGCTGAGCCCCAAGTCCAGAGAGCGGCGGCCGCAGCCTCGGCCATGGCCCTGCAGCCCCGGGGCGCTTTGCGGCGCAGAGCTGCTGGCTCGCGGGCACCGGGGAGCTCGCGGAGGCGTGGAGATGCGGCAGGGATGGGGGACGCAGCGAGAGGCGACGGATAATATCTGCTTTCTGGGAAGAAAAAGCACTGCGCTGCCACGAGAGCGGCAGCTAGAAAGCAAAGCGGGAGCTGCCGGCACCGGGAGAGGAGCAGCAGGGCAGTTTCCAGCATCCCATGCTGACCTGGAGGTCAGGGCTGGATTTGTCTCTGGCTCAATTGCGCTACACAGACTGGGGAAATTGCAGTCCTGACACAAGATTTTTTTCAAATATAAAAAAATTGTTTATCATTATTACTGTTATTGTTGTTGTTGTTATTATTATTACTACCACTATTATTATTTTTCAGCCTGGGTCCCCAGTGTCTTTGGGTGATTTTCACCCTTGGAGTCCGCCAGCAGAAAGACTCAGTTTTTTTTTTTTTCCCGAGCTGCATGTGGAAGCAGTTCTTGGTGGTTTGGGTCCTTTGTATTCTACGGATTATAAAAGGTCTCTCCTGTAAGGAACCTGGAAAAGAAAGAGTACTAATTATTATTAACTCTGCCAAAGCCAATAATATCCTTGGGTAATTATCGGTTTACCCAATTTTCCTGTGAGCCTACTGTGTAAATACACCATTGTGAAGAGGCTATTATTTCCTCCACGCTCCACCTCGCTATGGCACTGATGGTTTCGGGCTAGTCATGTGCCCATTGTGATTGGGGTTGTTAATTTTGGTGGGTGAACATCACCCGTGATCAAATACGAGATGGGAAGCGGCGCGAGTTGATGCACTCCCTCCCCCCGCCAGTGCAGCCCCTTCCTGCTCCTCAGCCTTGCCAAATGTCTCCAAGCCCTCTTGCCCCAGCTGGGGCCATTTGCCACCTCTGTGTAAAATCCAGCAGGATGCTCCCCAGGGATCACGGTCACCCCTCCCAGTGCTTCCCATTGCCCACCCTGCCGGGCCAGTGGCGCGGCACGGCACGGCAGGGACCGTCCCATTGACCAGCTGGCTCCGTGTCCGGCCCCGAGCGTGACTTTCCCTGCCGCGGCGAGGTGAAGCGCAGGCAGGGAGCTGGCGGGGAGGAAGCGTGTCTCACGGCAGGAGACCCGAGCCGCTTTCCCTTTCATCACCGCTCATTTATTTGGATTAGAGTCAGCTCTCTCCTGAATCCTTTGTTCGCTGTTTGTTATTCCACATGCACCCAGCGCTGCGCGTTCATCTTTATTAGCTCTAATTGCTTCCCCGTTCTAATGGGATCTCGCTATTCGCATACAATTGAAAGGAAATGTATTCATTAAAATAATTCTCCTGCTAACTGTTGTTTAGGGCTGGTGCTGTCAGTGCTGCTCGCCGCGATTTTCTCCCTGCCCACTGCCGAGCGCCGGACGGGAGCGGGACGCGGGCAAAGCTTCGTTAACGACTTCATGTTCATGTGAACCGTAGGCTTCAGGCTCAGGGCCGCTTGGGCGATGTTTGTTGGTAGAGGAGAGGTCGCGGAGCCACCCGGCCGCTCTTTCTGCGAAGCGTGAGGAGCACGTGAAGGAGCAGCACGTGCGTGCTCCCATCCAGGGGCATCCGAACGGCTCTGCCAGCCGCGCCGGGGCTGCGCGTAGCCCTGCTGGCAGTCCCACGCTCCCGAGCTCACCAGCCTTTGCCTTCAAGGGGGAGGAATTACATGAGAAAGCGGCAGCGAGAAGGTAAAGCCAGGGATGCTTGAGAGCTGGAGAAACCGCGCTAGACAAAAGTCTCCTGTCAAAATTAGTGACAAGAGATGGCTTCAAGCAGCAAACAAGCCGTCTTCCTAGCAGCTTGGCTTCCTCCCTGGCACTCAGACCAACTTTTCCTCCCTATTTATTTCCTCCCACCACCGCTAGTTAAGCATCTTTAGGGAACACTTTAATGACCCTTCTTCCTCCTCGCTGTTTATGCTCGGCTTGCCCCCCCACCCGGGGCGGCTGAGGGACCACCGCCACCGTAGCTAAGCAACCGCCCCATTAGCACACTTGTGGCTGAGGCCAAGGCATCTCCTCACCAGCTTTATGCAATTAGCCCTTTGGTTTTTGTCTGCTGTGCCCCTCTCCTCCCCCCCGACACCTCTGAACGGCTTGTTTCTGCAGCTCTGTCCGCTCAAATTAATAGATTTCCCTTTTGATGAAAAAACCATCCGCTGCTTTATCACATTCCCAACCCGCTGTGAAAGCCGCCTTCCCTCGCCTGGCATATTTACGCCATAATTTGTTAAGACCATCATGCAAGGCCGGGGATGGGAAACTGGCAGTTTGGGGGCTTGCGGAGCTCTGTCAGTGGAGAGCGGCAGCATGTTCTCCTTGTGAGCGATGGCAGATGTGCAGGAGTTGTCCCTGCAAATGGGTCTGGCAGGGTCCTTCGCTGTTGGGGCACCCCATGGGCCACATTTGGGTCACCGATGGGCTACGTGAGCGCGGGCAGAGCTGTGGGCCAGGAGGGAGCATCGGCTTGGACCAGCACCACCGCCCTGGGAGGGACCCCGGCAGAGATGAGCCCTGCCAGCATCTCCTGTGCTCTTGTGCCCGTCCCACGTCACCTCTGCAGGGGTGGCTTTGCAATCCACACAGAAGCTGGGCCCACGTGATGTCCCTTTTCACTAGTAGGGTATTCCTGGACCCCTCCAAGGTTCCCCTTGTGCACACGCAGCCTGGCAGCTTTCCTGGAGCCGATCCTGGACTGGAGCTGGTCCGGGAGCTTCGTTTAAAATGCAGATGACTCGGTGTTGCCTAACAGCAATGGCACTAATGGGATGCGAGTTTGTGCCCGCTAACAGCATCCTGCAGTACTTCTGAAGTAAGCGTCTGCTTTGTCTCCGCACTTGTCTGTCACAGAAGAACGTTACCCAGGCCCCGGCTCCCATTCTATTAATATATTTGCTTAATTACGCTGTACAGAGCGAGTGCCAGGCTGGCAGACAGACTGCAGAAGCTCTGCTATCGCTGGAAGTGCTCCACCAAAGAAGACAGCAGTGACATCACAGGCAGATGACATCAGCCCCGTGACACACTCCCGCTCTTCCATCCGGCTCCGCCAACCCTTCTGACCTTGCCCTGCCAACCTCGGGCTTGCACCGTGTGGATGGGGGCTACCGAGTTGCCCCCCTGACGAAAAACACAGGCCGTGCTCCCTGACCACTCGCCCTGCAGAGCCTACGGCCGGCGGCCAGCTGCCGAGCGCTGCCTCCTCCCCCAGCCAGGGCTCGCGTCTATCTGCGTCTTGAAGGTTCGTATCAAGCCCCAGAAGACGGTGCTAGACAGACAGTAACCATCTGCCTGCAGGTCAAGTGGCCGTGACAGACGTCCTCTGGCCACTGAGACAGCGAGATGGTTTTGAGACCTTCGCAGAGGCTCTGGCTGACTGCAGAAATCGCTAACTGCTCCGTCGCTTTTTATTCATCCTTGGGATGTACTTGAGAGCTGTCAATTCCCCGACTCATGGCGAAGCTGAACGTCTGGCCAAAACCTGTGCTCAGGTAGCGAGAGCGTGATGAACGCTTTCGGCGGCAGAGGGGAGGTGGCGGAGCCAGGACCCTCGTGCCGGGCTCGCGCGTTCCTCCCCGGTGCGGACAGCCCGCTCGCGCACGCGGGAGGGGGACCCCAGCCCCGATGGCCAGGAGCACCCGGGCAGCGCTGGGAGCGGCTACGGCTCACGGAAACCTGGGGTACTTCTCGGTAAATGCCCCTTTTACGACGTCGCCGTAAGCAGCGTGAGACGAATGGCGAAGCACCGAGGTGCAAAGAGGGTGGGGGGCTGCTCACGGTGCCGGGCCTCAGGCTGGGCATCCACACACCCCAGCTCTGCTTACGCCCTGCTGCAAGCCTCGCTGTTTATCTGGCCGAGCGTCGGGCCAGCCCATGGCCAGCCCAGGAGCTTTCGTCTCCAAAAGTCCTACTGAGCTGCAGCTCTAGCCCAGGTCTCCTCTCCTTCCCTTCCCGCCTCCTCCTCCCCATTGAGGTCTTCTCCTGACCTCTCCTCAGCCTTGATGCCTCGCCTCGGACCCCTCTCCTCCTCCTCCTCTTCCAACTTTTATCCAGCTCTCAGAACAAAACACTAGACCCTGCCTTCGCAGGCGGTGCTGGCGGGCCGAGGCAGGGCACCCTGATGGGTGGGAATTGGTAACAAGTCAAAAATAAAGAAAAGTAATCACCTCCCCCCAAAAAAACCCCAAAACCATAAAGGAACAATAACAGTATCACGAGGCAGCAAAGCCAGCAGATCGCAGGCAGGACCTCCCAGTGAAGCCATCTGGGTGGCCCCGTGGCCAAAGCAGCAGTGACTGGGCTACCGGGGGGCTGAGGCACAAACCGCTGGTGGGGAAGCCACACCGGGGGCACGGGCAGCCCCAGCGCGGGGTGAGTCCCACTCATGGACCCCAGGAGCTCTTGCAGCGACCTACTGGAAACAGTTCTTGAAGGATCCTGGAGCGTCCGCAGGTCCAAGGGTGCACCATGCTTACAGGGAGCAACGCCCGCAGGCTCTGGAAATGCACAGCAGCGGCAGCAGGATGCTTTTCCTCTCTTCCCGGCCATGGGGAAGGAGGGGAGCCGAGCAGAGAGAGGATAATTCTTGCTCCAAAGAGGGTAAAATGAGATTATTTTTTTTTTGCCTCGTTCTGCACATAAACCTAACACTTCCTTTGAGGCAGTCCTCGAGGACTTCCCAGACACTGACTTCATCAAACAGAAGAAAATTTAAAAACCCAAGCCGTTCTACCAGAGTCGCTTTCCTGAAGCTTATGAACACGAGTGAGGTTAGAGAGGGGCGGGAGAGACGGGGAGAGACGGGCCTGATCCTGCCAAGGGCGCTGGGCAGGGAAGCCAAGCGGCGCTGCTGGCGGGGCTGGGGCAAGCGGGGAAGAAGCACGTTCCCTGCGCCAGGCCTGCCCGGGGGAGAGGGGCCGTCCCAGCCCCCGGGGAGGGCGAGCCCAGCCCTGCGGGCGGGGGGCACAGCTCTGCCCGCACCGCGCAAACCCCCCGCTCCTGGCGCCTTTGCAAGATCTTCTAAGTAAGGCCCAAGCGCAGCAGCCGGGGAGCGGGCGGCCGCCCCTCGTCCTGCCTCGTGTCGGACACCTCGGCTGTGCCGAAGCCTTGGGGATGGTGCCGGGGGTTTTTTTGGATCCTGACGCATCTACTCTCTTAGCTTCACCCCGGTTACACACCTGCATAGGTTATCGCTTTCTGTTGCTTTACTGTTTTTCACCAGTTGCTTCTTTTCGTTCCCCCCCTTGCCTAACAGCCTTGCTCCCTCGCCGAGACGTACCCCTGCTCGCCGCTCCTTGGCAGCACGTGGCCCTGCTGTGCTCCCCGCCGCCGCCACCGGCGCTCGCTGCCGCCTCGCACAGACGCCTCCGACCGGCCTGACGTCTCCGCAGCATCTCACCCCGTTCCCCGGCTGAAACAATCCCCCCACACCTCGTCAGGTTTCTGCACCCGCAGCCCCGCTGCACTTCGTTCGGGCGAAGCCCCTCCTTGCCGTAGAGACTTTCCCTCACCGGCGGATTTCCCTAAGGCCTCGCCAACTGAAAGGCTTCTCTGTGCCCGCTCCTCCTCTACCGGCAGCGCAGCTTTCCCTGGCTGCCTCGGGGGAATGCGTGAACCCTGGATTTAAAGTCCCTCTGAGGGTACCTGTGTGGGATGCCCTGACACCCAGGGAAGCACCCAGGTGCATCTGCTTGTGGAAACAAGACTGGTCTTGTCCTGGGAAATGATGCTTTTGGTCCAAACCCCGGCTTTGCTTCAGGCTCAGTGCGTTGAAATTTAGCGCTCACATCTGCACCGGGGGCCGCAAACGGTTCTGTAGCTATTGCATGGGCTGTAGTCTGTGTTTGTTCTCCAAAAATACGCAGAGCTAGAGACGGCTCTGCAGCTGGAACAGCAGCCAGGATACCCAATTAGTAGTTTTTTCTCTCCATCGAGCTTGACAACAACATTTGTGAAAAATTAAGAGCGTGCAATGCTCTTCCCTGCTTACAAGAGGAATAAAAGCCTATCTGCCATAGGCTCCCAGATGTCATTTTATATTTTCTATAAAAATTTATAGGGAACCCAGCCGGCCCTAGAGACGCCGTCTGAGGAGCAAACAGCAGATTGCCACTCGGCAGAGGCGGGTGTGCAGCACGAGCCGGCGGTGCCGCAGCCCGCGTGACGGCACGCTGCCTTTCCCCAGCCAGGGCTCCACGGCCCAAGCGATGCCGGCGCCGGCCGAAGCCTCTGCCCAGCGCGGGGCTGAAGGGGGCTCAGCCTGTGTCGGGCAGCGTTTCGGGAGCGGGATGGGCTCCTGGGAGCGGTGGGGAGGGGGATGAGCCTCCCGAGCTGCTGCTGCTCGCTGGCTTTCCGCGCTCCTCGCTGTTGCTGGATCCAGCACTCCTCTGGCAATCCCCAGCATGGCAAACCACGTCGGAGCAGAGAGAGTAGCAGGATCGGCCCCTTCTCCAACTTCGTTTCGCATTTTCAGAAACATAAATTGCCATGGTTACCGAAGCCTGGGCTCCTCATTAGCAACATTTGCTCTCGATGTCAGATTAACGAAGTTGTTCCTTCAGAGCGCTGGTTGGTGCCGTGGCCGTCCCAGCGCCTTCTGCCAGCACGGGCCACCCCTTCACCCTCGGCCACGGGGGCTTGGCACCACCCTGGAAAGGCAGCAGCGGGAGCAGGGGCACAGGCTGCTTTCTGGAGCCAGTTCTGCTGCGTTTGCCCCAGACCCCGATTACACTCACCGGTATCAGGTTGGCGCCTTGCACCCCCTTATCGAGCTGCACGAACGAACCAGCTTTCATTCTCCCTGATGCACACGACCAGCCGTAGCGTCTTTGAAAGAATAAAGCGCATCCACTGTTGGCATCATTGCTCAGCGACGACTACGCAACATCAACGCCAACGTGCCTTTTTGACCGCCCCCCCCGCAAAGGGGAGCTATTTAAAGCATCATATTGAGCCATTTCATCTGTCCGTAGAGGAACTTGGGTCGCTCATGGTATCTTACAGCGCTTGCCGGTGCCAGCTCTGAAGACGTTCTCTGCAGGTGCTCGTCGGCAGGGAGGGAATGACTGCAGGGATCAGGCAGTCCCTGCCAGGGAGAGGAGAGCGCCGACGGACGGCGTGCCAGGGAACGCGCCACTCAGCGCGGCAGCCCCGGGATGCTGTCGGGGGGCAGAAACATCAGCTCACACCAGAAACGCTGGACCCGACCAAACGTCTTGAATGACATCAGCATGTACATCGTTACCCTGGTGATGTAATGTCATCAGGCTAATCCCCAATGGCACGTAATCCTCTGTCACTGGGACAACACTGGAAGAAAGCAAACCTGGACCAATATCTCCTCATTTACCCAGACCTACCTAATCCCAGAGAAGCAAGTTAATAACATACATCAGCTCAGTATCTGCTAGTTTTTTATTAAACTCCTCACATAACTTCTATATTATTTTTGTCCTTGCCAACTCAAGCTGCCCTGCTTCAGAGTCAGCAAGGACGCGCTCGCAGGAGATGTTTCTTGAGCAAACCTCAAGCTAAAGCTTATTTCCTCTCGCTACCTGATGAATTGTTATGAATAATGAAAACATTTGTTTAAAAAAATAAAGACAAACTAGGTCAGACCCCAAGTATCTTATGCGCGGAAGGGGCTGAGAACGATCACCCGAACGATTTATAACCGGCCGTTCAACCGGCTCTTTTGGCGAGCGGCTCCTCCGGGCATCCCCATCGGGCCCCTTCCCGCCGGCGCCTGGCACGGCCTCCGTGCGAGCGCTTACCCGTGTCTTTATCGTCCCGCTGTGGATGAACAGCCTTTTTCTTACCCAACTGCAGCTTAATAAGCTTCTCCAGTGAGCGGAGATCTGTAAACAGCGCTATCAGTTATTCTGTCTGACCTGCAGTACAAAATTGTTTTCCTGCTCGTGAAGGAAATCTTCAGAGCGGAGTTGGGGATACACAAACGCAGCCCCACGTAGACCATAAATAAATATATATAAGGCACTCGCTGTTTTACTTTGCATGCCTGAAAGCTAGAAATAATGTCTGATGCTCAGAAGAAAGAAAATATTTAGTTAAGAGAAAAACAGAGAGCTGCGAGAAGGCACGACAAACACTATATATATATATATATATATATATATATATATATATATATATATATTTTTTTTTTACGGCATAAATGGAAAGCCCGTGCTTTCAGCTTCGCTGAATTATTTTACAGCATATCTCTGGCAGAAATCGAAAAAATCCGCTCGCATCCAGCCGCTCAATTATTACACCTCGCTCTTCGGTGTGCCAAAATGACATCTTAAGAACTGGCAGAAAGATTTGCCTCGGTGCTCTCCCTTGCACGCAGGAAGGCGGCTCTGCCGCGCTCAAAGGTGTCGGGAGATTTTGCAGTTTAGGTCAAAGGATGTTAATAAAGCACTTGAGTCTCCATATGGTATTTTGGCACTAAAATGTCAGCTGCTTTTCAGACACTGTACTTTAATCACTTCAGACAGGCCCCTTTTAAATGGTTTGTTTAGTTTGCTTAGAGAATAATATTTGTTATTTGGTTTTCAGAATGACTAATAAATGAACTGTCTTTGCGCGGGGAGAATAATGCCACTTAAGCAAAACCTAGTACTGCAGTTCAGAGCTATTTAATAAGAAATACCTGTCAGTGTCAGAATATATTTACTGTGCATTAGCTTTGAAGAATTGCGGAATTAGTTTTCCCCTCGCTAAGTTTACTTTATGTAAAATGTAACACATGAACTGTGAATATGTGGACAGCAAACAGACTGGATCAATGAATTCAGCCTCCCCCAGAAAATGCTGACGGTGGCAAGAGAAACACCTCCTAACAGGCACGGCTGACACCGTCAAAAAACGAAAAGCGAAGCGTGTGACAGCTGCCAAGGAGCCGCAGCCTCCCGCCTCCCTCCCCTTGTTTAAAAAACAAAATCAGCTCCCAAAACCCGTGCTGTACTCTGCTTATCCTCTTGTTTAACCCGCCGGGGAAAGCATCAGCATCATTAAGCGCTTTTAACCTTTCGGCTTTAACTTGCGATCGGGCAAAAAGAAATCGGGGCTGCGGGGGAGCGGGTCGCGTCGCGGCTCGCCGAGCCTCGCACCTTCCTTCCCGCGGCGCCGCGCCCGCGCCGGGGAGCCGCGCTGCCGCCGTCCAGCTGCCCGTCGCCCCGCAGCCGGGGCCGGAGCTGCGGCCGGAGCGGTTCCGTTCTGCCGCGCCGTTTCCACGGCTCACGCGGCTCGGCGCTCCCCCGCGCAACCCGGGTACTGTCGGGGACGCTCCAGCCATCTGGGGCAGCTGGCTGGGAGGCTGACGGGGGGTTGCGTGAAGCAGCAAGTTATTTACTTAGAAGCTGTCTCTGTGGCATCTTCGCCATCTGGAAAGAATATTGAAACGAGACTTTCAGCGAGCTGGAGCTTCTCCGTTGATACATTAGCCAGGCATCGCCAGACGTGGGCGCAGCCGATAAAAGGGCGCGTTTCTAAGCGTGTCCCAGCTCGTGCACGTGTATACAGGCGTGAGCGTGTGCAATTTCCCATCTTGCCCACACGTCTGGGGACCTCAGCCACCCTCCTGCAAAGCTGCCCCGGTTCCTCGGCAAACAAAGCCCAACCTCCCGCCATCAAATTCACGCGCAGTGACGTGAGGGGCCGGGCAGGGCTGGGCTACGAAGCTGTGCCAAACCCTCCCGTGGGGACCAAGCCCGGCCCCGTGGGGAGGGCGAGGCCGCGAGCACCCTGCGGGGGTGGCTGGGGCGGCCGGCCAGCAGCAGCTCCACAGCCGTCGCGTGGGAGGCGGGGGGCAAGCGCGCGCCCCAGCACGGCACGCTGGCACGCTGCCCCGCTCCCCGAAGCCGCAGCGGCGAGCGGGAGCCCGGCGCAGCGGGGCAATAACGCGCGCAGCCTGGCACACACGCGGGAGCCACTCGGCCCTTACGCCAGCCTCTTACGAACCACAGAGTCGTGCCGGGCGGGAGCGGACCTGGCTTCCTTGGGCGCGAGCCGCATCGTTTGCTGGTCGCCAGGAGAGCTCCCGGGAACTGGGGGCAGCAGGACAGAAATCACAGCCGTCCTCCAGGTTGCTGGGATCAGAGCACGGAGCCCCAGATTCAGCGCGATGAGCACGGAGCCAGGAGACTCTACAGAAGAAGGTTGTGAAACAGCGGAGTCCCCGAAGCAGCTACCCCGCCTTTCAAATGCGAACGCCGCCTCAAGGAACGTGTTCTGTTCTGCGAGCCTCCGAGTACAAGACTTTTAATCGTCCGAGCAGAGAAGATACACCCAGGCACAGGAACGTGGAGAACAGCCTGCGGGGCCCGGCGGCGCGGGGAAGCGCGCGCCCACCAGCGGGGTCAGTCCAGGGCGCGCGCTCGGTAGAACACGGCCGCGTGCGCGCAGAGGGCTGGTGCTCGGCCGCGTGCCCCTGCCACGCCACGCACGGGCACGGCGGAGTTACCTGCTGCTAAAGCAGCGCTCCATCTTGCTAACGAGCCCTCACGCTTCCCAAAAGCGGCCCGGGTACCTGGTACCTGTTCTCCTTTCAACAGCACACCTGGAAAGCGATACACGACGGCACTCACCTCCTCCATCGCCCGCTCCCCCAGTGTCCCAGCAAGACTTTTTGTGCAACGGGAAGTTGGATGGATACCTGGCAATCCAATTATAAACTGAACTTCCTAGACATGAAACCAGCAAGGGATCTAGAAAAAGCGATAGCCTGCCTCGCCAGCCTGGTGATAACCTCCTCCGGGGGGGAGGGTGCTGCTAAATTCCCAAATAATTTTCTAGTTTCCTGAAATCTCCCTTCACATCATGGCTTCAGCATCAGCCAAGTCTCCTTCTGCCCCAGGACAAGCACCTTCCTCCCATCACCTGCAGGTTTTTAAATGGGGGCTATGGGTACGGTGGAGCTGGAGGTTGTATGTGGCTGTGCCTGTGTGAGCCCATTCTCCCTGCATGGGCATCAGGCGGGTGGATGCCACCAGTCCCTGGAGCCCAAGAAGATGAGAGCCGCCCCAAGCTTCAGGAAGACCTTGGGGGGGTTGGAGCTGCCTTGGCAGAGCACGAAGCAGGGAGCAGTACCCCAGGGCGACAAACACAGACTTACCTCTACAGGGCAGGAGAGTCTTCTGGTGAAGTCCCTGAGCTCTGCCGGTGGTCAGCAGGTGGGCGGTTTCCTCATTTAAGGCTCAGTGGGGTCTGAAGGTCTCCTTCATACTGGTATTGGTGATTCTTGTGTGCCAAGGGACACCACAAGAGCAGCAGACGAGCATCTGCCCCCCGAGCCTGTGGTGCAGCTACAGCAGTCCGTTCAGGACTTCTAACACTTTTCTCTAAATTATTAATTTTTTTTGCCTCTACACGTAGGAATGCATCAAGCTCAGGTTTGCCCAGATGGCTCTGGTAAACCTCTGGGACCTCAGAGTGGGATTTACTGGCCATAATACTATGTAAACATGTCTGTATTTTAAGGTCTGTGATTCTAGTTAGTTAACTGAGTGAAAAAGGCCATGCGTTACAGCAAAATGAAGATCTGAGAAATTTTCAGATGATCTTGGATACCTGCAGTGCCAACGGCGCTTGAAGCTGGAGCTGGCAGAGGCTCAGCCCTCTGGCCACCGAGCCCAAGGCTCTCCATGTAGACTCATCCTCAAACTTGTAGCCCACTGCAGCATCTAAGGGGAAAAAAAAGCCTCTTCAGCAGGAAATATCTCAAGAGGCTCCATGCAAGGTCCTGTGCTGTCTCCCTTGAGCGACGATTTGGGCAGTGTGAGATTTTGCCATTGCTGGAGTTTCCCCAACTGATCAAAGTCATGGGGGCTGCGTCCAGCGACGGGTTCCAGCTCCTCTATATCTACCAGTGCCCTGAATTTCTTCAGGAGTAGGAAAGGTCTGAGATGAGACCCTCTCCCCTTTCATCCCAGGATCACAGGCTGCGGAGCTCACTTTCTCAGGAACAAGGGCTCTTTTTTAAAGCACTCATTGGGTTTAACTCCTGAGGCATTTGGAAACTCTGTAAAGCCAGGAATTGACCCAGGTTCTAGAAAGAGAGCAGAGTGTCTAATGCTTTTAAGCAGCATTTCAGAGGCAGAGATGATCTTCAAAATGTTTGGGCTTCCAGTTTTGAGAGAAACATTTTTTCTTTGAAATTAGCTTAATTAAAGGATCACAAAATTAATTAAAACGCAGAATGAAATGCAACGCTTTGCATCAGGTCGAATGAAACATTTTAGCATGCTTTAAAATGAAATCAGAGATGGTTTTCATTTCGATTAAAGAAACCCCTCTCTCTCTCCCCAGGCTCTGGAAAACACTGATAAAATCCTCCTCTCCCGATTCTGCCTGTCCCAGCTTGCAGAGGGGTAAGGCTCTCCCTGCCCCGAAACCTCAGGGACCGGGGGCTCGGATCCACTTCATGCTCGACCCTCAGCTCTCACCAAAGACGTTTTGGTTGGACGATATTTTAAAGTGCTCCTCCTTGGCAGTGGCAGCTCGTTTAAAATTGGCAGCACCCCTAATTGGGAAGGGGGGAGCTCTGCCCGGCAGAAATGCCACCGCTGGCCCCAGGCACGGCGGGGCCAGCCGGTGCCACTCTCGATAGCCATCACTGTCAGAGGTGGCTTCCTGGCCACGGCTGAACTATCCGCCTGTTTAAATATAGCGAGTCCCAAAATGTCAGGAGTTTCAAAGGCAGCGCAAAGCGGCGGCGCAGGGCCGGCCGGGCCGGGTGTTGGCTTGGGAACGGCCCCCGGCCGCGGGCTGAGACCCCCTGACGTACCGGTGCGACACCTGAGCCGTAACCGCCTGCGACGCGGCCTCGTCCCGCTCCCCGGCAGCGCTGCTGACACAGCCGCGTGCGGCTCTTGGCACCAGAAAATACATTTTCCTCCGATACCAAAACTTTCCGTGCACCGTAACCATCAAGAGAGCGGCTCACGATTAAGCAGTTGGGGTTTTACAGCGTCCCGAGGACGTCAAGTGCCACTTAAGCCACAGCTGTTTTTACCGTTGTTATTTATTAGGTGGGGCTGGCCGGTGCCAGGGCCTGGCCCGCCCCGCAGGGCAGGTGCTCCTGGCACGAAACGCCGGTGCAAAGCTGGCGAGCCTCAGGCGAGCATCGCGAGAGCGGGCGGCCGCGGTCCTCCTGCTCCTTCCGCGGTCTCCCGTGGTCCTCCTGCTCCTTCCGCGGGCTCTCGAAGGCAGGAGCCACACGGGGGAGACGTTTTGGCGCTGAGGAGGGTGCTTGAGTCCAGACCCTCAGAGGTGTCCGGGCTGCTGAACCCGGGGGGAACCAAGGTCCTGCCTCCCCACAGCAAAACACCGGAGCGCTGCCGCTCCGAGGGGCGCATCCCTACGGAGCGGGGCGAGGCACGATCAGGTGCTGCTTTTGAGGGAAGTGCTCCGTTCTTCTCCCCCCACCCTGCGATCTGGCCAAGCGCAGGCAGCTCTGCTCGTCCCGCGGGGGTGACAGCAGGGCCACAACCCCCAGCTCCCGCTGCCCGTGCCGGGGCTCACAGCCGCAGCGGGTTCGGGTTTTACGGCCGCTTGCCGGCCGCCCCGCTTCGCCGCCAGACGTCACCTCCTCGGGCAGGCTGGCGGGCGGCGTCCCGGCGGGGCGGCTGCCAAAGGGGGCTCAGCGTGGCGGGACCGAGGGGCTGGTGCAGGCGTCGTCCTCCCTGCGGCCACTTGTGAACCCTTATTTGTACACGGAACGGCATTTCGCGGCATCGCCCGTGTGCTGCCGCAGCGCTCGGGGTCGTCAAACCCCGGGGAGCCACGACTCCCCTCCACCAGGCACCACGCCGCTGCGAATCCCACACCGACGTGGATGCTCCAGCGTCGTGGCGAAGCCCCGGCCCCTGCCGCGGCCACGCATCCTCCCCCCAGACGGGATGCTCTCCGGGACGCGCTGCAGAGGCCAGAGGGTGAGCTAAGCCAAAGCAAACCCTCGGGCAGCTTCCGAGGGGTTAAGGGGCTGCGCACACCCGCTCTCCCCGTGGCCTCTCCGACCTCCTCCTCGCAAAAGGCAAACAAAGAGGCTCTCCTAAGCGAACAAAACCCCACGTACCTCTGCCGGCCATAATGGCATTAGGAGAAGGGCGGGAAGAGATCCTAGCGCTCCGTTCACATTTAAGCATACAAAAACAAACAAAAAAAAGGAAAAAGTTAAAGCCATCTGAAAGTGCCTCCCTCCCTCCCAGAAGAGTGATAAAGGCTTTTTGGCAGAGCGAGGTGGTGTTTATTTTGGTTTGTGTTGTGTTGCTGCTCTGACCCCCTCAGCTGTTAGACGGCAGACTTGACAGTCTGATTGTTTTTACTGGACTGCGCCGGAGTTTTTTGCTTTGCAAAAATGATCTGGGAGCAGTTTGCGCTGATTGCTTAGGAGGGCTGCGACCAGGGACCATCGCCGTGTCCTGCGCCGTGCCCCACGTCTCAGGTGGGACTGCAGCCGGGGCTCGGCCTGCAGCTGGTTTAAATCATCACTTTCTTCCCATTTCACTGCACAAGGTAGCGCTTGAAGATTTTCCTTTCTATTCTGCTGAAATGTGACTCTAATTAGATGATAACAAGGCTCTGACATTTTCTAATCGTAATCCTATCCGTGCAAGGGGACGTTATTAAAACGATTAAAATTATTGATAAAGGGGAGGAAGGACGCTCGGTCAGAGAACTCGGTATTTGGCCCATGGCGCGGAGGGGGGAGGACAGTCCCGGGTCTGGGTCTGGCCCCGGATAAAGCCACCGCTGCCCCCGAGGACGTGCTGCTCTCTGAACACTTGCGTAAGTAACGCAACGCCTCCCACCAAGCTGGAGCCTCCCATCGCGACCACGACTTAAAGCAAAGGCAGTTTCTGTGACAAAAGGTGGACCCAGCCTTCATGTAGAACGAACGAAGCACGGCTGCAGCGGACCTGAAGCTACTACAGACGCAGCTGGACCCAGTGTTTTCCACACCCCCGTGTGCTCAGGTAGACGTCCCGGTGCAAACATTACCGCTTCACATGGTGTGGCTTGTAGACTCTCTTTTGGGAAGGTTTTTCCTCCATGGGACTAAGCATGGGGGATGAGCAATCAGGCCCTCATCCACTCATGTGAAACAAAAGGGCACCGTGCCCCTCTTCCCAAGGTGAGCAGGTATTTTTTAAAGCCAGGCACCTCTCTGCAGGCAAGAGTCAGAAACAGAGACGGAAAAGTCCTAAGGGCTGAAGCTTCCACAAAGTAATGGTGAACAGGGCAAGGTTTTGTCTTTACCACCTTTGAACCCTCCCAGGCCACGCAGCAGTCACATCTTCTCCGACCCAGGGGACGGGCATGCGACATCCTCCACCCCGTCCCAAACCAGCTGCCGGGCCCCGCGGACCCAGCGGCGTGCCCCGCCAGGGCCGTCCCAGCCCTCCCGGCTGGAGCCTGCCTTGCCGCCCACGGGCACCGGGGCCAGACCCACCACCCCTCGCCCCGGCGGTCCCCGGGACTGCAGCGCCGCTGCGGGATCCCGCTGTTTTGTCTGCGGGATCCTTCTCCTCACGGGGCTCCGTGCCCAGCTCCACATCAGCCCTGCCTGGCGTGGAGGCAGACAGCTCTGAGCCAGTTTTCTGCTCCGGAAACCTCGGGAATCTCCCTTGGTGTTTCCCAGAATAGCCCCAAGGCTCCTCTAATTTCCTCCAGCTGCTGCACGCCAGCGCGCAGCCAGCCGGCGGCCGCGCCCGCAGCATCCGCACCCCGGCGCTCGGAGGCGGCAGGGGTGGCGGTGGCACAGCGCTGGCGCAGGGGATGCCTCATCCCTGGGGAAGCCCCTACATCTGCAGGGAACAAGGCTGTAACACACAAAGAAAGCGAAACCCACCGAAGGGGACAGAGAAACGCAGGCAGCGAAGCCTGTTAGCCAAGACGCTGGGGGACAGCTTGCAGGCTCCAACACCCTCCTTGTCCCCGCGGGCAGGGGAGACGCCCAGCACTACCCCTCCCCGTTCGCACGTACCCCAGTAGCTGACGTGTTCCCCTGCATCAAACAGAGCAGGAGTTTTCCCAGCAGCCGGTGACCCCCGATCGACTGCTGGCAGCAGCCACAGCCCTGCTCGGCGTGGCTACCTCCACCCCGGGGCTGCAAGTCCCCGAGGAGCGCGCCGCCAGAGACGGACCTTTGGGGGACTGGCACAGTCAGCACGTGCCCAAGTCCGGGGCATTTCGGGTGCCTCTCCCCAGCACGAGCTTGCACACGGGGTCAAACTGCCGACACACAGAGGACCGACGACACCCCTGCAGCGCTTCTCAACGAGAAAAGTCCTCCAGAGCCAGCAAACCATTTGCAGAGAACAATTTATTCATCCAATTTACACCTTATTTCTCTTCACAAGCAGATCATAGTCTCCATGAAATTGCTCATTGCTAGAAATTATGCAGCAAATATTTCAGGATCCGTATCTCCAGCAAACTGCCTGCTGCCAGCGCTATTTCCCTATTCACAATCAGAAACCGGAGCCGGTTTGATAGGACGTACAGCTTCCGTAGCGCGGCTCGCTCCCCGCCACCGAGGCACGATGCCCTCCCTGCCTGGCACCAACAGGCAGTGCTTCTTAGCTTATAAATAAGAAGCTCACAACAGAATCAACCTTACAACGCAAATATTCATGATTATGAATTTGAAAATCACTTCTTATGAATAAGCCTGCACAGTTTGCATTAAAATATGCTGCTTCAGCATCATTCCTGCAAGTGTACATGTTTGCTAGAACAGCCACAGAGAGCAAGCCTGAAAAGGTCAGGAAGGGAAAGTGAACAAATTTATTGAGAAATTCAAACATATGTTTGGTGCTGGTTTAAAAAAAAATCCGCTGCAAATACATAGATGGTGTCTCCATCAGAGAGACGGCACTATGCAAAGCTCGCTATGTGGGGACAGAGGTCTCAGCTAATTGAAAAACTGATTAATTTTTACACCTACCAACTTTGATATTTTGAAGGTTTTAATTTCTCTTTAAAATGCTGAAGATTTCTTTGAAAAAGGTTTAGAATTCATATTGGAAACCCACAAAGGAGTTTTTAAGACTCTACCTTCTTATTTTAATAAAAAGTAGTTTAGATTTTTTTTTTCTTGGAAATATCTTCATTAAATAGAAGAGGAACTAAAGGGCATGGTAATATAATTCACAGACGATCCTAAATTAGGATATATTGTACACGGCAGTGCGGACCGAGAAATAATACAAAGGGCCCCAGAGAGATTGGAAACCTGGGTAGAAAATAAATGAGATTCAATTTGGAAAAATGCCGTCGATGCCTCTGGGGAAAATAATTTGAAACATGCGGAAACCTGGGAAGCAGGAATGGCTAACAGGGAGTTTAAAACAATAACAGAGAGAAAATTGGTCTGCAAAGCATTACGGACCCCCTCTAACGCCCGCTGGAGTCAGCAAAGAGGTTCCTGTTCGCTGCCGCAAGGCCTTAGGGATGGTCACCACCATACAGAGGAACAGCAGGAACGTGACCGAGAACAGGCTCGTGAGCGCAGACCTGGGCAGCGCTGGGCCAAAGCCACACGAGGTGACCGGGGAGAGGATGGGAGCGGGGTAACGCTGGGGAGAACGGCCGGGGTGGGGGCTGTGTCTGTCCCAGCTCCTGAAAGGCTGGACATGGAGGAGCAGGAAGGTGAGGATGCTCTATGGGACCATGATGAAGGTGAGGGGGAGTGGGGCAGGAGACACACAAGCTAGATTTTGAACATTGATTTAAACACAAAGAACTTTCTGACAGCACAAAGCTCTGCAGACGCGCGCATTCCCGCATGCAGCCCTCTCCTGGAGACGGGCTGGGACCCAGGTGGTCCCTGCTTAACTCAAGTGTTTCCTCTTGTCTCTGGTTTTCCTTCAGACCCATGTACATCAGAGCTGCAGAGAAGGAAGAAAAGGGGAGCACAGGGCAAGCGTGAGCACAGGAGAAGGTGAAGATGGGGCAGGAGCAGCCTGGTCCTCGCAGGACGTGCACTCAAGTTCTCACTGAGGCCAAGGGAGGAGCTGGACCAAAGCTGGACGGTCACACCTCTGTCCAGACTCACAGCAGCTCGGGTCGTGCCAGCAGATGGTACCATCAGGTGCTGTTCTTCGTGCAGAGAAGAAAAGCTGTCTCCAGTTCCACCCAGTCCTGGGGCTGGGGCAGGAACATCCCCCCTGCCCATGAGGGCAGGCAACAGTAACACCGTCACAGGCTCACCGTCCCCACTTTCCCGAGAGCCCTTTCCCCCAGAGACACCACGGCTGACAACTACCTTGGTCCCTGCTGCTTAGGGCAGGAGTTTGGACGCATCACCCTGAAATCACCAAAAGCACCGTTTCACACAGCCCCATTAGAAAGACGTCTTATAGAAGAAATTCCTCCGGACAGGCGACCTGATCCAAGCAAGGAATTGGCTTAATTTACAGCCAAATGCAAAGATCCTGCTGAGCTGGACCTGTAATATTTGGACATCCCCACAGGATGGATCATGACCTCGCTCAAGTCCCCTTATTCCCCCTCCTCTCCACAAACACGTGCTTCCCCCACCTCTTGGGACCACAGTTTTGAGAAAATGAAGTGGGGAGGATTGGGTCTTCTCACCCGCTCTCGGCCCCCGCTTAGAGGGGTCTGGCCCCTGCGGCATCCCCCGCGGCCAGAGGGCACGGCCGCAGCCTCGCGCCCGCCGCCCTCCCGCGGTGCGGCTGCAACAGCTGTCAAGCACTCGGGTGGTGGCCACAGTGGGGTCGGGATGATGGTTGGACTCGATCACCTCAAAGGTCTTTTCCAACCTTAATGATTCTGTGCTGTGCGACGTCCGAGCCGCGACAGCCCCAACCCTCTCAGTCGGAGTCGCACCTACTTGGGTCAGCCTACTTGCAGGATGACAACTACTTTTTTTTAAAATTATTTTTAAAAGGGTTGTGTACTACTTCTCCAGGGCACTCAGAGCTCTGTTCACCTGTCTTCTGTATTTCAAGAAACCATCTAAGCCTATATATTCCAGATGATAAACTCTACCTAGCAATTTTCTCCTTTTCATTAAAATTATTTACACCAGAAGAACTTAAAACAAAAATCGATTTCAGAAGAAACAAGGAGAAACAGACCAAGGACTCCTGCTTTCCACTCCTATTTTTTAGCTTCTGAAAGGCATGCGGTACGTTTATGAACTTGAGCATCACATATATATTTTAAAAGGTAACAGCACAAACACTTGTTAGAGTATCCATCATTTTGTCTTAACCTTACAAAAAATAGAACTCGTCAGGTAACAGCATTTCTGACACTTTGAAGTTGCTTTGTTTCACCTTTGGGGCAGAAATAAAATCTTCAAGCATTTTGTTGAGTGAGCTTTCGGAAGTGTGACTTTGGAGACACCTAAACAAACTCAATGTTTTTGTTATAGATAAGCTTGAAACTATACAAGACTTTCCACTGACACTAAAAAATTCTAATTTTAATTCTAATCAGATTTATTGTTTCCTCAGAGCATTTAAAATGAAATGCGACTGTTCTTTTCCCCCAGATGAAAACTCTGGCACTGGGATGGGGCCGAGGATGGTTTTGACGGTCCTTCCTAGAGCCGTTTGCACACTCCTGGAGACATTCATCTCAAATTAGAGGGAACTTGCTTACTCTTTTCCAGCACTATTCATTTTTAGACACATCTCTGAAACAGCTTATATCTAGCTCTCGGAAGAGGGGCTCTTAGGAATTAAAGATGTGGGCATACGACTGGCTCTTGAAGTCCTTGGGAAACACCAGAGAGAAGGTTTGAGAAGGCATTTTCCTGCACACTAGGACAGGACTGCCACGACACGCCGGCTCTCCAGTCGACACCGAGCTTTGGCCAGCAAATGTCCCTGCAGCTGAGGGCAAGAGAGAAACGAGAAGGTCTCGGGAACCGTGCCATGTACAGCACACCAGCAATCACCCTGCAGCCTTCAGTGTCTTCTCTCGGGTCATTCAGAACTAGATTTTTAAAAAAAGGCTACCTTCAGGTGATTTGAGTCAAACATTCACATGCCATTTTAAAAAAATAACCTGTTTCTAAATTTGAATGCAACAGCATGCACCAAGGCAAAAACTTAAGTGTAATCCGTTACCTAAATAAATAGAGATACGCTGCCTTCGCTCCTCGGTCATCCCCCTCCCTCTTGGTTTCAGGGACGCAGGATTTTGAACAGGTTACAAAATCAGAAAGCAGCATCCACAACTTTAGAACATAACCAACACTTTGGTTACTTAAGCGCGTCATGTCCCACGCTAAAACATCATGTCAGTCTTTAGACAGGAACAAAGGATGAATTTATATACTTCAGTATAACTATCTGCACATTTTGTCACACAGAAAGCTCATCTCCTAATGCCACCAGTTTCCAGTCCAGCTACCACGCATAGGGCAAGGTGATCTTCACCCAGCCCAGCTCAGAAGGAACTGGGAAACCAGGGAGTCTTCCTGTCCTTGCTCACCCAGCAAATCTGAGTCCACTACGGAAGGATAAGAGCTACAAATTCTAGAATTTCAGAGGAAAAAAAGCCACACAAACCATTTCAAAAAGCTGTAGGTACTAAACCAGTAAATGTAAGCCCTTGGTCTCTCATAAGTGACTATAGGAAATCCTCTCCTTGGTTACAGAGGCCCTGGACACCCAACGAAAAGCATCATTGTCCTGGTGTGACCAGAATCTGTCAAGTTCATTACCTTTTGCTCAATCACTTAGAAATGCAAAACATGGTTTGACAAGCTTCATTTCTGTATTTAACCAGTTTTCAAAGTACATTGTTTATTTTAATTGCATACCATTCTTCATCCAAGTGCAGCTCAACAAAATTCAAGTTAAAAAACATCTAAAGGTTACATTCACTTTTTTAAGAGTGAAAAAGCTAAGGTTTTGAATACAAAAATTGAACTATGTAATTGTTTAAATGAGCATTCCTTTACCATATCATCCTCCCCAGTAAGAAGTAGTGCCATATTTAATGCAAGCAGCTATATTTGGTTACAAATCATGTTTTAGCAATTATACTACACAGCAAGAATGAACAACTCTCTCATTTTTAATAAAATACACATGAGAAACAGGATCTTCAATTTACATTTATTTTTATCTTGCTCGTTCATGAAAAGTCATGTCCAAAAACTGCTTTGTCTTGTCTTTTCATCAGAGCAAAGCGAGGATATGCTTGAGCCCAGTGTGGCTCCAGCACCAGGTGAGACGCAAGTGTCCTGCCCAGCTCGGAACCCAGCTGCATCAGGAGGTCTTACCTCGGATGTTACACCTCCACGGTTTGCAAAGGGAAGAGAGCATCAACACCGCAAGCTGAGAAGCACCCTTGAAATTGAGGGCTGGAAGGTACTTACGTAACGGCTGGGAAGTGGCACTACCGCCTTCTCGGAGGGCAGCACCCTGCTCTCAGCCACCCTTCGCATCCGTCGCCGCCAGCGTTCGGCGGTTCTCAGCCTGGCAGGTTCCTGCGACTTCACAAACCTGGGGCCTCGCACCTACAGAGGTGAGAACTACTCCCTACAGCGACCTCACATCTTCCTTCTTGATGTGTCCCCACGGGCAAATCAAGTATTCCTGGTACTAAAATGGGCCTATGGAGCCAAAACTCCTCTCCTCGTTTTAAAGGCTCCATTTAACTCCCATTGGCAACAGGCAAGCATCTTAAAGCCACCATGCTTCAGCCCTTAATTGCCTCATCTGGTCACTTATGCTAAGCGGAGGAGAAAGGAGGGAGGGAGGGAATGAGTGAGGCAGGGAAGAAATGCTAAGAGGAGGAGGAGGAAGGTAGGCAGGAAGGGAGGGAAGGGCAGAAGGTGGTAAAATAACAGGGCTACCTGGGAACAAATGAACAAATTTCCATCAGAACACCCAAGTGATTGGCAGTAGCTCACTACTGTCCAGAACACCTTGCTCTCCTACTGCCTCTGCGGTTGGTCAGACGTTGGAAAGGATCCCCATGTCAACACACTTACCTCCCACACTAGGACTAGTCAGACTTCACCAACCCCACCCCAGCTAGCAAGTATGTTTTTAAAGATAGAAACATACTTTTTTTTTTTTTCTAGTAAAGATGGTAAACCAGGTCAATAACTCGAGGAGGGCAATGACTTTGATGTGTTTGGGACACGGGGGTGGCTATCAACAGCAAGGTCAGTATGTTCTGTATTTTCCCAACGGGTTCTTTGAAGTTTTCCAAGCCAAAGCCTTCCCTAGACCCAGAACCTTAACAACTGGGACAAGGATGCTGCAGGTCTGTCAACCCAAGAAATCCCATCAGCAAAGCAGTCGGAATAAAAAGGATACAAGGGCAAAGCTATCGCAGTGCAGTTCACTTTCTGTCCACCAAGTGGATTAGCATAATTAATGAAGTATTTAGAAGCGTTTAGACTAGGAAGCAATGCCACCTAGTGAACAGGATGGCATGTGACAGACAGGGGACACCTCCGAAGGTTGGTCCCAGGGTGGGGTGTTGATGCAGCGAGCTCCCACTGCTGCCGAGGGGATCGGCAGCCGAGCTGAGCAGTGCACCTATATGGCACTGGTGCGAGGACTAACCAGGTACTCCACCATCTGCCCCTAGTCTCACCAGCTACACAAACACCAGTTCAAAGACTTTTTAACCGATGAATAATTGAAAGAAAAACGCATTTTCAGCAGGCCTTGAATTTAAATTTTCCTTCAACAAGACCTTCTAAAGCTGGAAAATATACAGCTCAAAAATGACAGATGATCTGATCTCTTTAAAATTAGAGATCAGATTATATGGGAATTTATAAAGGTATTACAGAGAAAAAGCAGCACCGAATGTCACTAAATTTAGGATAAAGCCTGAGCAGACACCAGCAATTAAATAAAAATTCCAAAAAATTCATGGCCTAGAGGCTGTCACAGCATTTAGCAGTGGCTGACAGCCACAGCACAGCCCTAACTGCCTAAGAGAGGGCAACCAGTTCCCATTCCTTCTCTGAACCATTTTCCATTAAAAGATCCAAACTGTGAGGAAGTCAGACGCTCCACACAAGATATTTGATGCAGCAGGTTTTTTTGAGTTTTGTTTTTTTTTTCCCCTAAACGAATTCCTGGTTTTGTTTAGTTATTTGCAAAACCATGTCAAGTTATAAGCATATGACCACAAATCAGACAGAAGTTGCTACTGATGTGGTTTCTGCCCCCCACCACCATCATTTGCCATGGTAATACGGAGTTATAAAAATAACAATCATGATCTATAGTAGGGCAGCAGTTTGATCAGACTCAAGACTTCTGGTATGCACGACTTCTCTACCAAAAAATGTTTCGGCCAATTTGTAAAATTGATGGGACTCCGGAGTAATTGTGCCGGAGCCAAACGCTTACATGTTTGATACAGAGGGATTTCCAGTGGATTTGATGGCGGGTGGGGGGTGTTTGGTTTAACATACACATTCTTTTTGCAAGTGCGGTGCAGACTTTGCTGAGAAATGTGTGAGAAGACAACGACCAACGTGGCAGGTGACACACAACCAGAAGACATCATGGCTTGGTCAATCCATGAGCAGGGAGCTGGAGCATGCAGCAGCATGCGCTGTTCTGATGGTCCTTGCGTGACATCTGGTGGCCAAAAAGTAGCCCAGGAAGAACCATCTCACTTGGGCTGCACCCAGGGTACCCCCACAGCCACACATAAGGCCACAGGCTACAGCCCTGACAAGAACTTCACCAGGATCTAAAGGCTCAGTTTCTAATGTATGTTCTAGTAAAATGACCAAATAGCGATTTTGGGAACAGAATCTGTGCGCTTCCCGCTTTCTAAATAACGCTGATCCTCTCAAACTACATCCCACTCCCTTCTAGAGACTGGGCATGCTGTCTGGGCACAATCAAGTGTCTACAAAAATCCTAAATGGCCATAAACTTAAGGCATTGCGTTTCATTAGCCTAAAGTTTTTCAGCATCGTTTAACTACATTTACGTTCTAAAGGAAAAAAACATTCATCTGAACCGTGATCCACCAGAGGACAAAACCCAAAACTCTGCCAAAAACTAAGCCCTGAAGTCTCTTCTCTGCCCATTCTCTGCCCATCCCTGCATTTAAAGATTGCCTTACACAGTACTAACTGTGTGAGGAACAGCATTTCAGCATGCTAAGCTGAAAGCAGATGTCCAAAGACAAATCTCCCAAGTAAGAAGGAAATACACTTATTGAAGGTACACTTTAAAACTTCTCTGTACCTCAGACTTCTTTAAAAACAAAACAAAAAACCCAACCCTGAAACCCCGAAGAAGCCAGGAACTGAAAGGCGAGCTGGAATCGACTTAATCTGCACGAGCCTTCGGGCAGCCCCGGCGTTTGCAGTGGAGCAGAAGCACGCTTGGCTGCTTTTCAATAGGCTGGAGCCGTCAGAGATGCCGAGGATAAATTGTCAAGTCACGACTGTCCTAAACAAACGTGATGTTCAGCCGAGTGCTCCGGAGGGAGTTTCTTCCTTTGCTGCAGTTGCTGCCTGCATTAAGTTGATCTAAAACGCAGGGGCTCGAGGAGAGCCGCAGCCTCCCTCTGCGCACAGCAGAGCACTCGTCCCTGCAGAAGGCATCTCCTCCCCGCGCTGCTCTCCCACTCATCCCAAAGTGTTTCATAAACAAGATGCCTCCTTGTCTATATCAACCTCATGTACCATAAACATGACCTGACCCACATTATCCAATTAAATACATCTTATTTAAAGCTCAGTTTCTCCCCTGCCCTTCCTACCATGACACATTTATCACAAGGCAGTGCAAACAGATAAGCCAACGGATTTTTGATCCCTTCTCCTCTCAGCCACTTCCCGAAGTTGCCCGTAAAGAGCCCCAGGTAACCTAAGCATTAGGTGAGGTCTGCAACCTCAAGAAAGTGCTGCGTTAGGGAAGATGAGTTACCAGCAAAGCTCAAATCAAACACAGAAAGTAAGAACAAGAACTCATCAGAATTTCAGGCAGGAGCAGGAGCTGCTTCACACATGGTCTGCTTACTTGTGTTGAGGGACAACAAACCAGTCGATTTCTCAAGATATTTCACTCAGTTTGCAACAGTTTTTAGCTCTATAGTTTGTAATATTACATGCTCTGAAAACAAAATTCAATCCTCAAATCCTTTTAGTTGGTTACTCATAAAAATCCATTAAGTTCAGGCACAAGCAAACCAGACTCATCTCTTTCCCTCCCAATGCCTATTACATATAAATAGTAATTATTTTTCCTGGCAAGGCTCTAGTGTCTCTCATGATTCTGTACTTTAACAACCTGATTTCTTAGCGCTTTCCACTGAAAGAATATATTTAACAAGCATCCATGTTTCCTCCTCCATGATAGGATTTTAAAATTATGAATGTAATAAAGACAATGATGTTGCCAGTCTCATGATTAATAGCTTAAAGAGACATTTGCTAAGCCTTCATTCTTCCCATTATCACAAATTCACAAGCTGTATGGCTTCGTAAAATTCAGCAAAGATGAGATTTAACTCTATAGTTATATAGTTAAATCAACAAGCAATACAAGAAGGGCATTAATTTAGTTTGATCTAGAAAAACAACGTAAGTCCGACCTGTTCTGTTGACAGATCTGTGTTTTTTAAATGCCACCTTAGTAGAAAGTGTCTAACGCAAGATTTCCACCTTTATTTATGCAATATGTGACATCTCAAATATTGTATGTTGTCAGAGCTCAGACCACAGTAAGTGCTATCAGTGCGGTGCTACGGAACAGAGAGCATCGTTAGCGTACAGTTCAGAGTTATTGAACTAATCAACTGGAGAGGCTTCTCCTAACAACACACATCCCCAAACAAGCTGCTACAAACGTTCCCTCAACCGTCACACCAGTTGCTTTTAAAATTAAAATGAAACCAAACTGCTGAAAGAAAACAGGGTTTATGGTAAAACTCAATTTTATTACTTCACAGGAACATGGTCTTCATTTGATGCAAGAACACACCCACAACACACAGTTGTTGCTCAGTGGAGTTAAATCTATGCCACTTCCCAAGGTTTAAATTTTCACATCGACTCAAATAAATGCTACAGTAGATAACGCCAATCAAAACTCTGAGAAAGTGAAGACAGGTTAAGCATTATGCCAGAGATTCAACACAAGCCAGCAACTCTTTGCAAGCCCGTCTGGCTCAGTAATCAGCGTAAGTGAAACATTCAAAAGATCACCTTCACACTCAAGAGGGCCAGGTAGGAACGGAGCAACAGCACATCAGATAGCACAAAGGTCCAGCCTCCGCTCTGCAGGTATCTAACAGCTCAGCAACAGGCACTTCTCTACTTACCTCGCAGAACCAAGGCCACATTTTGCATTTTTTGATTTATATCAGCTGCACAGTCATTTTAAACTATAGATTAAAGCAAACAAAATGGAAACTAATAATTTATTTCCAATTGTGTTTAAGGTTTATTACAACTCGGGTAGCTTAAACTTGTTGCGCACATTGTCACCAGTTCTGGGACTATTTGTATAAATTAGCACACCGAGACAATCTCTTTGGAACAAGTCGTGAAATTTAAGCATCAGCCAAACCAGGTCAGAGTGATTTATGAAATTCTGAAGATCACATTAATGGAATTGCTAACAGCCATAACTACATCCACATAAATGTGCCTCTCATAATAAGAACACTCTACATAGTTCTGAATGTTTTAAGAACTGGTAAAATGACTACAGATTATGGAGTCCATCTCCTTTAAGGCATCAAAGACATTCTCAAGGAGGAGTTAATTAGTCTAGTTTCACAGGATAGACCATTACAGAGTCTGAGATTCTGACTGCCTGTGATTAATTTCAACCCTGCACCAACATACTTTGCTTACATTAGCTCTGTTTTCAATTTCCCCTCCTTTTTTTTCCAGAGGCCTCTCACTGGTGTGTTCACAGCTGGAGAGTCAAGAGCAACTCCTCTGTACTGCCCCATAACCAACTGGAACACTTGTCAGCAAACCTCTAGATGACAAGAAAGCACATAAGAAGTACTTTCCAACATGCATCTTTCCCCACCCTGTTCCCCAATTCACAAGGCAGCAGATTCAAATGCAAGCCCCCCTCCCCTCAAATGATCTGGTACACATATGCACTTGGTTCAAAGCATCCATGTTCCGTTAAACACAAAGTTCACAGAAATACCATCCCTTTACTGGTGCCACCGATAAAGGGATCACGATTAAAGACTCCTCCCAACCTCTCATATAGAGGAAGATGGATTCCTACCAACCAGTAGTAGGCACCGAGTTTCAGAAAGGACTACCTCTGGTCCAGTGCTCCAACACATTCCCATGCAATGCAAAATAGCCATCGACGAGGCAACTTCCACAAAAAATAAGGGTCTTGGAGGCACTGAGTCTCCCAGGCTGGTATGCTGTCACAGCACGCTTTTCAAGCCTCCTTACCAACTAGCTTAAGTTCTGAAAATAAAGGCAGCTTGCTTATGCGGTTCCCTTTCTGTATTTCACTCCTTTTCTGCAGGGAGTCGTGCTTGAGGATATAGCTTCCCTTGCACACATCCAAAGCTGGCACTGCTTTCATGTCTCCTCCTGGCCACCCAATTCTCCCTCTTCACTCGTGCTGGTATACACATTCAGTGACAAGTTACATTGAGGTAAGAACTCCTCTGTCCTCTGGGTTAAGAGCAGCCTTTTGGCTGGGTTAGTTTTAAGCTGGATCAGTTCAGCTGGTCCCACTGCACGGCAGCATTAAGTATTTGTACCATTCATGTGATGGCAGTGCAGAGAGAAGTATGGCAGCACTACCGTAGCACATAAGAAACTACATCCCAAGTTTCAATTTTCACGGAAGTCACCCTCCAGGGCTCACAGTCACTCGCTCCAAGAAGGTGCTGCTGTTTGGATCAGTAACACTTCAGGGAAACACGAAGAAACCATGTGCTGTGGGGTGCCCTGCACCATGCGATGGGCAAATGTATGTTTAGCCAGCCTGGGTCTTAAGGTTCTTTCTGATTCAGTAAGTTCCTTGTTTAAATTATCTAACCAAGTGCTTTAGGCCTTCCTTATCTTGCTTAATTAAGCCAATCCTTGCCAGCTGCCAACAAGGGGAAGTGGGAACACACAAGGATACTGCAGGACCTCCTCTAGCACAACACAGCATGCACACGCTTCCCCCTCCCAGCCTGCCCGCGCTGGGCACTCCCGCACTTCTCCCTGCTCCCTCCTGTAATCTAGGAGGGATTTGCACCTGGTTTAGCTCAAGCCTGAATTAATTTGCAAGGCAGGGAACTCAAAGTGGTTTTCCTCCATCAGATGTTAGGGCTATGGACAGCCACAAAGTGAAGCTGTGCAACAGATGATGTTTAGCATAAAAAAAGTTTTCTTCTGGGCTCACTCCTTTATCTGGCAAAAACACACAGCAAAGACATTTGCTGGTGTAGCAGTCCCATACAACAGTCTCTTCAAAAAAAACTAGCTCTCTTCGGCAAGAAGCACATCATAGTTTACAGATGAAGGCAGAAAAACAAGTCTCAAGATCCACTGCTCTCGCTTATCCCTGTCCAGTGTGACAACATGGCAAAGTTTAGTGCTGGACTCTCAGCCTCCCGCCCCTCTGGAGCAGAACGATATAATTTGTTGTGTTTGTACAGCACCCACCACAAGTGCTATTATTCCCAACCAGACCCACTGGTGCTACTGAACACAAGCAAAACTAGGGATGTTTGAGACAATCAAACAGTAGATGCAGCAGAAATGAATTAATTTATATTTGAACAAAAGCAAAAGCCAATGGGAGGTTAAAGACAACAAGCTTGAGGGGGATTCATTTCAAGACAGACCTGAAGGGAGAGATGCCGAAATGGTACATTTCACTGCATATTGTGGAACGGAAAAATGACTCAAAGCCATCTGAGATTTAAACAGTTACAGCCAAGGAGTTTATCTTCGTATCTAAGCTGTGACTCTTCAGGGCCAGCTTTATAATTCTTCTTAATACACACATCATGCAGACTTCTGCAGCATGTAGGAACATACCATCAATCGGACTGACTGAACGCCTTTGTACTCTTTATTATACAGACAAGTGCTGAAGCTTTATTTGTGCAAAGGCTGCTTTTTATGTATAGGGACAGGCTGATAATGACAGCTGGATAGATGTTAACAGAACAAACTTTATCAGCAACTTGAACTATTGGAAAAAAGGGGCCTCCACAAATTAAATCTGTAGATGAGTTTAGCCACCCTAAAAAGTGGTAATTCAGTACTATACAGCGACAACAGGGACAATGGAACTATCAAATAGGTTCTAGCTGTTCTTTTTATGGCATTGATTTTTTTTTTTTTGGATACATTCAAAGCATTATTGCATCAGAAAACATATCATGCATCTTTATGTTTCCAGACAAAAATCACCTGTATTTGTCATTTCTACCTACATCTCAAAGGTGCACCAAATCTACGGTTTTATGATTTTAGTTGCATGCTTTGCCTATATGCATGCTGAGATAATAAATATTAAATACAGGAAAGAACATAAGAGAACCAGACTGACATAAGGAATATTTTATGGCAGCTCTGTTATGTTCTGCCAGTTAAAGAGCTTGTCAAAAAATTGAGGTAACAACAGTGGCCACACCACTCAGCTGAGAATCGCTCAAAATTCACGGAAGTTTTCAGAAATTCAAGTACACAAACACCAGCTGCAACTTGTCAGAAATGCCAGAGAAATTAGGTTGGCTGCATTTTATTAGTCTATTAGCTGGCATTCACACAGCTCCTTGTAAATCCTTTTTCTCACTCGGGGCATATCTTCCTGGGAGAACTGAAAAGGCTGGTCTAAGGCGAGGCACTTGCAGTACTGAGGAAAAGGAAAAGGCTTGATTGAAAAAAAGGACATTTACTATATGAACAATACAGGCCACTGATTTTTAAAAAGCAGTACTCTTACCTGGAGCACAAAAACCCCACAGTCACTGTCATTTTTCTGTTGTGGAATGCACTAAAGGGAAAGAAACAAGAAGAGACATGTTCGATCTTTACTTACCATTTTAGTCTTTAAGTCCTGCCTAAAGTCCAAAAGGAGATTCAGCAAAACGATCAGGTGCCTTGTTCTCAGAGCTAGCTGTTCTGCAGTTGTAATTACTTATTATAATCCCAACTTTTGCAAGGTGACACTCAACACCTTGTTAGAGTAACACCTAACATTTAGAAAAATATATTGTGTAGGACAGAAAGCAAAATACAAATCTTTCCTTCAAGTTTATTTTCTTTTAGTGACCTACACAGAACAGCTTCTCAATAGTTTAAATAAATGTTTGTACAGCATTATCTGCTTTACACAGGACCAAACTACACCAGCAAAGTCACACAGGCCTAGAGGAAGATTACTCTCAGCATCCATGCTATCGGCAGGGGCTTTCCTCTCCCAGTCACACGAAAGGGTCTCAAAGAACATGAAGAGTAGTGCATCGTCAGGTGACAGGACTGAGCAA
The DNA here is from genome assembly GCF_964289735.1 of Phaethon aethereus. Taxonomy (NCBI): domain Eukaryota; kingdom Metazoa; phylum Chordata; class Aves; order Phaethontiformes; family Phaethontidae; genus Phaethon; species Phaethon aethereus. The sequence goes on from NC_138585.1 coordinate 18,751,940, forward strand.
AGCAGTCTCAAATGGTAACTTTCAACCTTCATTATTTCTTCAAACATGCTCAATTTTGACATGCAAAGCTAGAAAGTCCCACTCACTAGTGCTGCTATGTCTCTGGCACTTGAATAGAAAAAGTAATTATTTTTCAACTCCCAGATATTCCACCTCAAAGAATGAAGGAGGACAAACCCTGATTGCACAGCATGCGCATGAGTGCAGAGAGGAATAATTTCATCATTGTGTCAGCACCTAAAAATAATCCTGTGCAAGGACAGAGCTGTTGAGAGTGTATCTGGTGTATGATGACCTGTTTTACATCTTTGGAGCCATTATGGGATGGCTACACAATTCACACATCCCCTCATTTGCACTTACACACAAGTTACTCCCTTCTATTGTTGCCAGACTTGTGATCAAATGTAATGTGCCACAAACAGCCCTGGAGACCAAAGCTCACCCTCTCCATGGCAAATATAAAATACAGGCAGTAGCAGCATTAGCCTGTTTCCCCCCGCCCACCAAATCTCATCCATTTGGCATAGTTCACAACAGTACTTTCATGAGAAGTGAGGAAGCCGAGTCTCCAGGTCATTCAGTCCTTGACCTTGTGCCAACATGGGCACCAGCTACAGGTTTTGCTGCACGGATATTTAATTGGCCAGAGATTAGGCTCAGATCACCAAGTCACTTGCAGAAAGTATTAAAGACCTAGTAGAAGCTGAATGAGCAACAGAGCCCTAATTCCCACATGCAACCACCTGTGTCACTCCTAGCACCCTCCACATGGTCAGCATAAAACAATTTACTCCTGGTACAAATATATGGGTTTAGAAGCAGCCTCCTAAAATCTTGCAGAAAGTAAGGTTCCAGGGCTCAAAGTGCTGCCATTTACCTTTGTCACAGCAGTCTGCCAACCCTGAAGAAATTCAGGGCGATTCTTCTCTTTTGCTTCAGTCAGCAAATACTTTCGAATGTTCTTTAAAAAGGAAAGGAAAAAAAGAAAGCAACAATATTATTCACCAGCTAAAGAACAGGAGAGAGACACTGACATCTTTGCTGGTATCCTTTTGACAATAAGGACAAATTTCAGGCAAGCATTAGGAGCTGAGCTCAGATCTAGAGGTAAAGAGATGAATGCTGTTGGGTATTGTGCCTTCTACCATGAAGGCTCATTTGGTCTATCAAGGGGAGCTTTAACACCCCTCAGCCCCACCATACACCAGTACACTTAATACTAGACTAGCTGTGGCACTCAGGCACAGAGTCAAGAGTGCTCTCAGACATGGAGAGACACACAGCGCAGTCTGGCATGTGTTCTCTCCTGGCTTACTTGGCTGACACCAAGACCCTTACATTCAATATGATAGCATTTTCCTGCCTGAATCTCAATACAAAACACTGAGTTCTGCAGCTAATCAACAAAGCTCCAGGGAGAGTTTTAGTGACATAGAGGAAAAAATAGTCTGACACAAGCAAAGAGAAGGAAGCAAGATAAATGAGCCTATGGTCTTGGGTTAAGCAAATCCTTCGACTTCTCTGTAAAGAGGCTGGTGGTTTATAGGACAATTTAATCACACTCCAGCACACCAACATTCACCTTAGTGGGTAGATCACAGTGGAGTTTTGGATATTGCCCCTCCTTTCCCTCCAAAGGGCAGGAATAAAAGTGTCTTATGTTTGTGAGACATTTAAGTGCAAATGCCTTGCCCAAGGTGGGATGAGGAGAGGCCACACTGCAGGACAGACCATAGGGCTGCCAAGAGGGACCCCTGGTTTATGCTGTAAGTTCAGAAGCTGGAGAGCATGAGGTCTCTGGCTCCCAGAACAAACATTAGCTTCATCCTCAGCAAATGCCAGCAGGAAACTAGTATCCTCATTCAGAAGTCCTCGCTGGGAACTCTCCTGGGTACAATAATTACTACTCTTCCGTAAGCCAACAACTACACACAGTTAAAAGTAGAGGGCTGCTGCATCAAGCAAGCAATTACGTTGACAAAATTAGCTTTTGTAAAAGGGTCATTACAATTTGCTAGTCCCAGCAAAAATTTTCTGGCTGCTTTTTACCAGGAAGACTGATAACTTAAATCCAGTGTTCAGGTTGCAGCTTCAAAAGGTTGCTGGGTTATAATCAGAGGTACATACCCCGTATCAATGCAGAGAGAAGAAAAAGGCTGTTTTTTGAAACAGTTTTTCCCTTGAAAAAGGAAAAAACACTGTTAATAGTACAGTAATGGGTAAACCCCACTGGGCAGCACTACAGCATCTTCAGTCCTGTTCTCTCACCCAGGCAACATCCCCCCAAAAGGACCACAGTTTATCATTTCCTAAACACAAGTCCCTCAGCAGTTTAAAGAACTGCCTTTACTTTCCTTCTGGCTAGTCTGCTTCCCTATAGCACTTGGCTTTGAGCCCCTGCTTTCTGTGGGAGCGACAAGACAGAGCCACAAAAGGTGTGCCAACTACATGGTCGGGCTCATTAGGCAATTGGACCTCAAGTCCTAGCTCTGGTGTGACCCTCGAGGTCTGTGCTTCAGACTCCTCAGCAGGACAAGCTGGTTCTCATTTCATACACGGCAGGACAACAACAGACATGCTGCATTTAAAGTTTAAGGCTGAAGAGAAAAAAGGAGAGGTGGTTTGTTTAAGAAAACAGTTCAAACTTTGCAGACACATCCGTCACTCTTACCTCTACACAAAACTTAAAATGAATGCCTTGGGAATCATAAAATGAAATAATTCGATTGGGGATGTTCACAGTAATGAGGGACCAGTGGACTTCCAGGTGAATAGGAATTAACAAGAGAGTCTTTTTGAACAAGTCCACCTGGCAAGAAGAACAACATACGTTAGAGAGAATTCCACAGGCACAACACTGCAAAGCAAGAGATTAATCATATCTAAGCCTCCTCTCCACCCCCTAAGTGAAATGAAAAACACCCTCCCCTCTTCCACCACATTCCTCATGTCTACCTCATACAGAACTTATTAGTGGACACAAAAATACAGTTACAGCCCAGAAAGTGGCTAAGGAGCATTGTACAGTACCAGAGTTAGTCAACACTGTATCTGTGGCAAAAACCTGCTCACGTTACACTTTAACATCTGCATCGATGTGGGATTTCTTAAGTAATGGTGGTAGTACAGTTGAGCCTCAATTTGGGTTAGTTACGTATCTTCAGTAATGACACTCCTGCAGTATGAACACCACTGATTTCTATCAGAGCTACATCATGGAGAGGTGACAGATGAAGCAGCTGTGATTACAAACACCCCACAAAACCACCAAGCTGGTGCAGTTTGACTCCCTCAGCCGTAGCACAGGCTCTGCGACTTGTCAGAGGAAGGCAGAGAAGGTGCACGATGCTTTGGGGAGCAGAGGAAGGGAGGGGGTGAAGGCAGAGCAGATTCATCCTTTCTTGAACTTAACTTTGTAACAGATGTACTGTGGTCACAGGCAAGCAAACAAGGGAGAAGGTCTTAAAGTACAGAACAAGCAGATCAGATACAACACCCCCGGTGTCTGTGTGGCAGATGAGCCCTTATGCTTTTGGAAGACAGTCAAGTCAGGGCCTTCCACGATTCTCCTTCTCCCAGCTACTCTTGAAATGGTTGTCTAATTGCTGGGTTTTTGGCGGTACAGTCCAGCAAATAAGCAAAAATAGAAAACTGAACTAAATGAACTCATCCTGTGGGAAGATTTCTATGCTGCTTTTTTATTTTTTAAGCACTGTGCAATTTGAACAGTATGTAATTGCTGCACTACTGGTAAAGGCAGGTCGTTTGTAGGAAAGAAAAGTGTATTTTTTGAGTAACAGTGGGAAGCTGAAGGCACAACAAGGTCTGAGCATTCACAGCAGCTATCCGCCGAGCTTCGCTCACAACAGCACTTTGATTGTCACAAGCGTTGACGATCCCTGCTCCCACCTGCAGGAACTGCTGCCTGACCAGACTGCAGCACACTCGCTACACTACAATCCGTCATTCAAGGCAAGGAGATGTCAGCCAGCAGCAAGCTGAACCCACAAAGGAAAACTGGAATGACATAAATGAACTACACCTTCTGTGATGTCCAGCAACAGCAGAGCCATGCTAAACTCCAGGGTCCCCATGTGACCCCAGTTGTGGGATTGCTGCAGGCATGCATACCTGCAGCGGAAGAGTGGAGAGAGGCAGCCAAAAGCTGGCAGGGTCTTTAGTGAAGACCTGATGTACACAAAGAACGGTGACAACCTACATTCGCTTCACCGAGGCAGTGCAGAGCCAGCTAGCTGACACGGCAGTAGACGAGAGCAGGACTGCCAATCTGATCAGTGGCCAGAAGGGACGGACACAAACGGGAGCTCTGAAAACACTGCAGCTGGACGCAGGGGAGCATGTCCTTCTAGGCTCTGGCCTCCTTTATTCCAGGAAGGCACATTTATAAAAGCTGGTACAATACCCTGGTGTGTTTAAAAAGCAGAAACAAGTTCCCCTTAATTGCATATTGCAGGACAAAGCAGTCTACTGAATCTTTCCAACGGAAACTGATTAGTTCTCATCTTTGCTTTAGAGATTATTCAGGAATGGAAGTATAAATGTCTAAACAACTGTCCTGATCTCATCTGGTCCCTCCCCAGCAGCAACAGGTTCTGCTTTCAGAATCTACCTGCGCTTTTGGGGTTTTTGCAAAACTTGGGTTGCTGGGTAAAAAGAACGTTAAAAATAAATCTGGGAATATTAAGCACCAATATTCAAGAGCTTTTAATAAATTATATGAATAGATTTTATATTTGGATAATGAGTTCATCTCTAGCATTTCACAGATGTGTCCTATTTAAGTGCTCCTGCAGAAAGATCATACGTTCAAACATGGTCCTTGATTAGTCTTGTCTCATCTCCCATATTAGAAAGGACAAATGTTCACAGAGAGAGCACTGCTCTTTGTATTAGCTACCTCAGAAAATATCACAACCCATGATCTGTCATGGGTTCTGGAAAGTAAGGCGAATTCTGTTCTTGTCATGCGAACAACAGTTTGGCTTATTAACTATTGGTCTCCAATTTCTGCTGTCTAGTACCTGTATGTGTTACTCAGGAATAACAATTTTATTATATCAAACAATCCCAGTTTGAGATAAAAAGAAGCAGCAGAATTAAGTCTGCTCTCCTGTAGATTAGTGTACCTGGCACTGTCAGGAGCAGTAAGAGCCATTTCTTGCAGCTAAATTAACAGCTTGCATGAACATACACAAAGAGATAACCTACCACCAATGATGAAGCCATTCAAAGCACATTTTCACAACATAACCATGCTACCTCGAATAGTGCTACCCTACTATTTTTATTAACATCTCCCCACTCTGTACAGCTCCTTTGCAAACCCATCCTCTGCAGGTAAGACATTGTAACCCAGTTTCAAGTTAGTGATTCAACCCAGCCCAAAAGAACCAAAGCATTGACGACACAGAGTTAAAGGGTACCTTTTTAGTCCATCGTTTTACCCCGTTATATCCTTTGGTTACGAGCTGTCTATGAAAAAAGCTGTTAAAGAAATGAACCTAAAAAAAGAGAGAGAGGAGGAATGAGCACAGAAATCTTCATGCACAATCATTCCCCTTCCCCCAGGATAATTTACACAAAACAACTTGTAATGAGGCAATATTTAATGCAGTTTTAGAAACAGAACCCCAGTAGGGACAAACAGGCTTTGCAAAGCCTGAACTATTGCTGTTCTTCAGCAAGCAAATAAAGCAAGCCTTATTTCCCTATAATATATGATGAGAGCCACTGCAGCATTTATATTTACACTTTCGTATCTCCAGGCATACCATGTTCAATTTTTTGTTGGAGATTGACTTTGGAGAAAAACACCAGGATAAGGAGTTACAGTTTTTGTTGTTCTTTACAGGGATTAAGGAAGAGAACACCGGACTGGCGGGGAGTGTGCAGGCTTGGAGAAGGGAGTAACTTCTGTTTTTAGTTACAGGAAGCTGAGACTCCCCCCCCCCCCAAAAAAAAAAAATTACCAAAACAGTTATGAAAATTTAATCCAAAAACATAGTCATTTGTATTCAACTACTATGACCAGCTCCAGACAAAAACAATATTCTGCTATTTAAAAGCATTTTTAAGCTATACCACATCCATTTTGTAACTAAACCCCTATATTTACGGCAAGAAACATAATGTTTAATGTTAAAAAAAAAATTATTTAGCACCAGTTTAACACTATTATTCCCTGTGCTTAGCTTCTTGCAATTACAGGAACAGATTAATACAAATGGAAATCTGCAACATCTGTTTTTAATAATTCTGCTAGTGTAGAGGTGGTAGAAGGCTTGAGTTACTTGAAAAAAAAGTTAGAAAATTCAGCATCTGAAAACACAGTCTAACACCCATTAGCTATGCCAGCAGACTTCAAAACCACATTCTAAGGTACCAGCACAAAATCTCCCATGAGGATTTCAATTATGCACTACGAAGAAAAAGCAGACACAAGCAAACAGATACAACCTCCAACACCACAACCCTCGCACACGCTCAGGAGGTACAGAGCATACTAATGAAGAATCACCATCACCACCAATCAAAGCAGCAATGCTCTTTCTTCTGGGCTTGAAGATTTTAAGAGTTACGTTCTGCAGAGCTCATCTAAAAATGGCTTTGTTTGGTTCTTCCTTTGTGGTCCCACCTGAAAATTGTTCAGCTCTATTAGTAAACAGATGGCTTTTTATAATTGCCACTGCTGCAAATGTAGTCACAGAAGTGGTGGGTTGTTTTCCTGATTTCCCCCCCCACCTTTCTTTTTTTCAACTGCCACCAACAGTTAGACACTGCAGTTGGGAAGCTGTAAGCATTCTGTTGAGGATGCACAAACCAGAGAGTGTCCTGCAGAGTCAATACCACCGAGGGACCAAGCAGCTCTGCATCAATTCCCATTTACCAGGAAGGCATCTGACGCAGTTGGAGCTGTTACGGCCCCCACAGCTGCGAGGTGGGCGGGTGGGTGAGTGCAAGCAGCACATGTGCATGGTTCAGATGCTACCATTCATGGTTTGTCATCTCATCAGAAATCCATCTTCATCAGAAATTTCAGCTGAAACACCAGATTGGTGAGCAAGGACATGGATAAAGCACTTTAGAATCAGATAAGCTGGAGACAGAAACCTCCAGTGGGGGAAAGGAGAGAAAACAGGGCACCTGTCTTCTACAGGTACATCAGTAACGTCAGGCTACCACAGAAACCACCTGCAGAGCTAATCCAGTACAGTCCTGAAACAAGAGCAACAGCACTGAAAACTGGATTTTAGCACAAGAAAGGAAGAAAATTTGAGCAGCAGATAGCAACAAATTATAATGGAACCACTCAGAACATCACTGAGCTAAATCTTGATTCTGTATCTGAAATATTCAATGTTTGACCCTTCCCTCTCAATCTCTCATTACATACATTTGCATAATAACAAAAACCCTCACCTTTTCAGGGACTGCATCCATTATGAGTTCACCATACATGTTAATTATCTGTAAAAGTTAGTAAATATTTGAATATGTACAGAATAAGTTTGTAAAACTCAAGTTCACAAGTTCCCATAAAACACAGGACCCTTCACACTTAAAACAGCAATAAGGAGGTGAGCAATTACAGTAACATTTTCCTGTAGTCTGAAGGACAAGCACTCTGGAACTAATAGTGGTCGGCCCGAAGAGAGACGGTAACTGGCTGCTTGAAGTCTGCCTCAATCCGAAACGCAGTTTAATTCAATTTAAGTCTACTGGTGCGTGCCCTGGGCACTGCAGCCTTCTTGGCGTTTTGGCTGTGGGCCATAGTCTGCTGTTTCACTCTACTGTTCTTGTAATCTGCTCAAGCCTGGGGATGGGGCAGATGATAAAACCTATATGGGTAGCCACTATTTTCTCAAAATAGTGCAACATCATTTCTTCAAAAGAAAACAGTTTAGTTGTGACACCTCCTGTCTTCCAGACTTGTAACCACTATTACTGCACCTGCTGTTGTAAAAGCTGCTCACCACTTCTTTTACTTCTCAGGTGTAAAGTAAGGACAGTCCACCTACAATGTAGCACAAGGTGAACAAGGGATATCCTAATACAAATGGGCTAAAAAGGGGTAAGGAAGCACATAAACACCAAGCATCTCTGACCTGGTCATTCAGCCAGTTCTGGCCTTCCAGTGTAGCTAAATCATCCATATCTAGCATGTGCTTATTATAGAAGACACGGAAATTGCAAGTGGAGGTTTTTGGATGTTTTTCACGATACTTCATGATTTCCCTGGTGATAAAAGGTTTTCTAAAACAGGATTGAAAAGGTAGAAAAAAAAAAATAAGTCAAGGTCACATGAAATGGACTTCTGTTCTGTTAGGTGTTAGACATGGAGCGTGCAGTAGCAATGCAAGCGACTTGTCCTTTACAAAGTCTAGAATTTGATACTGCTACACACCTATGGGAGAAATCTTCATTAAAGACTTCTTTTAGTCTTCCCATGACATCTTTTTCACAGAGTGGAACTAAACTGCCATATTTCTTCATAACTTCATCTAGGAATCCTTTAAATATACCAGAAAAATGAAAGCGCAAACATGTAAAAAACCCTCCAAGTTCACTAGTCCAACAGAGCAGTCATTTCTTCCTAGTACAAGCAGCAATCATTCTGCACCCAACCAACACACAGCACCACACATGGCAAGTATATATTTAAGAAAACTAAATTCAAATTGGCAACATTAAATAAAAGCGGGGGAAGGAGGACAAAAAAAAAAAAGCAGGACTCTGAACACACAGCCTCACAGGGAAAGATCAGAACCCATTCTCCCCATACACACATATATCCACATCAAACTAATTATACCAGTGCTACAAGGAGAATCCATCCCACTGCTTATTTCAATTAGCATCTTAAATAATTTTACTGCAACACGAAAAGCCATCAGTTTCTGCAACAGTTTTCACCGAAAACCCAGGATCTTGTCCTTGCGGCATGCAGAATTACTCTCTTCAAACGTAAGCAGCCCTGGCTGGCAGAGTGTTTGCAGCCTGTTCAGCTCCTCTGCTGCCACCATAGCAAACGGAAGAGACACCAGACAGACTCTCAGCAAGTTTAACTCATTGATCCTCGTACCCTAGGGATGGCATTTAAGGTGCCACAGCCAGCCACGTCAGGCTGCCATTGCCTGGGCAACCGTAACGCCAGAAACAAAAGATGTTAACTAGGAAATAATGAAGAGATGAATGCCGGAGGAATTAAAAAACCTAGGAAATAATTTTTTTTTTTTTTCCTCAGACACAAGACTGGAACAGTGGAGACATAAATCCCACCCAAGCATCTAAAACCACTTTGAGAATAAAAGAGAATGGAAAACACGGTTTCAACACTTGCTATTGAATCAGAGAAAAAAGACCAAGTTGTCCAGCTTTCTGAAAATGAGTTTTCAAATGCACCAGAAAACACGTCTTCTGTGCACAGAAAGCTGTATCTGAGATGAAAGTCCAGGGAAATTGCACTAACCCAAACTCCAGGACTCTTCACAGGCCTGGGTGTGATAGCAGATGCTACCACTGGACAGTGCAGTGTATGTTTAGCTCTCTGCTTACTAAGGCTTTAACAGTATTTCCTGGAAGCTTTCAAAGATCAGGATGGGAAGAAGCAAGAAGAGAGAAACATCTGATGGAAAAAAGTGCCAGAAGAGCAGCAATATGAAAAGAATGAAAAAAAGAAAGGAGAGATACCAAGAACAAAACACAGAGAGACAAGAAAAGCAACGAAGATATAGCAAGAAGTACACCTGGATGTGCGACAGAAGGAAGGGAGGACTGAAGAGCGAGATCAGACAACAAGGAAGAATTCTTCACAGGAAGATATCTTTCCTCGCAACTCTGCCACACACTTGCCTAGCAACTTTTGTCCCTTACATCTTAGTAGGCTGTGACAGGGAGGCTATTTCTCACTCTAGCTAGAAGTCTACATAGAAGATGTACGGGGATGTAAGTGTACCTTATTCTCTTTTAATACACACTTTTTTAAAAAGCTTTTTGCTCATACACACACAGGAAGGATTGTTCTTGTAGTTACAACTAACAGTAGCAGACCTCCAAGAGACCTTTAGCTAGACTCTGACCTCATTTGGCTGGGCTGGTGTAACTGCATAACTCAAGGAGGAAAATACAAAGTTCAGATCTGGTGGAAGATCAGACACCCATCACGAACAGGATTTACTATGGAGCTCTCAACAGCACATCAGAATGTGCTAGGTATTGCAGCCCATTAACATCTGAGTCGAGCTGCTGCAGAGAAATTCAAAACCTGAGAGCATCTGCAACACTTACATCTCCTTCATGCATCTACCCTAGCAACTCTTGCCAGGTTAGCAGTATTTTTTAAGGTGCAGTTAATTATTAATAACACTCCTAAACAGACAGGAACTTCGGTACACTGCTATACAAAAATGAAAATTCTTTTTTTACAGCTTTTCAGCTGAGAAAACTCAGAAGTGGCATATTGTCAGTATTAGTGTGTTTGTAGTGTAGACTTGGCTTCAATCCTCAGAGAGGAACACCCAACTGTGAAGAAAACGGAAACTGGTCTCACCTACTTTCATTCAGAAGCTGGGTAAGAATTCCCTTAAAATTGTCAACTGAAGCTTGACATGCTCCGATTTTTCTGCCCGCTTTTTTGTCCTTCAATTTGCAATTGACTCTCTAAAGCAAAACGTGAAGAAGGAGACATTGAAGTTCAAAAGATGATTTGGCTTTCCACACCCAGAAGTTGATGTGGGATGTGTTTCTCTATGACTGGCTCTATGTGATCCAGCAAGGACCAGGCGCTATGTGAGAAACTGAGAGAAACTGTGGTACCACAGTGAACAGACGACTTCTGCAATGGAGTTTTAAAGTTTGTCCACCAGAAAAAGGGACATAATCCTTCTGTAACAGTCAAGAACCAAGACTGTATCAGGGTGGCAAAGGTTGAAGTTTTGTGGTCTGATAGGCAGTCATGTTTTTGTTCATGGGAGGCCTGAATAACTTTAAAAAAAAAAAAAAAATCAAAGTATGTCAAACTTCAAATAATCCTTTTAACACTAGTTGATGCCAGCTTCAGATTTATAGGAATCTATGAAGCCAATTTCTCCAAAGGAGGACTTCAGTTATCAGAACACCACTGAACTTGAACATTATATTAACGGTACTAGGTGGCACAACGTGTTAGCCTACTGCTCCTTACTACGTATATAGTATGCTGCTATACATAGATAAGACACCGATTACTATTTTTACCATGTTCCTCTTTAGAGAGACTATCAAATACTGCATGCTCAGCATTGAGTAAAAAATCCCAAAGCCTTTTTGCTGAACCTTTGCTAAGACTAGTCTTGCCTTTTTAAAAAATATTGTCTAATAAAATTCATTGAGCCTATTTTATGAACAATAGTAGAGAAAACTAAGTGACAATGAACAATATTTCGCTATTAAAACCTGAGATTCATTCAGTTTCAGTTTAAGACAGCAATAGAAGAGAGGATAAGGCTGGAAGGAAGTACTAGAACACTAAGAATTGTCAAAACCCAAGTTAAGAGTAGTAATTGTAAACCATTTAAAAAATTTGAAGTTTTAGCCCCGTATCATCTTCTGAAACTACATGATAAGAGATACTGAAAATGTGTATCAATAATTTTCCACAAAGATTCCAATTCTCTAAAACAAAAGCAGCAGAGGCACCATTCAACTGTCACTCAAAACAGCTTGTCAGACACGCATTGATTTGTCCTTCTTTCATGCAGCTCTCCTCTCTGCAGCCTCATTTCATTAAGTGTTATGCTAAGCACCCTTTACAATTCACAATAAGAAACCATTTTAGTAAAGGAATTGACACGACATGTAAACTCCATGATACATCCAGCAGTTTTCAGGAACTCCTGGAAGCCCTAAGACAGGTAAAAGGTATACCACAAAGCCATGTTGCCAACTGCTCATCAGCCACCCGGGAAGCTTTCTGCGTGTTCCTTTTGCCTCCCTTCTGAGTTCCTGATTTTAGTCCTGTGCTTTCTGGTGAAGGCTCCTCAAGAGGATTTTTACAGTAAGGATGATCTAGTAACTTTGCACTAAAAATGTCCAGGTTTAAGGAGCCCTCTACTTCCATTTGGCTAGAGCTGTCCTCATTTTGTGCCAGCTCCATGGATAATGGTCCATTTGCAAAATTATCATTGACATCAGAATCCTGCAAGGAGGATTGCAACAGTATCATTCCATCTACACCCATAACCTCATTAGATTCTGCATCATCTTGACCTGAAACAGCAATTTCTTTTCCCATCACGGAGACGAAAATGTCAGAGCAAGGATCCTTGGCCAGTGCCCTGTTGGTCTCCACGTGGCGCAAGGTCTCTGCCTCCAGAGAAGCTCTAACATGCAGTTCTGGTGGGACAGCATCCGCAATGCCATCCTGCCCTCCGGATTCTGGCTCCTCAGACCGCAGCTCAGCACATGGTAACGCATCCTGCATACAGCAGATCTCAGGTGCACATATTTCATTCTCCTCACCTAAAGATTTGGGTGTATTATTGTTCATATCTGATAAGCTGTACCGGTTCCAAAGACAGTCACTTTTAGATTTCCAGTAGGAAAGCCAATTACACAATCCACTTTCAAAATCCTGATGGAGTGTCTCTCGATGGTCCCTCGTAACTTTCTCCACCCACCTTGGCTTGATTTTCCTCAATTTGCAGGTTTTGCCTCTTGCTTGAAGTTCCGGGGATTTTATAATTCTGTACCGAAACCTAACCATAGAAAGTTTCTTATGCATCATAAATAAAGATCTCTTTTTTACAGTATGATGGTTAAATTTGGACCTCTTTATAGCTGTCAAGGGGCCACAAGTTCCATTCCACTCCCTTTGCAACAGCATTTCCTTTTACAGTTGTTTAAAACTACTAGGACTGTGTTGCCCTCACCATTATTGCTCTCCTCACTGCTATATACAAAACCACCTTTCTCTACCGGTAAGGCAGCACCATCCAGCGTACCACATAAGACATAATGGATATTACCAGAGATGCTATTAAGAATAGCAACAGTTTCAAATTCTTCATTCAAGGGATCGTCACTCTGAAAGGATTCATTGTCGAGTTTTCTTCCTAGTTGTCTGGATGGGCTTTCAGCTTTGCGATAGGGACAGGATCTTTTTGCTCTCAGTAGTTTTGTAGGGAAAGCTGTATGGTTCAACAGCAGGTTTTTGATCGGTTTCTGCATTTAGAGGCACATCAGGAGCCCACCTGCTTTGCAGCTCAAGTGCCTTCCTTCTGCACTGCAGTCTTCTGTACAGTTTGTTGTAGTTTAAGCTCACAATTAGCTGAGCACTCTGTCTTTTCTTCTTAGCTAGGAAAAATTGCTTTTGGAAGCAGCATTTCCCAAGCTCCCCAAATCCAGTGGTCCATCTTCTAGACTGGGCCAGCAACTGACTTTTCCAAATCAAATGTCTTCTATGGTTTTTCATTTTTCTGCTGCATTATGATCTTGAAAAACAGCTGAAAGAATAAGGGAAATAAATTCAGAGTTATCTGGACTGTAACATAATAGCAAAACACTAAGGCACATTCCTCAGGCAACATGCCTATCTAAAATTCCACCCGTCCTCCAAACACAATTCCACGTTCCCTAGAACATTCTCACTTGCACCAAAAGGAAGAAGTGATAGTTTCAATAGCTCGGTGTGTAAACAAGCTCTTCTCATTTACCTTCCCTTGAGGTAAAGCAATGAACAGGTAATCCCCATCCAGCCCACACTCCCTATATGTAATTTCTGACTCTCTAGCCTGAGGTTAAATCTCTCTCAATACCCACGCTGGAAAGCAAGCACAGTTAACTAGCTTGCCTCAAAAGGCTTCTGAAAAACAAAACTTGGAAGCCCAAGTTAGTCAACAAATGTGTGCAGGTACCTGATCCCATCAGGGTTGTACAAAGCGAAGGCTTATTCTTGTGCAGTAAAGGTTAGCAGGCACTCTGAAGACGCTTCACATGCTCACACAAATCTTTCCCTTAAAGGAACAGCAATGCACATACTGCCACAGAAATTTTCATGCTTTAACTAGATAAAGAATGACACGGCTTACTCTGTGAAGTGGTTCCTCTATACTTACAGTAACAGCTCACTCCGTACGACAATACCACCATCAGCTTCTATAATCAGTTCTGCATTAACAAGGCAATATCAATGCAGGACACCCGTTAATCACCTTAAAAATCCCTTTCCCCACTAAAAACCTGTATCTCAAAGTGTGCAATAAGGATGTATCTGACACTACACTAGAGTGTAAAGCCTGTATAGTAATATCTATTCATCTTCATTACAGAACTAAAAATGTTAATTCAAAGGTAGAAGAATCCAGAAGCGCAAGGGGAAGGCATCAGCCGCACACACAACATAGGATGTTTCATGCAAATCCTCCCAGCCTCACCAAGTACATCACATCCTATATTTTACAACAGCTTGTATTTTTCTCAAATTCAGAAATGGACTTTGCTGCCCTCCTCTATGCAACTGATTCTGACTTACAGACTATTGTAACAAATTTTCCCTTAGCCACATCTGTCCCAAGCATTGCACATAGGCATCACGTAGCTGAAAATAAGAGACTATAAATGGAAATAAAACATTACACAATTGGACTTTAAAGGCAAATATGAATACTAGACACATGCAAAAACAGGTATTTAAAGTCTGACAAGCTCTTCTGCATTTTTCACTCATCTTAGACATAAACAGCAGGTGGCTTTTTTTTTTTTTTTCTTTTTCTGGAGGAGTGGGAAGGGCATAGAAATGCAGAGAGGATGAAGAATATCATTTAGCACTTGGGTAAGGTATTCCCACCGTACAGAAAACGGTCCAGAGTTCACTACCTACAACCTAGAAAGGAACCTGGCTACTTCCACTGACAGAGATGTGCAAGACAGTACAGCTTAACAGTATAAGCACTGCAACAGCGTCTAGCTCTTTCGTAACCTCTACTAGTCACCATGCAACTCAGTTATCATAAAAATCAGGACACAACGTCTCATCATGCTAATTTTCTCATACTAGCTCTTCTAGCACTTACATATTTTTCTACATAGATCCAGTTTATGCCTGCTTTTACGCTACAAACTCTACATGTCTATTGTGTATGGTACCTACACAACGTTCCTTGAGTGGCCCAGTGAACATCAGCCAAACCACAGTGTTGCTAGGACAGCTTACTCCAGCCACACTTTCATCCAGGTAAAACAAACCAACTCGGCAAAATCGCAGTGTTCTCAACAGAGCCACGTATACAAGGGGCTTCTGCCAACGCGGCGAGTCTGAAGTACTCTAGGAAGAGCACGGCACACGAAGGTGATGGTTTCACTGCTTCTCAGAGCCTCAGCAATACGTGCCCAGTAACTGCAATATACCTGCTGGGTTTTAAGAACAGTCCTGAACGATTTGGAGTCATCGCTTTTCTCCTTGCTCTCTCACAGCAAAGTCCAATAAGAAGCATCCCCTCCATGGGCACTGCCTCAGATGTGGAAGAAGGCTGAGCGACCACTCATCGCCCGAACAGCCGTGGATTACGCAGGAGCTGAAACACCTACGGCTGCCATTGTTTCACCCATAGTAGACTGAACTAATGATCACAGTGGGAAAAATACTGAACTAGATTCTAGCAAAGATAAGTCCTGACAACAAAAAGAACCTGAGGCAAACTTGAATTGAGAGACAGGAGTAGTGCCACAATTTTAATGCAATCAATTGCAACAGCATTCAAAATAGCTCATTTGCTCATTAGTGTCATGAAACCCAGCTTCTTAAACTGCAACAAAGGAAGACCTTAGGAAAGCTATCCTACTCACCTGTTCTTCTGCTTAATTTTTAACTTAGATCATTAAGAAATGTTTCACATTCTAACTTACAGGATTAAAAAATACTTCATGTTTGTCTATGATGCACACAGCAATTTCTCCACATGGGAACTTTTTTTCTGTACAAATAAGTTTCTCCTTAAAATGGGATGAAAGTCTGACTAAGCCATTTAATCCAAGCAAACCTTTCTTGCCCTCCCCTCTCCCTTTTCAAACATAATCAATTTTGAGTCTGGATCCCTTTAAAGCAAAGGCCTCCAAGGAGCAGCTAATCCCAGTCCTAGGAGCTGAAACAGTTCACTTTTCTAATAGCAGTATTACTTAAGAGTGACAAAAGATAATCCATATGCAAATATTTAATTAAAGGTGCTGCTTGAAGAACTTATGTTCCATCAGTGCTACAAGAGTATTACTGGTTTTACTTGGCAACATAAATCAGCAAGGCAAAAAGACAACTTAAAAGTGGACAGCTAGAAAAGGAACTGAAGTGAGCAACATAAAGCAAAATAGAACAAGCACCACTTGAAGTTTAAGAACCTGGAAAGAAAGTCTCATCTTCACCCCATTCACTGACACAGATGAAAAACCTCTGAAGTCGAGGAACTTGCACCATTAAAAGAGTCATTTGGCTATGTGGTGTGTTGACCCTGACTGGATGCCAGGTGCCCACCAAAGCCGCTCTATCACTCCTCTCCTCAACTGGACAGGGGAGAAAAAATGTAACGAAAGGCTTGTGGGTCGAGATAAGAATGGGGAAAGATCACTCATGAATTACTGTCACAGGCAAAACAAACTCAACTTGGGAAGATTTTATTTGACTGGTAATAAATTAAACTGAATAGGACGATTAGAAATAAAACCAAATCTTAAAACCACCTTCCTCCCTACCCCTTCTTCCTAGGCTTCACTTTACTCCCGAATTCTTTATCTCCTCCCCCCAAGCGGCACAGGGGGATGGGGAAGGGGGCTTGCAGTCAGTCCATCACACGTTGTCTCTGCTGCTCCTTCCTCCTCAGGGGAGGACTCCTCACACTCTGCCCTGCTCCAGCCTGGGGTCCCTCCCACGGGAGACAGTCCTCCATGGACTTCTCCAGCGTGAGTCCTTCCCACAGGCTGCAGTTCTTCATGAGCTGCTCCAGCCTGGCCCCCCACAGGCTGCAGTTCTTCAGGAACAGGCTGCTCCAGCCTGGGTCCCCTGCGGGGTCCCAGGTCCTGCCAGCAACCCTGCTCCAGCCGGGGCTCCTCTCCCTCCCCGCGGGGCCACAGGCCCTGCAAGGAGCCGGCCCCAGCGTGGGCTGCCCATGGGATCACGGCCTCCTTCGGGCATCCCCCTGTTCCGGCGTGGGGCCCTCCCCGGGTGCGGGTGCAGATCTGCTCCCCCGTGGAGCTCCATGGCCGCAGGGGCACAGCCGGCCTCCCCGTGGGCTTCCCCGGGGGCTGCCGGGGAACCTCTGCTCCGGCGCCTGGAGCCCCTCCTGCCCTGAGCTGGGGGCTGCAGGGCTGCTCCTCTCACATATTCTCACTCCTCTTCCCAGCTGAAGTTACTGTTGCACCATTTTTTCCCCCTTCTTAACCCTGTTATCCCAGAGGTGCTACCACCGTCGCTGATGGGCTCGGCCTTGGCCAGCGGCAGGTCCATCTTGTAGCTGGCTGCATTGGCTCTGTGTGACACAGGGGAAGCTTCTGGCAGCTTCTCACAGAAGCCACCCCTGCAGGCCCCCGGCTACCAAAACCTTGCCACGCAAACCCAACGCATGGGCGTAAGTCGTACCTCCGCTGCACAGGGATGCTGCCAAGACTATACCAGCAAAATCTTAAACCCAGAAAAGCTCAAGATATACACCTCCCAAAGACTATAAGTGAAGGAAATCTAATGTCATTAGTTGTCACCCCTTCAGCTGTATTTAACATACCATCTGCAAATCATTAAATATTAAAAGGCACGATCTCTTTTGCTCTGGACAACGATAACCCTGAACTGTTACAGCTCTATACTAATGGCAGATTCCGGTTATAAATTCACTTTGTACTCTAAGCTTTAAAAAACGTATTCAGGAGCCACTCAGTTTTCAGAATAGAAACTTATCCCAAGAGGTCTGCTAAGTTACAAGCAAGCATGACTTTTTATCAACTTGACATAATGCCGGCCTAAAATTCACTGAACACCTACACAAGAGGAATGGAGGAATGCAAAGCCCTTCATCCTCTAATGAGTAACAAATTCAGCACAGATACACGCTATATTTGCATTACAGCAATTAGCAGCTCGCTCCATTTGCAACTTACATGGTTGCAAGTTATGTCACCTTCACTGAAATTAAGTACTGGAAAAGATACAACACATTTAAATCTTTCACCAATTTTAAGCCTGTCACAGTTTAACCACCAATTAATCCTTGGCAGTCCTATTTATTTTTGGCAGGTTTAGAGAGACCAGGTTTTAACTGAAAAGCACAGAAACAGGAAAGGCAGTCCCAGCCAGTGCTGCTGACAGGTCTCTAACCAAAGGTTTCTAGGTGACACCTGAAGACCACAGAAACCTTTTGTCCACACACGCGCAGAACAAATCCAAAGCAGCTACTTTATACTTAGATCACCACAAGCTATCTAGGGTTCCATCTGGGTGGCCAGCAGGTCAAGAGACACGTGTAGCTGGTGAATAATTCAAACAGAGCTCACTTGCTAACTCTGAGGTTGTTATTTTTTTCCCCAGGCTGCCCAGATTTTAATATTGCTATTCAAATGTAAAAGAAGCTTGACGAGCATCAGTAATATAACTAAAGCAAACAGCCTTGGGAGTGTGGCCTTGTGCAGGCATAGTAATTCATGCATCTCTTGCTCCCACGGGACGCCGTGGTTCTTGCAAACACTTGTCAAGTCCAGCCTTTCCCAGCGGAGGTCTGGGGCAGGCTCTCAAGGACAGAAGATAAGCAGGAAAGAGAAAGTAGGCCTGAGTTAGAGCTGCGATATGCTGAGCAAGGAGATGCCCTCCCTCCCCCAAACGGAATCCAAAATTGGAAAGAGAGAGAGGAAGCTGGGGAAGGGTGTCTCTTCAAACCACCGCGTGGCCAGAACTAAGCTGATAAGGTCAGGAAGTCTGAAATGATTCAACTAGCACATGCAGAAGTAATGCAGGTTCACAGCACTGGCAGCTACCTCCTCCTTGCTTTCTTTTTTGACCTGCCCAGAGCAGTTCTGTGAACTGCTAACCAAACAATTTGTCACAGAGGTGAAACAAGCCCTAGGGAAATGCACTTTGACAAAATATAACGTATTAACACATGACCATACAGAAATGGCCAAAGTCCAAAGTTACCGACTCCTGGGAACACGGCAGGGCATGGAGCCGATGACCTCAGTTATCACATTGCAAGGCTTAAACTCAGTCAGTTAGTTTGGTCTCTTCCCTTCTCTCAACTACTTCTTTCGGGAACTAAGCCACAGTCTCACCCAGTTGGCTACACATCCGCTAAATTTATTTCTGGCAAGGTGATTATAATTTACTTACAGAAACATCCTCCTTTAGGCTAAACTAGATTAGTGGAGATATGTATAGCAGATAAAATAGCATTTAAGAGAAATATTGTCACAAATCAGTGATGAAAGAGAAAAAACCTGTAGATTAAAGAGCTCAAAGTTACTTTTGTACAAGTAAGCCATAAGGACATAAATAATTTTTAGTCTTCAGGCTTTAGACTGACTTTAATGAAATATTACTCAGGCTTTGTCCCCTCCCTCCTGAACACCTCTGCAAGGCAGAAGCATGGAAGTAGCTGAAACAAAGTTGATGAAACTTTGCTGTCCAAGCCCTGCGAAGGGAACGTAAATTGAAATTTCAGCCAAGGTCCCTGCACACGTCTGGGATCAAGGGTCCCCCTAATGTTTTCTAAAAGCTTTCCTCAAGACACAGTATATTTTCACATGTATTAAACAAATACTCTTTCAGCTTTGAAAAAAGATGTCACTACTTGTATTAGTGACACACACAGATAAGTAAAGGTGAGGCCATTATTAAAGGCAATCTGCTTCTCTTGAGAGTTAGAGGTCTGGGCTAGAACAAGTTTAGTTTGGACACAGCAGTAGGGAGAGCATGTTAGTTAAACCCAGTCCTCAGCTGAGGAACACAGCTCTGCTCTTCCTGCCCTGCGGTTCAGCTCCCCACCTGTGACAGCCACCGCTGCTGAGCTCCCCATCCCTGCCCAACCAGCGCTGCCCAGTTTGCAAGGGCTGAGGGAGGGGAGAGCATACAACACTGGAGAAGATAAGTTCTCTGCTTACACAACAAAAAGTCTGGGAGTCTCTGCGAGCAAGAGACAGCTCGGGGGCAGAGAAGTGGGCTGGAGAGCCCAATGACGGAAAAAAAATATCCTGCAACAACTGAAAGCCTCTTTCTACAGCTGCCCATCTCCATCAACGCCCTGACTCCCCCGGTCTTGTAGTTGTGGAGAGTCTACCCGTGCTCGCCGGGAGAGACTGGCACTCAACGACTCCGCACCGCCGGAGGATTTTCCCCGGGCTCCCTGTTCCAGCTAGCCCAGTCAATCCCCCGGGACAACGCCAGGGCGCTGCACCTGCCCCCCGGCACCCCCAGGGCGGGCCGGAGGGCGGGCAGCAGAGCGGGCCGGGAGGAGCACAGCGGCAAGCGGCGCCCCGCGGCCTCCGCCCGCCCGCGGCCCCGCGGTGACAGCGCCCGCTGCTCTCCAGCCACCGGCGACGGGGCGAAGCCGGGCGAGAGGAGCCTGAGCGCTGCCGCAGGGAGCCCTGGGCGGGCACTGCCTCCTGCTCTCCCCGGCCCACACGGCGGGACCAGCCAGAGCCGCCCGGCAGCGGGGGCTCAGCGGCCGCCGAGCCAGGCCGCGCTGCCCCATACTGCCGGGGCCGAGCACACAGCGGGCCGCGGCCGCCGTCAACCGCCGTAACGGCCCGCGCGGGCCCGCCGCCGCCCCCCGCCTCACCTCCGCCCGCCGGCGCCGCCCGGCTCATCCCGGCCGCCGCCAGGGCCGCGCTCCGCCCCCCCCCTCCCCGCCGCACGCCGGGCCGGAGCGCGCTGCGCCGGCGCCGCCGCGTCAGCCCTGCGACGGGGCGGGGGGCAGCGGCCGGCGGGGCAGCGCGCCTGCGTCCGCTCGCGGAGCGGGGCCGCGCCGGCGGGGCAGGGCCTGCTCTGCCCGGCCCTGCCGGCTGGCCCTCCTGCCTTTCTCCTCCGGGGACCCCGGGCGAGGCGTCCCGGCGAGGTGTGGGCCAGGGGGCATGGGCCTTCCCCGGTGCCGCTGTCGTTCGGCAGCAGCTCCGCCGGCTGAGGGCGACCCTTCTCGGCACGGGGCCCTCCGCTGCGCACCAGCAGTGGCCGCAGAAACGAGGAATTTAAAAAAAGAGCCCGACTTTTAAAAATGAACCATTAATTAATATCTGGAGATACGGATGTGTGTCCAAAAAACCCAAATTGAAAAATAACCGCTGTCACATCGGCCTCAGCAGTCTGGCAAAACGGCTCCTCCTGCACCTGGAGGTGCAGGCAGAGCTCCCCCGGCAGGGTTTGCTTCTCCGTGCGCTGCCCTTCGTGGGGCGTTTAACATCCCTGCACCACAGTTCCACTGCCTGAAGCGCGGGGAGGAAGATGCCGGCCGGATCAGCTGCCGCGCTGTGGTTTACAGAGACATCATGGACGTGGGAAATGCTCCAGCACCATTGCATTTTTGTTGCTGGGTGGAGAGTGGTTACACTTCCTCTTACTGGGTAGCCCCTGTGAGGAGAAGCTACAGGAATTTCTCCAAGCAAAAAAAAAAAAAGTCAGCAAAGCAAGGAAGATTGGGAAATGGCCATGATACATCATTTTTGTTATGGCTTTGCATAAGGTGAACTATTTTGATATCATGCAGTATCCATTATGCTGTGCATTCCTCCAGGAATTACACTATCCAGGCCACGGGTTGTGAAATGCTATAACAAAGAAATAATAATAATAAAAAAAAAGGATAGAGAAGACAATGGGGTGATGCAACAAACAAAATGGCAAAGTTGGTGCCAAACTGAGAGCTGCTGGCTTTTATTTGTTTGTTTGAAAAAAGTCCAGCCCAGCGCTCTCATTAAGTACAGTGCTTTCCTAGGCAACCATTTGTTCTTCCTGCGCAGTAAATCCAGCCAAAGATGGGCTAAGCAGTTTCAGAGCAACAGGATGAGTCCTCTGGCCTTTATGAAACACACAGTAAACAGGGTTCACAAGGCAATGCTCAGGCCGTGAAGTTAAAACAGGAATATAATAAATGGAAAGCGGATTCCTCCCGCAATCCAGCACCGTGCTGCAGTGCTCTCTGGCTCTCTGTATGTAACAGCCACCTCTGCACTCAAATCACGGCCTGATCCAGGCCATCATTAGTACAGTCTACGCCACGCACTTGAGACACATAAACAGGAGCCCAAGTTCATGAGATGCTCTTAAAAAAATAATGATTTGACTTTTTTAATGTGGGGTTTTATGAGCCTTCTGGTTTTTGCCTGTGAGGATCGGACTTATCACACATTCATGCTTCCTCTCTGTCCACGAGGGCTAGTAGCAGATCTTTAAAAACTGGAAGCTGAGATTCTCAGATGAGTAAGATGCCTGTAAACACTGAGGCTTTACGGAATGCATGAAAGACATGAGACTTGTGAAAATAAATAAATAGATAGATAGATAGATAGATAGATAGATAGATAGATAAAAGCTAGATTTGGCAACACTGACAGAAAGGACTGAATACCAGCTGCATTACTGTAACATTTTTGTGGCCAAACTTGCAGCCTCAATGTTTTAATGATGGCAGCCTTTACTGCATTTAACAGAAGCCTGGATTTGATTCTTTCAGTATAAAAGGACTTTTGAATGATCTGTAAAGGCAGTTTCCTGACTTTGTTGGTCACTGACACAAACACCAGAACTAAATCTCCTACATCTTGAGCTAAAGCAATAATCCCATTAATTTGGACAGCAGTGAGCTTGTACAGGAAGCAGTTGCTGGAAGAGGACATGTGGCATGAGCCGAACCAGTTGGCTGCTCTGTGTCTCATGTCGCCAAGCAAGAACAGGGCCAAGGTAAACCTCCATATAACCATGTTTTATTTGGAGGCTGCTAACAGCCAGTCTGAATTCACAAAAGAATGCGAATAGCCACATCAGGAAACTCAGCAAAAGATGATTCAAACTGGCAGGGTTTAAGAAGGAAAATTAAATTTGTTCTTTGTTGTCCCTGCCTATTTTTCCACTTCTGAATAGGAATAAAATTAAGGACCGCTACAAACAGCTTGCACAGTCCTGCACACAGCTTTAAGCTGTGATGTAAAGACTACGCTGGCAGAAGTACCTGTACGTCTCAGCACATTCTTGTCAATAAATACATTGAAAAGATTGTTGTTAAATTGCAACAAAATAAAAAAAGCTTTTAAAAATGTACATTCACAGCAGGCGAACTCTAACCTGAATGCAACTACAGACAATGGAGTGTGGCTACCCTTTGGCCCATGCTTCAGGAAGTTGGAAGTTTCTCCAGGCCATAAGAAACTTCATGATGTTAATCCTTCTGTAGCACAGCAATACAAGGGGTGGGAATGAAGCAGTAATGCAGCAGAGATACCTCAGACTGCCCTGTGAGGAAACATCCCTGCCACATAATCTTGCCTCTCTACTTTCAGCCCCTGCCTAGTTCCTGAAGAGAATCTCGATCAGACGGAGAAGCTCTGCCCCTCCGTCTGCTTCCCCGTGGCCACCACACATGCTCACAGTTTGCCTGTGATTCTGGTGCCTCCAACCCCTACTTGCTCAGTTTGTCATCCCAGTCAAGGACAAATGCACAGCAGCTCCTGAAAAAAAAAGATCACTTCAGTGTATCTCAGAGGTGAGTCTTCTGAAATTTAAACATTGGCTTCTATCTCACAGTTAACAAAAGTGGCATTTCTTTTTCCCTCAAGTTCAATGGACTTGATAAAGATTAAGCCTTATATCACTACAGCCATGTAGATAGGCACAAACCCCATTTAAGAGGGTGCCAATTTTCCAGCTGCTCATCTCACTAAATCCCGGTTAGCCCAAAGCAAGAGCTGGCAATGTAATGTACGCACCAAACTCTGAATTGGATCTGCAAAGTGACCTGATTAAAAAAAAAAAAACCAAACAAAACCCATGATGTTTTAAAAGCAGACTTTGCATAGCTTGTTTAGAGTGTGCTCCATGGCCTGCACAATTCATCGAAGGCAACGTCTGGCAGAGGTGGGGGTGAGGGGACCTCTGACATCTCCATCACTGCAGAGTGAGTTTTTCAGTTCCTCCTCTATGATTATAACTCAATTATATAAATACAGGCAGAGCTTTTAAAGTACAGAACCACTGCTACTTGCACATTTGCTCAACTGCCTTTAAAATATCTGTACTTTGATAATTACAACATTGACAAGGTTTTCAGAGAGGAGGCTAATTTTCTTGAGGGAGAAAAGGTGCTCAGTGATTGTGGATGATGTGTATTAACATTAACATTCTGCTCCACTACAAACTCCTAGAGTGAACCTCCCTGTATCTGGCATTTCAAGATAGTGCTTCACCCCACAGTGGCCACCAGCACTTGCTCATTGTAGGCTGTTGCTTCTCTAGCCCGGGCTGCAGGGCAGAAAATACTTCTGTTCCCTGTCTGCTTTGCATGAAGTCAGAATAGCTTGGGCCACAGTCACTGGTGGTTTAAATGAAGATGCCCAGCGCTGTGCTGAAGGATGAAGAGCCGCACAGCCCATCCGCTCTTCTGTGGCCCTGATGACTTCCCTCAATCAGGTGGGAGCAGTAAAGTCCCAAGCAATTCTTGCTGCTTCCAAAATAGACAAGTCTCCAAGTGCTTCTCAGATCTCACTCTACAGGACACCGACAGGGATGCTTCGCTGCCCCGCGGGCGTGTTTTGAAAACAAGCAGATTGACGTCAACAGGCCCCAGGTAACTGTAAAGGGACTGTGGAAGTGAAAGAAAGGCACTCCTAACATAGCGTTTAGCTTTGAACTTCGATAGTCCATAATTATATCTTGCTGTATGTCTGCACAAACCAGAGCTCACTGAGACCATGTATAGCCTATATTTAAACTAGGTATTCCAGGTACCACAGGCAGTGTTGTCATGGTACCAATACACTGCAGGCTGCGGGACCCACTTGTGAAACCAAGAAAATATGCAGGTGACTACACTCTGCTGCGCTCTGTAGCTCACCAGGCTTGCTACTGAGCTAGGTAATTTAAGGCTAGTTCTAGGTACATTTCCACACGTGTAGTTAGGCAGTGAAACCAGCTGGGGAAGTTTCTTGTCTCCAATCACTCTTTTTTACTCCTGTATTTCTGCTCCCTCCCACTGTCTCGCCCAGTGTGCCATTACTACCAGCTTTCACTGGAAACCAAATGCTTGAAGTGATCTGGGGGATAAAAAACCCCACTACCCAACAGTTTTTCTCTGGAGTTGCACAGGAACAACTGGAGGCAGAGGCAGGGGCAGGCTGAAGCAGTCAAGGCTGGAAGGGTAGGCAGGAATCCAGTTAGCCACCAGCAAAAAATGTACATGGAACGACTGTCTCAGAATGCCCTGTCACTGCTCTTGTAGTGAACAACAATCCTTAAACATGCATAAATTACGTTAGTCCAACTGGTGTGACAGAAAGGATAAATGTGGTGTCTTCCAACTGACTGCCAATATTCTTCATTAAAACATGTTCTCTCTAACAGTGACACACTAGGGGCAAGATCTGGAAGAATGCTGCCTCCTGGAAGCACTGCTGATGCACAGCGTCCTACTGGTACATTTTGTCTTTTGCTTTGCAGCCAAACGTGGTACTTTCTTTTGACACCAAGCTCCTTTCACTCATATCAGATTGTGAGAGGTTGTTTCATCAGAAACAAAAGAGTGAAATGGAATAAGGAATAAATTAGAAGCAGGACAAAGCTGTTACTGCAATTCTTAGAACTTGAAAGAAAAAGAGGTAAAAACATCCTACAGCAGAGATTTGATTACCAGCTTCCCCAAATGATACCATTATTGTAACTGCCAAACTCCTTCTAAAGCAGTATATAGCTGCAGTCATTGCAGCACCGGAATGGTACATGGAGAAGGATGTGGAATGTGCAGTGTAGGATAGAAATGAGGATGTGAGGATTTTCACAGTCAGTGAAAATTTTCGTTATCAGGAGAGACTGGAGAAGCTGAAACCATCTTCAGAGAGAAAGGAGAGTGCTGGAGGGGCCTTCCTACATATTTTCAGACCAGTGAAAGGTAATTGTGTTTATGCATTTTTCTTAGCCTGGGATAATCAATATAGATAATAAGGGGAAAGTAAGATGAAATGGGGTACAATAAAATGAAGTAGGCAAGGATGTCAGCCTTTCCCAGTGTCCTATCAAGACATTCATGCCATATCATCTGGAGCTGGTCCTCTATATCTAAGGCTTTTGAAACATAATGAACTTTGCTTTTCAAATTAGAACTGATGAATAAAATAGCTGATTCATCTCTACTCAAAAATTACTCCAAGGAAAGAAAATCCAGGCAATGTAGTTGGAGACCTGGCACGTACTTACAGAAAATGTTTGTGATGACAAGTTTGTTATTCGGATATCTGCCTGTTTTCTGAGTTAAGTTACAAGTGAAAGGGGAATTCCCCAACCTGAACTAGGGGACACTGCAGCTTGGGAACTATCATCTCATAGAGATGGGCATGGTTTGATTTAGGTATTTCAAGAGATGCAGCAGAAGACCAGTACTCACTGAAAGCCTCTGCTTCAGAGACATCAGTTCATTCCATGTCCTTGAAATTTTTAAAATCTAAGCAGATAGCATCCTGACCATATGGGGGGATCTAAAGGCATTCAGAAACAACTTCTGATTCTTTCCAGTCCCTGGAGGTACTACAGAGAAAGCCACAGCCCATTGCCAAAGAGCTAAATCTCTTTAACCTTTTCTGTATAATGACTGTCTTTAAAACAAATGTAAACTGTCACATAAGCAGTCAAATGAGAGATTCCTGTGCAGGGCTGAGCCCCAGGTGAATAACCAACCTTATTAGCTGGAAGCATCAGTTGCTGCCATTTGAAAGGTATGCAATGTGGCTAGCCCATGACTAGTGACTGTAAGCACTTCAACTTTAAACTGATAAATGTTGAAGGTTTAAGCACATAGATTATTGCTAATCTCTGAGACTAAAAAGGGAAAACAGCATTCATTAAAGTATTCTGTATTATCTTTAGTATACAAAAAACCCCACAAAAACTTAACCAAAGCAAAACCTGTACAATGTTACTGGAGTTACACTAGCACCAAGAAACATCAGGGATACAACTGTGCTGCAATTTATTGTGGTATTAACCAAAATGGACTATGTAAAAAGGAGACATCCAGTATGACGTTGCTGCCAGGACTTCTTCTGAAATGAACAGCAAAGTACATGCTCCTCCAGTGGCAAGTCATCCCATCTAGACTAGAAGAGGAATCGCTACCTGAAGAAGCCATTCCTTCTCCATTCATTATGGACAGACCCAGACAGCTGCCATAAGTTAAAGTTGAGGGAGACAAATCCTACCTTTAGTGAAGAACAGTTTCTTCCCTAACTAACTTATTATCAGAGAAGATGGAGAGACAACCCAGCCCAGACTTGACAGCTCCCAGAGCAGGCATGTGATAGGAGACTGCAGGTGGTAACCTCTGGATCCAGAAGATGCCATCTAAGGCAGATGTTTACCCTCATGTAAAGCGCAGTCACTGGCAGAGCCCAGCCAACCTCTGTAGCCAGACAAGCCCTTTTTTAAAAGCAGAAGTTCATTTCTCTCCTGTCCAATGAGTATTTTCTTGCATTATGAAAATATTATGCCTATTGTTTCAAACAAAATCCTGATGAGTTCTTATTTGACCTAGTTGAGATTTTTAGGAGTTTCTCACATTTCTGCATTGCAGTACTGTCAATACATACCTTCAATAATGTTATAAAGATCAGGGGCTCAGCTTGCTTCAAGAAGGGTAACTAAATATTCCTGGAGACTTTTATGGATAGTGATCTAAATTCTGCACTCACTACTCTTCTCTGGATAGGAGGAAAAGATGTTCTTTTAAAGCATGTTATATAATTATTTTAACTTACATTTCTTGAATGTTTATTTGTGATTCACATGATAATGCAATCTAGAATCTTATAATGCTATATAGTGCACCCTGATGTAGGAAAACAGGTCAAATGGTGCAGACAACAGTGGGAGCTGTGATACATTTTTGCACAGGAGAACCAGCGTAAAATAATGCCACCGCTAGAAATTATAACTCCAATCTTTTGTAATTCAGCTGGTCTTTAAGCATAGGTTGAACTGGCTTGTAGCATTTGTAATAAGGACAAACACATTTGAATGCCTTTTTCACAATACAATATCTAACTTTCTCTTAGGACGAGGGAATCTCAGAATTTAGGACCAGGACAGCCTCATTTAGCACCATACTGCAATTTTGTTCCCAGTTTGTAATAATTCTGTAGCCAAGGGAGGATCCTGTAAAGATGAACCTGTTCTGGGCACTCAGCTAGCAGAGGTATCATGACTGAATACACAGCTATCAAAAGAGCTGGAGATCTTGCAAAGCTATCTGGTCCATCCTCTTGTCCCAAGGTAGGATCAAGCTAGGTGATTTCTAACCCTATCCTAAAATATATTTACATGTGCCCTCCCCAGTGTGGCACCATCTCTAGATTTAATATGGATATCCTCTTCCCTGGAGTTGCCAGCGCAAACAAACCTTTGTCGTCATACCTTCCCTGTAGTTGCTTGAGATTCTTAAAAAGCAGCTTCATCTCCCTTTTATCGTTACTCAGAAGTTCTCAAGCAATTTACTCCCATTGATCTGTCAAGGCAAGCATACTCAGATGAGATATTTCAAGCAATACCTTCTTCCTTTTCCTCCTGCCTATCCTTCCTAGGCAGTCTGTACATATAGACAGGCTTTAACTAGCCGACGCCTTCAAAATGCAAGTCCAAGTCTCTGTTAAGACTTGTTCCTTTCACTCTGAAGCTGAATGAGCTGCAGAGCCTCTGGAAGAATAAGGCCTTGACTACTGGAGTTTTTCAAACTGTGCTTCCTTTTGATCCCCTTCCCAATATGTGAAAAATACTAAAATTCTCTCCTGGATTTCATTATATGTAAAAAGACATGAAAGTGCAATTATTCCTTACTCATCAATGACTACCCACCAACCCTAGCTCCAAGCTAGACCATTCTGGCTACTTCAAAAAATGGTTTTGAAATTTCCATTGCCAGATTGCCCTGGCAGGTATAACTGTGACTTTGCAAACAGCTACAGCTGTGTGTGCTAATTGCTTTCCTCTAAATTATTTATGAGACACTTTTGACTGACGAGATTTCTCACAACAGCATGTGCTAACCATTGGCAGTGGGCTCCTGAACTAGTGGGAACTGCATCACCTGCTGAGGTGCAGAAAAGCCAGCTGTTAGCAGGCACTGTGTCCCTGCCAGCATGTGCACTGAACTGCGAGGTCAAGCTTTACCTGTTTTTGTCTCCTTTTGCAATAACTGCTCAATAGGAAATTTATGTGTAAGCATTATATCTGCACATAACACACACCCTTTACTTTTGGGATTAGATCAGAGAATATTGAAGACTGCCTAATTTAGATAAGGCAGAACATAGGGTGTCAATGACCTGTGGAAGACAATCCATTTCACTAAACAAGACTTTTCAAGCTCTGGTCCCAGGTGCAGTAGGGGGTCTGTAAAATGCAATTATGAAAGCTAGAAATCAATAGGCTTAAATTCACCACATAGGAGGCAGCAGCTTTACCAGAAAATTTTTACAAGATACATAAACTGAAAAAGAATAGAAAACACAACTATAGACAGTACAAAATATTTATCATGAGCCACCACTTTACCACTGCTTTTTCCTGGAGGGCTTACCAGTGCTGTCTAGCTAGAAACTACTTAAAAAGCTGTGTCTAAAGGTAACTGTAAGTCCTGTCAGTTAAATAAAAAACTTGTGTTCCAGGGACCAGCAAATTATGTCAGTATTTTTTTTTCCTTTTCAAATATGAATAACCGATAAGGAGAAGCAGTTGGAACCAGGTTGGCTAGAAGAAAAACTTCACGTCTTGAGTTGCAGGAGCTCAACAAAGAGTAGCCAGAGGAATGAAGCAAAGCAGCCTGTTAGAATTACTGCTCACTATTGGTGTTTTTATTACCTTCCCAGGAGGCTATAAAGGTTGCTGGGTGAGCAACCAATGTGACATCTTCATGAGTTTCACAGCTGTGTTTAAGAACTAAATTTAAACAGGATTCCCAGCCAAACTGTGGATGAAATTGTGTGTTGGACCTTTTCCTAAGCAGTATTTTTGCCCTGCCCATCCCACAAATTTTAAACAATTTGAATTAACCCATTTATTAGCTCATTTATTCTATGTATGCCAGAAGATGCACAATGTTTTCTGTACAGAAGTCTACTGACCCCAGATACAGGGGTTCAGACAAGAAAGAGAGGGTGACAAAGAGGGGCCTTATTAGTTCTCAGAGGTGAGCTGGTATTTCAGAGCCAGGTCAGATATTCCTGAGCCACTCTGCTCAGCAAAGATATAACCTGAATTGCTGTGGGAGGTGCGCAGAGGACAGCACACCATAATCTGGCTGGGCATAAGGCCAGGAGGAGGAAAGCAGGGCAGAATGTGCAGTTGCCCTAAGAGCACCCAGGAGTTTCATTTCTTGACTCGCTTTCTCCCTTGCAGTGGAGATGGCGCTCTGGCCATGTCCTCTTCAGTGGGTATCACTTCGGAGTTGAAACAAATGTCCCAGGTTCCAAGCCTGCTCTCTCAAAGAGACAGGCCACATGGGCTGCTTGTACTTCCATGGAACAGCAGCCTGGTGTTAAGGAAATGGGTCCCCACAGAAGAAGAGGAGGAGGAGGACGAGGAGGAGGAAGGAGGGGAGGAAGCTGATGTTTGCAGCCACCCATCACAGATGCAAAAGGAGACAGAACAGAAGGTATCTGTCTGGAACTCACACAGACTAACAGCATGGCACAGGTAAGGCTAGGAAGTCATTCATGCCTCATTTCTCCCACCTGTAAATTATTCCTCCCCCTTCACCCCCACAGGCGCGTCATTATGATTGCTCAATTAATTAACAGTTTAAAAGAGCTCTGAGACATTCAGATGGAAGAGGAAGATTTTTTCTATTTCTGCTTCTCCAAAGTTGCATGCATAAACACTGAATTTTATATGTCTTTTGCTGAGGATGAAGAATTACCTCCAGTTTATGGGTGGGTAAGTTAAACCATGGAAATGTTAAAGCATACATTTAGATAAACAGCCCCCAAGTTCCAAGATCCCACTTTCTGAGTGCCCAGCTACATGTAAACAGAGCTTGACTTTCAAGGGCCGAGCACTGCCAATCGTAAATGTGAACAGCCACAAGTGAAGGCAGTCACCCGCTGAAGATCACGTGCTCAGGATCCCAAAACAAGTATCTCAAAGCTTAGCTCACTCCAGAAAACCTAAATGGAAACTTACCCAAGAAAACCTGAATGGAAGCAGCACACTCGAGTGCTCTGTCCACCACGTCACGCACAGCACGCTTGTGTTCAGCGAGAGCTTCAGAAAAGCTTCGTTCCACTGAGGGACCAGAACAGGTGATCAGGCTTTCGGAAGCATCTATCACGTGGCTCTCCAGCACAGCGAGTTGTAAATGGATGTGTTACGGGAGTGAGAGTTTCCCTGACCAAAACAATTAAAACTCATATAAAAATAGAATGCTGAAAGGAAATCTGCCCATTCTGCAGTATTATTATTTTTAACAGAAAACCCAAGTTCCTGTCAAAAACAAGAGAATAGACAATTTCCAGCCAGCTTTAATGGCAGGATCTTTTGAAATACTCAGCCATCTGTCACAGCAGGAGTGGTTGTTGTTCAGCCCTTCTGAAAAATTCGGCCCTTCTTTGGGAACATGGTGCTTTTGAAACTCCACTCTCGGGTCCCTCCTAGGAACAACTTCTTCCATGGAAGGTCCTGCTCTTTTTGTGTCTACCAGTACTAACTGTTCTCGGTGCAGTGGAACCTGCCAGTAAAGCAGGTAAAGATGGGCTTGAAGTGCACAACTGGAAAATTACTCTGAGCTAGCCCTAAATCCAGGGACAAATGGGTAGGTTAAGTCCAGAACTAACCGTACTTTCATTTAATGTTGCTTATAAAAAACATCACAAACATATTTTAGCAAATTTCCAAATGTCTGTATCTCATGAAAATTGCTCACTGAATACTCCTTTTCCCTTAGAAAGATTTATTTTCCCCCTCCTCTGATTCTTCCAGTCCTTTCTCTTCCCTCTGTCACTATTGTTGACACCTTGTCCCAGGTAAAGAAGACGTAACAAAGGACTCCAGTCACTCAGCAATGGAATGAACTGCTCCTTGCACATAAAAGATTGTTAATAGTGGGACTCCAATTTGGGATGGAAAAACAGCTTCCAAATACCAACCCCCTCTCTCTCTGGGGGTTGATAAAATCTGCTATACAGGAAAGTTCTGCAGCAGGTGAATCATCTCATGCGCTGGGACCAGGCAAACAGAGACAGTATGATGCACAGCACTACATTAAAACAGAAGTATGATCCCACTGTAAACACCTACGTCTGGAACTTGCAATGATTCCCCTTCACAGAGCAAATATTTTAAAGCAATGTTTTGAAGACAGCCCAGCAAAGTAGAGCGCTAGCCTGGACATTTGCCCTTTCTTCTGCTACTGGTGTGTTAAAAAAACATGTTACTGGTCTCCATTTTAACAAGTTTAGGTTAAGCTCCTTGTGGCTCTCCAGGATAGAGACAAAAACCACGTTAGTTTCAATGGAGCAAGACCTCCAACAAATTGATGAGCTATATAAGAACACTTTTTATTTCTAAAGTGGGCTAAGAGGCTCTGGAGTTACATTAATACCTCCAGATAAATAGCCACACAATCCCTCCAGCTGCAGAGGAAACCTCAGTAAAATTCTGGCTACATGAAAGTCAACAGCAAAATTCCCACCAGTTTCACTGTGAACAAGACTTCAGGCCATAAATCTCTTCTGTAGAGGGTTTCCTACCAAATGTTTGAAAATAATTTTTTCCAAAGGAAAAAAAAAAGTCAATTGTTTTATTGTATTTTCTTTAAAAAGCCATAACCAAACATTTCATTTTAGATTGGGGTCAATCCTAATTAAAAAATTTCCAGTTCCCACACATGTCTTCATGAAGCAGTGGAACTGTATTGGCTGACATATTCTGATGCTAAACTGAACTGACACACAATAGCTTGATAATGCCAGGCAATATGTTTTGAAATTTCCATTGCCACAAAACAAAAAATTCAGAATATCAAGGTTCTTCTCCATCGTCCCCTCCCAAGTTTGGACAGAAATACACATGGTAATATTGCAAATTTTCGAAGATTTTTTTTAAACTACAATTCGCATCTACAGTGGCTACCACCTGGCACAGCCCTACCAACGCTAAGAAGTTACTCTGGAATAATAAAGCATAATTCGGAACAGAATTTGGCCTGAAGAGCTCCATGTTCCAAAGAGCCCAACAAAACCTTCCCCTTGGCTCTGCTCATTCCTTTTGAGGAAGAACCCAACGGAAGGGAGGCAGTCAGTGTGACTGCCAGTTTTGCAGAGTCCCTGAAAGTCTTGGGAGACATGACCCCAGTTCTCTGGCTCTTGGATTTCCAACAGAGGACTCTATTGAAAATGGTCCTCTCCAGGGCCCCTAGATCTTCACCCTTAACCTTTCTGAGTCATTAAAGAATATTCAGCCTGTAATACAAAAAATACAGCAAACTTCCATTTGCTACAGCATAGCAATCTCAGAAGCTACTGAAACATTATAAACTAATGGCCAAGACCTTGTTCAGCAAGGCTGAAGCCCCAGGAATTGAAAAGAACTTCAGCACTTGCTTATGTTTAAGCACAAGCTGAAGTGCATGGCTGAATAGGAATGGCCTGAGGAATTATGCAAATGCTTAGATGAATCTGGGTCCAAATATGAATTACTTTAGAAGATAGAGAAGCAAGCAGTGCAATTTAATCATTTTTATCTCCTTACCAAGAATGCACAAGTTCTTACAGCTAATATTGCAGCATCTTCTGCTGCTGCCAGAAGCCAAATGACCTATTCTTTAACAGTCAAGCTCTCCTCATTTTCAAACTGAAGATTAGTCCATTTATGCTGAACAGTGGCACAGAATGACAATTTCATAATACATGGATTGAGTGCTATTCCACTCACATGTTATATTACCTTGCCCTTTCTTCCACCACACTGCCACTTGCAATGGACTATCATGGTAATAAAGTGGTGTTGCTTCTAATCTCAAATTGTATACTTTCTGGGACGCTGGCAATTCATCAGGTACTGACGCAGAGTGGCCAACTGGATCTGACCTTGAATCTGAACACACAAAAAAACATGGAGATATAACTTATTCATATTAACAGTCTGCATTAAAGTTATAACGTGAGCTGGGCACTTCCATAAAATGCTGAATAAAATGAATCTTCAGCGATAGCACTGAAGAGGGCAGCCAGCACCTCCCAGCAGACTATCGTCACTGTCCACAAGTGATACCATAAACATCAGGGCTGATTGTGAAAATGTTTCTACACATGACTAGTCCTGACTTCTGCAAATACTCTCACAGGCGTGAGCATTTTCAGGGTCAGATCCCACAGCTGTATTGCTAACAGACAGCGCGGTAAGTGTCAAACACAGATTCCAGTTTGCTCTCCTTGCAGAAATATCAATGAATCCATAATATAATCTCTGAGAATGTCATCATAGAAAACTAATGCTTTACAGTAGGATATCGTGACCCCTCCACAAACGAAAGTAAGTCCTTGTTTCACTGTGATCTAAGCAGAAATACATAGGAGAAAGTGGAAAGCAATTAATAAATTCTGCTACCAAAAGGAGGATTGTTAGTAATTACAGTACAATTGCCACAGGAAGATATACAAAAGAGCTCGCTGAGAAAACATCCCAATTTAGACTGCACAACTCCATGGACTGCTTGCTAACAACATACAGAGTAATTTACTTCTAGGTCACTGATTTCAATCTGGCCTCAAAGGAGAAAATGACTGAAAGTTAATGCCAGCTGACTGTGGTGTGAAAGCAGTAGGGTAGATCTCAGCCCACTTCCTAGTAGATTGGAGGACACAACCCGAGTATTTGCAATTCGTGAAAGTAATAAAGCTAAAAATTCAGGCTGTGATTCAATGATACAGTGAATCCAGCTGTAGGACTCTTAGGACAAGGAGCTGATGTGATATACACAATTCTGCTGATTCCAGCTTGTCTGAAACCTTTTGACAAGTTAACTGTGTACAAGCAGGTGCTAGGGCAGATCAGATATCATGCTTTTTACAGCTGGAAGAAAAATCCAGGTTGCGTGTGCCAACCAGTTCAATAGAATTATAGGTATGTGCCCATAGCTTATTGAGATCCAAACTGCCTGGTATCAAGGATCACCAAACCATGGCCTCCAAGCTTCATCCTTCAATGACAGCAGGTGCAGGCTATGTAGGAACAGGCACATCAGAACTATGCTGTTTTATTGCTGCTGGTCACCCTCTGGACTGGAGACAAATGAAGATGCTGTCTACACCTCCGTCTGTCCTATGAAAGGGTGGAGGGTGCCAGATGGTTAGCAAGTCACCCAGGACACATAAAGCCACGCAGGCATTAAATAGCATAAATAGCGAGGCATTAAATGACACCATCCCTGCTGGCACCACATCCCTGCTCATCAGCGCTCCATTCATTTAAACACCTTAAAGAGAGCAGGGAAATAGGAGATTAGAGTGATGTGCTGCTGCCTTTGATAAGCCTGAAAATAGGAGCTACATTTGTGTTAATCCTGTAGCAGTAATATAGAAAAAGCATGATTAACTGCAGTTGCAGGAACAGTCTAGTGCAATCTGTTTTCCCAGTGAATTCCTCCATGGAAAGATGGGTCACAGGGCACACCTGCAAAATGCATCCAGGCGTTTGTATCTGCACTGTGTCCACGGCCAGTGCTCCAACAGATGGTTGGCCAAAGGATTTCTTATTTTATTTTATTTTGATTTTTTTTCCTGAACACACAGGAGCAGAGCAAGACCTCCTGCCAACAGTGTAGTGAATGCAGAGCATTCAGCACTGAAGCAATGAAAGGGTGACCTTGATTAGTGTCTAATGAGTAAAAACAGTTGCTTTTCAGCACATAATGAAGTAGAAAAGTTCTGCTATAGTCTGCCAGAGTTCTTGAAGCCGCTCTGAGGAATGCTGTCAGAGATGCTGTCCATACAGTGTCTGCTTCAGGCACCAGCTAATCCTTGGTACCTCCACACACATACTATCTCCTGCTTCACCACAAGATCACTCTTCAAGAAGGCTATGTATTTCTCTTTACATAACATGCTATCTTTTAGTCAGCAGCACAAGTGTCAGGGCAGCTCCTCCCGGTTTGTACCTTCAGACAGCAAATGTAGATACATTTGTATTAGATTCCTTATTTTCTTTCTTATTTCTTTCAATATTGATGATTATATTCTGTAAATAGTATCTAGCCCTCATTGCTGATACCAATGGAGAGGAATAAGCGGCCCTGTAGATAAGAAAAGAAGAAATTCTGGATCCACTGATATAAAGGGAAAATATCCTTGCTAAGTGTTCCTCTTACTCTGCATATTTGGGAACTCTACACATTTGGGAAGGAAGCCAAAAGAGGTTGGATTAGCTAGTGTGAAGGCTTGCAAGATCAACTGTGGCTTGGAAAGGCAGTGCCATCATAAAGGTGCTACTGAGTGTGGAAAGGGGTTACCATGGGCATTGAATGTATCCATCAAGCCTTGGGACAAGGAAACATGAACAGTATTGGCATCACCTGCTGGTAATAATAAAATCAGGTTGATGATGTAGAGGGGAAAAAGTGGTATGTCTTCACTGCATAACAAGAAAACAGTGCTAGCAAGAAGGCTACAGTTCCTCCAACGTCCTTATCTGTGCCTGTAACACACACCCATGATTCACTGGAACTGCAGAGAAAACGACCCCATTCAGGCCACGCTATGCATTAGCAGAGGCCACAGAGGAACAGAAGTCATGAACTGGAGGTAGCAGTACAGATGCAGAATAAAACTGGGAGTTTCCACATTATTTAAAAGCCCAGGGCACTTGCAGGGCAAAAACTTTCCTGGAGGCGGGGAAGGGGGGGAAATTCATGCTTTGAAAGGGAGAAGATTCACAGCTTATAAAAAGGAGGGTGGGAGTCACAGATCTGGAAACCAAATGCATACAGTGTTTACACTCTGCATGCAGGGGGAGGAGTGTTGCAAATGGGAGGAAAGATTTGATGCTCTTTAGAGGTTTCTAAACCCAGAAAGCTAGAGCCTGCACTTCTGTAAGGTACTTGATGTTAAACCTGAGCTTCCTCTCTCTCATTTTAGATTTTACTGGGAGAGGAAAATGTTAAGCTGTTAGCATTAAAAAAGAAGAAAAAAAGTTAAAATATTTTTAATTTTAAAAAGAAGAAACTTCTTTATAGTTGCATAATCAGTTCAAAATTGCCTGTGGTGTTATGTCCATGTGCTAGGTTTCCTTAGGCATCCATTTGCATCTCCATAATAATCTATTTTAATTATATGATGCCATAGGGTATATGATACTGTATGGACAGTAAAAAGACAAGGAGATGAAGGTGGGGCAGAAAATAAAGCTACCACATTTCCATCAGCAGAAATGACTGTTGCATGCAGTCATGTGCACGAGATGGGGTAGGGACAGTCATGTGAAATTAGTTCCTTCAATCCTTCAAGTCCCCAAAATAAATTCCTTCAGTCCTTTGTGAGGCAGATTCTCTCTCATCTGTCCACATCCCAAACCCAGTATCCTTTCCTGCTCCAGACTGTGACAATACTCTTCAAGCCAGGGTTTCCATCTTCTCCAGACTATGACCCCAAGCCTCTGCCACTTCAGAAGCCCCCACCTCACAGCAAACCCCTCCTATCCCAACCCAGGATCCCACTATTTCTCCAACCCCCCTGTTATCATTTATACACATATAAACATCGACATTAACTGTACAAATTAGATCAGGAACTTTTGGCATCAGAAAAATCCCAGATCACTCTTTTCCCAACCCTGAAATGTTCCTGTTTCTAACCTAATTTGCAGTCCAATAGATCCCAAATCCATGGAGGTGATATAAAGAACCAGGCTTGTTCACATCAACCACAGAAGAAGGACCTCCAGAAGCAAGTTGGAGGGAGATCAGGGGAATGTGGCTTGTCCACAACCAGATCTCTGAGCAGCACGTGCTGTTTATCATACCAAGCCAGAGTCATGACTGCATCTCTTCCCGACAGATGCATCCTTTCTCTTCTCTTGCTTTTCTCCTCCAGCAACTCTTGTACTCTCCCAGCACCTCTCCAGAGACCAACAAAGACAGTGGTATGTACAGCGGCAGCATACATACATTAGCCATTTTCCAGCAATTTTTCTTAGCTGCTCTGGCCCCCATAAGCTTATGCAGATTTTGTAATGATGGATTCTTAAGTCTCTTTCTGGAGGTGAATCCCAGCAATCTCCACCGATGGAATCACGGGGTCCAGTGGTGAAGCTGTCCCACCTGAGACTCCAAGGGGCACCAGGAGATGAAGGATCTACCTGAAAAACAGAGCAAGGCAACAGGGAAGATTTTGTAAAAATGAAAATAACTCCAGCAGAAAGACAGCCAGTGACATGACTAAGCTAAAACAGCTGCCAAGAAGCTCATCTTTTCAAGGTTTGGTTCTGTTAGCATAAGAACATCCTACCACTGTCAGTTCAACAATATCTGGATTTGTAACTTCAGAGGATCTGTTACAGCTTGAGCAGGCTTGGGTGGAAAGGAGTTTCCAAACCTGGAACTGCAAGGGTTCAAATTTAGGTACAGACTGAGACCATCTGAGCTTTGACTCCTGAGCACACTTGTACTTTGTTGTAGCTATAAGACAAAAGATGCACAGGGCAGAACTAAGCAGCTAGAAAAAATATGTTGTGGGTCACTTACAGTTTCATAAAGAATGATTTAATGCTACCAAGGTGAAAAGAAGATCCTGCAAAAGGGTAAAATATATTAAAGAGGGAAAACAGTGCTAACATGCTTCATAAAGAAAATAGTCTGTGCAATTACCAACAGACAGGATATGGATAAGCAGTTTTCAAGAGGCAAGCCCCTCTATCTCATTAAACAGCTGCTTCACTCCTGCTTTTTTTCCCTCTTCAACTCTTCACCTTAAATCTGCAATTCTCAGCTATGCTGCACACACCAAGAATGCAAAGCTGACAAGCACAGGAGGGCCTCCCTTATCAGCTTAGGATAAAAGCAAGAGATCGAAAGGATGGATTGTCTGTGATTTTTCATTACAGACTGGTAGATACCTTTTGCTCATCACAGACAGTCTAAAGATTTGGAGACCTGAAAATTTATTTATCTTTAAAGATTTGGAGGAATATTGGTAGAAAATAACCGGTGAACTTCCACATGGGAAAGAAAGAAGTGCCATGGTGTTCACACCACCAAGCCGTGTGACAGCGCAGGGCTGTTGCTGCTGTGTGGCAGGAGCTGGGGGCAGCACGCAGATGCCATTGCTCCTTCTCCCAGTGCTGGCTGACGATAAGAGGAGGATACAAATCAATGAGTCCTGTCTCCCCACAGGGATGCCAAAAAAGGGTATCTGTAGGTATGAAGTCTGCAGTAATACACCACCAAGGGAAGTTTCCGCCTAATCTCAGTGACTGCCTTGTGGCGTGTAGAAAGAGGATTTCAGTTTTTCCTGAGGAGAGCAGGTACACTGCTGAGCCACTGCGGCAGGCTTATGCCTGCAGGAAGAGCACAGAGACTCCCAGGCCCGCTCTGTTCCTTGCTGTCTGAATAAAGCTCCTGAGTACAGAAAAGACAGCTTGGTCAGGGCCTTCCTTATCCTCCCCTCCCTGCTGTGATCACAGGGAGCTCCCGCTCCAGCCCTCTGATGTGTTGGCAGCCTCTGTAATTTAGAGTAGCTGTGATTTATGGCTCGGACAGAGCCCGTACTTAGGGAGTACAAAGGTAGGGCTGGCCTGACCAGTACCGCTGTGTCGTCGCTGGCCCTTTGTATTGATCAAATGAGTGATGGAAGTGAAGAATTCAATTGCGTTTGCTGTCTGTAAGGATCAGCTAAGGGACAGAGGGCTGGGGGGGAGGCAGGGATTTAATTACCCCTCACACCCAGCACCGGCAGCCAAAAGTGTGATGATGACACTTTGTATATTGAAGGGGGGGAATCGCTCTTGGCCACCTCCCTCTGCACCTCCTCTTTCAGTGAAGAAGGAAACAGAAAAAAGAATTAGGAAATTTTCTGAATGCTTCATCCTGCATTAATCATATCCTTCTCCTCATCTGGTCTCCAGGGGAATGTCACAGGCACTGGAACAAGAGAAATGAAGGGAAGTTTACAGTTGCCTAAATCTGAGAGAGGGAGGTGTTTGTGGCATGCAGCATGTTGCAGCTCCCACTATAAATTCATGGGCAAATTTCCAAAAGGGAGCTGAATCCAAACATACTACTCGGTGAAAGGCTTGAGCAACCTTTAATCAGACTCTTAATTGGTCTTTCCCTCTGTTTCAACATTTGTCATTTGAGGAAGCCAACAGCAGTTCCCAAATGAGCTTTTTAAAGTAACATTCAGGACATAATCAGGTCTCTCTGAGAAGGGACAGTTCTAAATTCAGTCATAAATGTTTGATACTATCGTCTGCCAAATTTAGCAATGGGGGGGGACCTGTATTTATCAAATTACCACCTTCAAGACAAATGCTTATGGGGAATGCATTATGCTCAGTCTGAATAGACCTTATTCTGCTAATGAGGGCATGCCCCATCTTTTCCAAAACACCACTTCTCAGACAATGGTCCAATTTTTACATTACAGCCACGGCTGCCTTGTATTGACTGAGTAGCTGTCATTTAGATTCCTCCTATCAACTCTGAATTCCCTTTCATCTAGGGTCTGTCTTATGTGATGGCAGCCCAGAGCAGTGACCTGTGACTATGCTTGACTTCTTATCTCATGACATGTGGACTAACTTACAAATGTAGGTAATTAGTTAAAGATGTTTCATGACAAATTAGACTAATGGAATTGTAATGGTTAAATTAACGTCTTGGGGTCAGTTTTAAGGTCCCTTGTTAGGGGTGATAGTTCAAAATGCAAGCTGTCAGATTCTGGGAAGCATCTTGTTTCTTTTAATAAAGTGCTGCTTTTGCATGTGAAAAGCCAAGGACATAACTGCTGAGATAGGGCCTGATCCAAGGGAAACAGTCTGGTTGGCAGTTTCTGGATAACATAGTCTCCCCAATCCTGCCCTCAAACTTTGTCCTGTAGGCAAGATACATGGTGGAGCAGAGCAACAAGCATGAAGAAGGATCAAAGCACACAGCTTTGCACTGCTATGAACACTAATCTCTCACTCGCCCCTTGCACCTTTCAACTGGAAATTTCACCTGACATCTTTCTTCAGGGAGGAAGTTAATTTTACAAAATCAAACAGTCTAACATAAATTAAACAGATAAATCGTGTCCTGTTATCTGCATCCTTCTTCCAGGAGGACCCTGCAAGGCTCTCCCTGTAGGCTTTTCTAACAACAGAGCTGCTTGTTAACTCTCACACAATGCTAAGGACAAATGGGAAAGGAAGAGACAACAAAATGGAAAACATCATTCTGCCATTTTGTCAATCCTTGGTGTCCCCATACCTTGAGCACTGCATGCAATTCTGGTCACGCCATCTCAAAAAGGTATAGTAGAGTGGAGAGGCAGCAAGAACATCAGAGGTACCAAATGGCTTCTATAACTGAAGAGACTTCATAGACAAAGACTTAATCGCTTATCATGCAGACAGCTGAACTTGGATGTGGTTGAGGTATTTAGCATGGAGTGAGATGGAGGAAGCAAACAGGGTATAACTACTCTTTGCTCCTTAGAACAAAAAGGAAACACTTTTTACACACTGGTAGTTGAATGTGGAGGCCACTGATGTAGACTCCAAAGAAATAAGTGGGTTCAAAAAAATTAGATAATTTCATGGGAATCCACCAACAGCCACTACATACAGAAGTTCAGACACAGCCTGGAGCTCAGAAGTGCCTCCATACAGAGCACCAGAAGCTGGAAAGACATATCAGCAAAAGGACTCTTGTCTGTGTGCCCCCTTTTATTTTATTTTACTTATGTTTTTATTATATATTTTATTTATAGCTTTTCTTATGCTTCTAGTACTGCACACTCTGCGACAGGACTCCAGGCTGGACAGGGCTCTGTTCTGACTCAACAGAGCCACTATCATCACCTGATCTTGGGTCTTTCCTCATTGCAGACAACTAATTAGTCACAGATAAGGTTAAGTCCACTTCCCTTCAAAGGCAGCCCTGACCTCTTACGGCCATCTATAGCAACAGCTTGATTTTCAGAGAACTGTCTCCAGCCTCAGGTTCTAGCGGTGAGGAGGGGCAGGGGTACTTACCTGTAAGTACATGTACATACACATGTGACTGGGAATGAGATGAGGTCCCTAATCACACAGCCTGCATTTTTAACTCCAAGCACATGCTTTGATCTTTCCTTTTCCAACATAAACACAGAGCAGAGTACACATTTAGAGAGACATTCCCTGCTGAAACAAGCTGCAGTACTCCCTGCCCAGGCAGAGAACAAGACAGAGAATGACACAAGACAGCTGTTAGCTACGTTGCTGAACCCACACTCTTTGGATGTAATGGCAAAAAGTGCAGTGTAAGGACCCCTACAGAAAAGAAAGAGTAACTTGGGTTTCTGTGTTCAGGTATCATTCCAGAGCCAGTGCAGGCAGCTCCAGCAGGCACGGCACCTTCCACTGCTGTTTACCTCTTGAAACTGGGATTGGTCTATTAAGTTCATGTTTTTAAAAAAAAAAAAAAATCTATGGTAAAAGAATGGAGCCTACTGTGATTTGGTACCATCTGTTTGGTCTTCTGCCTTTTAGGCAAATACTGTCCTCCTCAGTCCCACAACTAGTCAGCTGTATGAGATGGAGACCACCATGTCTCGCAGTCCAGCCACGGCATGCTGTCTTCCTGACTTGTGGCACCACCCGCATGAGCCCTTGCACCCGGCTGAACCTCAGGTCAGCCCTGTAACAGACCTTTCTCATGGTCATGTCTCCCTCCTGGGGAATCTGCATACCCAGGAAAAACACTCTCCTTAGACGCTTCACAGGACAGCAGAGCGCGCACCTTTCCCTGCATTTCATGAGTTCTAGTAGCTGAGGGAAAAGAGATGGCGGGGTCCCACGGGCAGTGCATTACCAGCCCGAAGTACAGATGAAACACATCGACTCCAGTTCCACTTGGGAGTCATAGTGCTGGAGCTTCTGCTGTGGCAGCTTACACAGACAGCTCTGGAGCTCCCAAAGTATCAGCCCCAGTGGTGCTGTCATTGCTTCTCTCCCACCCTGTGGAGTCCACAACTCAAAGGGAAGACTGAAGGCACCCAGTCAGTACCCAGCGGGACAGCTGGGGATGGAGAGGTTCCTTCCACT
This sequence comes from Phaethon aethereus, assembly GCF_964289735.1. NCBI lineage: Eukaryota > Metazoa > Chordata > Aves > Phaethontiformes > Phaethontidae > Phaethon > Phaethon aethereus. The sequence goes on from NC_138585.1 coordinate 18,795,432, forward strand.
TTCTCCCAGCATACACGTGTGCAGAGTAACAAGCCAAACCTTTGTGCTTAAAAGGAACATTTCAATTATCAGATGAACATCAAAGGAAAATAATTACTGTTTACTACACATATTTATTATTTTTTTTTTCAGGACAAAAACTACAGGAATGGAGAATTTAGGTATTTAATATAGATGTAAGATAGCAGTTGTAGGATGACAAGAGGAATAAGCCAAGACAAATATCCACTCAGTGCCTTGCATTTCTGTATCTTTCATTTCCCTAATTCCTGGCATATGTCATTCATACCTTTTTCATATATGCATGAGGACAAAATGACAGATGCAAATGTAACAATTTTCCTCCACAGACAAAACCAAAATTTAAAAGCCCATTAATAGAACCATGCAGAATTCATTACATTGTGCATCCTTGTAAGTATGCATGCACATTCTTTCTATATCAGTTCATATACATGAAATAGTAACAAGTAGTAAACGTAAAAACATAAAATGAGAACCTCATGTTATTACTACACTACAGTTCTTGTTCTTTATGTGAGAGCTTTTAGCATTAATAGCTAGAGGAGCATACACACAAGTCACTGAGTTTTGAGAGAACTAATTAAGTTCTGCTGGTTTCTATTACAGAGATAGGACTATTTGGACCTTAAACATAAGACAGAAAGAAGTGAATAATGATTTATCTTTAACATAAAAAAGTGAGAATACTTCCCATTAATGGAATAGTAGCAGCTGTTAACTCTGTAGAGCATATATATGTTAGTTTGAAAAGTCTGTAGGTGAGTAAAATATTTCAGCCTCAAGTATCCTCATAAGACACTGACATACTTAGGCTGTATTTTGCAACATGTCTGTAAAGTTAATGCTTGACAATTTTTTGTCTTAGTATTATTATACAGAAGTGATATAAGTATGGTGTTATCAAATAAATTATTATGCAATGCACATAATCAATGGATATCATATAAAAATTCATTTGAAAAGTGGATACTATATCTACTCTAATATCTATCCTTAATCCTGCTTTGAGAGAGACAGAAAACAAGGCTATTCAAGAGTTTGCCTTTGTTAGAGTACTTACTTAATACTAGTAATAAAGTATTATAAACACTTGTTTGATTCCATTGCACAAAAATACAGATATTTCCTAAAATAACTTTGATACTTCCATGTAGACTAAAGCTAATTAGAATCATAGAATCACAGAAATGCTGGTTGGAGGGGACCTCTGGAGATCCCCAGCCCAACCTCCCATTCAAAGCAGGATTGCTGCCAACACCAGGTCAGGTAAACCATGGCTTGGCCTGATGGCATCTTAAAAATATCCAAAGACGGAGATTTCACAGCCACTTTGGGTGACCTGTTCCAGTGCTACACCACCCTCCTGATGAAGGAATCAAGCACAACAAAGTCTACTGAGAGTTGTAGTATCTTTTAAAAGATTAATGAAGGTCAACTAAAGTTTAGTCTGATGAAAGAGACTGTCCTTCCCTAAAAGTGTTGTCTCATTATTAACTCTCACAGAGAGAGTAAAAGCCAATTAAAGAATAGTATTTTAGCTCTATTTTACATCGAAGTACCAAATAACATGGAATATTTCAATCTCTATTGAAATAGAATATATTGAGCATATCCTCAAAATCACCTTCTGATGGTATGGAAATGTTCTTAGTTGTATCTGCTGGAAGGAGAACTGAGGTGAATGGACACTGTATTCAGTTGCACAAGACATCCAAAACAAAGCCAGGAACTGAATCCAGATTTCCTATGCACTGCTTAACTGAGTTAACTACGAGATCACTTCATTGTTACTCAAGTCTTCTTTTCCCATAAGCTATCACAAAGAGAAGTTACAAAAGGTTGAAACTACCCTCTGAGGGCAGTGTCAGTGATGACAGCATTTGCCAGGATCTGAAATTTAGACTCTACTTTACTACCCAAGAAACAGGCACACTGTATAATCACTACAAGTATGGAGCTCACCAGGATCTTAGTCTGCCACTCTTTAGCTTCATCTTCTCTGAGATGGATTGATACTGCAGTTCCTCCTGTAGAATGTAAAACACAGTCACTGACTGACACACGCAATGACTTCTTATTTTTATCAGATTTCAAAGATGCCACTGGGGCCTTTAGGAAGGGTTCAATCTTTAAGAAAACACCTAAAAATGACAAGTGGGTGATGGGAATGAAAATGCAGCAGTAGGGGTGGCAAAAGCAGGGTTCAGTACATATATTTACACTCCTAAAAGTAATCAGTTGGAATGTCATTGAGCATCTTACCTGAAGAGCAAAAGAACAGCCAGGTCTCCATGCTCACTTCCTATCATTTAATTTCCTCTCATTGTTGTGCCGCAGCATCAGCTCATGTAACAGGAACCGATTTCATGGAACCAGGGTTTATTCCTGAGAATGGGACCACTCAAGCCCCTACAGAGGTGCTATTCTGTACCTGCAAACCTTTGCGTTCATCTTGAGAGTGATAGCTGAAAGATGCTGGATCTCATTACTATCTCTAAACACACAGTCCCCTGTTAGCCAAGATCATGCAGTGCCCTTTTTACTGCAGCAATGTAAACATTTACCAAGAGAAGACGGGGAAATATGATCTGACACAAGAAGATTAAGCTGTATGGGTTTTTCACAGGAAGCCAAGTTCTTTAGCTGTCAGATAGAAGCCACAGAGTGACGCCTATTGTTTCTTAAAGAGTAATTACTTCTGATTGCTTCCGAGTACACTAATTTGTCTTGATACAGAATGACAGCATAACCCAGAGCAGTGGATAACTGCATTACTTTACCTGTGTACAGGTTTTCTGGGGTATACCCACGCCGGTTTGGGCAGCATTTCTTTTTGCCAGGACATTGTACATCCACTTTGCAGCTCTGCACCTAGGCAGAAGCAAAACCTGCCACCTCGCCAAGTGAGGGGCAGTGCCCTGGCTTAGTCGTGAGAAGGGTTCTCAGAAACTCATGGTTGGTCAGGGATGGGGCTGACTCCACAGACAGCAGCAGCATTACTGAAAGAGAAGACTAGAAACAGCCGGTTCCTAGAAAGGAACAATGAAACTGAATGAATGGATGAAGAATTATAGGACTGCAATTGCCAATTTTCTAATCTGCTCTTGTTCTCTTATATTCTTACGTACATTATATACGCTACTACCTGAATCTATTCATGCACCTATGAAAAGCCTTTTGCTAATTTCATCCGAAGAAATTCAGTAGTTCAAGGGAGGTGGGAATAGAGAGCTAGGAAAAACCTGCTACTTCACAAAACTGTTGGAAATGTCGGAATACACCCTGGACCCCAGGCTAATTCCTGTTCCCCAGGGATTACTTTGCTATGTCACAATTATACACGCTCGTTGCAGGGCAGGAGGAACCTCGGCACTAATCAGAGACCTGCTTTGTCAATGCTTTGCATCTGTGGTGCAGTCAAATAAGGAAAACTTGGAAATTTTGCAAACTGAAAGCTGAACAAAACATTCAGGTAGGTCACTCCTGGGTATTTTGTTGTCACTATTTTTAAACATTTTGTTTCTCTTTTAATTATTTTCATTTAAATTTTCTGATCTCCATTTTCTTGAAACTTCAAAGTAGAAAGTGACTTCAATTGAAATAAGAATATGAAGATTTCAGGTTAAAAATGCCAAAACACCCTGTCATACACATTTTGAAAAAGCAGTTCCATGCTTTGGCTGAGTTAGAAGAGTAGTAGAAAAAGATCCTGGTTTAGGAATCATTTCAATTTTGACAAATTAGGAATTTTCTGAAGGGAAGAATAGCAAAAGAAAAAAGCTCATCAAAGAATCCCTGACTGGTCCTAAACAAAAATTCACCTAGGATATCATCTACTGATACTGTCTTATTTGCAGAAAGAACATTTTTATAGTTACTGACTGGAGTTTATAGTAACTCACTCTAGTCAGTCAGAAGCTGCCTAGGACTTGTAAGTCAAAAACACAGAGCTGTAGTTGGGGGGTCACAGAGCCGATCATCATGTTCCCAAATTTCAGCTGTCTTCCAGAAATTCAAAAGGCATAAAGCAAGCATTGCACTGTTTTTCCACCCTGGCATCCCTCAGGTTCTCCTTATGCCACTTTACAAGCCATAACATCTCCCTGCTGCTATTCATGTTTTCTGACACTTTTCTAATAATTCTGATCTTAAAATCTCTTCTTTGCAAGGGGTACAGTGAAGGAGTTTCAACACTTCTTGCAGATTCATTGCAACCCAAGAAAAATAATGCTCACTCCACATTACCTTAGGACACAAGGAAATGGAATGAAGCTGTGTCAGGGGACGTTCAGGTCGGACATTAGGAAAAGGTTCTTCACTGGGAGGGTGGTCGGTCACTGGAACAGGCTCCCCAGGGAAGTGGTTATGGCACCAAGCTTGTCAGAGTTCAAGGAGTGTCTGGATGACGCTCTTAATCATATGGTTTAGTTTTAGGTAGTCCTGCAAGGAGCAGGGAGTTGGACACGATGCTTCTTATGGGTCCCTTCCAACTTGAGTTATTCTATGATTCTATGATTACCTCTGTGGTGGTAAAATTATTAATATTGAAGATTTGAGTGGTCTGGCTAAGAAGTTTATCCTAACAATCCCTTCAACTAACAGCTAAGTGTGATTGTTTCCAACTCCCGACTGCTGAGCTAAAATAATACTGGTTCTACCACTCCTATAGGCTCTACCGAGAACCATGTCTCCATATTGTCACATTATTTACTGTTTGATTCCTTCTTAGAAGCTATTTAAGGAGTCCATCCCTCCCAGGGATGGATATTTGGCTTTGTTTATATTGAAATTATTGTTTTCCTCACCTATTTTTTTGTGAAACTAAAGGCTAGGTCTCTGCAATCACTTGGCAGAGAACATGGGAGCAGAGGGAGACATGCAGTCCAAATGTTCTCTCACTACGACCATAGTTAATAAAACTTCTGTTTGACCTGTCCTAAATTCCATTATTGTGCACTTGGAGTCCCCAGATTCTTCAATACCTTTTACATGGGAGCACATATGACTGTGCTCTAGCTGACTACAGACACTGCAAAGGGAGACAAAAACTCATCACTCATCAGAAAATGCATGGGCACAGCACCATATAAATCTCTAGGCATCATCACGGTATGCACCAAAGTGTCTGAGAGCTGCACAGTAGACTGGATGTCAGAATGTGAGGCAGGCAGACCAAGACCTTTCACTGGTGGTAAGTCCACACCAGTAGATAACAAGGACTCAGAAGAACAAGGTCTGCAGGGGATTTACACAGCTGATGGGCAAAATGAATGCCACAGGGATCAGCTAGTGGTCACAGCCACTTATTCCTTCCTCAAACATCCAGAGCTCCTACTGCCTGCAGCACAGCCCTGGAGCCTGCTTCCTGAAGTCAGAGCAAGCTTGAACACCAGCTGCAACGGGAAAAGGACAAGGTCTGATGGTTCAGCACACACCCGGTCCTCCATCATCCATCAGCAGGTCACAGTCATGCACCCCAGTCAGTACAGGCCCCACGAGAGTAAAATATCAGCTTCCTCCACTCAGAGAAAGCAGAGAAAAAAGCCCTATGACTTGTGCAGAGAGATTTTTGAGACGTTATCTCCATGTGTATGGACGGTTAGAGTGTCATCAAACCAAATTCTAATTACAGTCAATACAAGCTCCTGTCCAGTGTACAGCATCCCTGGTATAGTATGCCAAAAGCAAATCATATTTCTGAGTGACTTCAGTTATTTACTCTGAAACTTGCTAGAGTAACAAAGAAGGTCGGCTCATGAAAGCCTCAAAGGAATCTCATGTATAATTTTTAGTAAGAATCTATTGATCTAATTCTGCCTACAACTAGAACATGAGATTTAATTTTCCACTGGACATTAATTTATAGAGTTTTCTGAATTTAAAACCAATAAAGACCCAAATGTGACCAGTTCTTAAAATAACTTACAGAAAATAAAATTAGAGACAAGTGTTAAAAATAAATATGTATTTCTTTCAGAAAACAGTATTTCCAGATTTGAATTATGCATTGTGAAATACAAAGAACATAATAAATGTCTCTCCTAGTTTGTGTGGGCTTCATGATAAAAAGAACTGATAAATAGGCCAAGATAAAAAACCACTGGATGCTAGGGTTTGGAAGTGTTGTTACAGTGTTATGTGTTCTATGTTCTATGTCACATTACTTCTATGTGTTATAAAAGTAATAAAGTAATAAATCAGCATTAACATAAACACATTTACTCCTCTTCAAAGGAGTTAATTGTTTCATGTTACCAATAAACATGTAACGTTACTGATGGCATTTTCTTTTCTTAAATCAGCCCTGAAGTCATTCTATCGATTTCAACCGAGTTCCCAAAGAACGGCTTAGACCCACTATGTCCATTTAAATATATAACTCTGGAAAGCACCTTTCCATAAGATCTGTGACACTAGTTGCCATTATTCAGTGTTTCCAAATACAGTTCTACCATAAAAATTATTTACCGGCTTCTTACACTGCAGTTTATCACAACCTTCATTATTTCCTATAGGAGTTGTACTAAATCACCCAGCTGACAGGTCAAGCGATCCAGTTCCCTGACTACTGGTGCTTCTGAAATAATCAAGGCCCAAACCACCTTCTATAAAGCTTCCATTTAATCAGTGCTGACATGCACCTTAGATTGCACTTCGGAAGGTGCCAGGAGCGCCTCCAGGGCTGTGTGGCTTATCACCAAGAAGACAGACCGTGATGCTGCCAGCAGGTCACCGTGATGAACCTAGCCATTCACTTGAAAGTTACAGACTAGTAGGGGACTTGCTTCACCTACCAAATCTGCCTGCACCCTGGTAATTATGACCCAGGTATCCAGGGGGTGCTGAGTGGTGTTATTTGGTTTTACTACAAGGGAACAAAAAGGGCAAAAAACCCTTTGCAGGGCTAGCCAGGTGACAGTGAGGACCAGATACTGCATCTGAGCCCTTGCCTGCACATAGTGCGTCTGGTCATACGACTGTCTTGTTCAGAGGCTGGGTATTTTTCTTCTTCTGACAAAAGTAGTGTCAGCAGAAAATAGTTTTCTTCCAGACATAGCTTATGCAGTATGGGAAACTAGTTTGAAGTATATTGGCAAAAGATTACTGTTATTCTGCCAATATAAGCCATGTCTCCACTAGGGAGCTCTGCTCCCAGTGCTCAACCAGTCAAGAAGCCCTGTGGACAGACTGACACATACAAAGAAACTGCCTTGCCTTCCGTGGCGCTAGCATGGATTTATGCTGATAAAACTATGAAATAGATACTGGCCCTCTGTTCATTCTTTGGCACTTGAACGGTATTCTGAAGAACCACAAGAGTCAGTGCTATAATAGTGAGCCATATAAACAGACAGAAAATATAAATATATCTGTCCCTGTGTCTCATAAAAATTAACAACATTGCACTAAAGAAATACTTTCTAAAAGTTTCAGGCAAAAAATATATCCTTTGAATGATTTTTAATAAAAAAGTGACATTTTCCCAGAAAAGGCAAAACTTAAACAAAATGATTTTGTCAAGAATCCAATTTTCCACTGAAAGGCATGATAGACTATCCTTTAATAATAATAATAATAATGACAGTCACCACTGCCAGTGTGCTACAGATGAAGCAATGAAGCAAGAAAATAGCATGTTCTCTAACAGAACAAAAGGAATAGGCAGCATTGCCCCAGACACCATGCTAATATCAGTTTTTGATCTCACTACAGCAGTGTTTCCTGCTAGAGAGCTACAGCTGACATGGAGCACTGCAGGCTGCTTTTCAACACCTTCACACTTGCTGCTCTCACTCAGAAAACTGTTGAGAGGGAAACCACCACATACTGCAGCAGGATGAATTTTAATTCCAGTTTTGTGCATTTTCATCAGAAAACAGCGAAGGACTGATGGAAGGAAGCTTATCTGTTTCAGGACTTACTGTCAGAAGAAGATAACATGGAGCAGGAGAAGTCACTTCTTCCAGCACTTGTACACAGGACTGCTGTTTGCAGCAGAGGAAATTATCAAAAACAAATACAGAAATCAAGATATATCAGTCTTTGGGATATAGAAACAGACTTGCAGCAAAATACACAAGGTTTGGAGCAGAAGACGCGGCAGAAGAAGGAAATGTTTTTTCAGCATGCGTGTTCTGATTTAGCTGAGGTACCAGTCAAAAGGCAGAGCTGAAAAAGACTGCAGGGCTCAAAAGTCCCAAGATGAACTGCGAAGAAAAACTGATCAACTTAATGCCCCTGCGTAATGTCCATGGTGGTAAAGAAACAGAGACAGGAAACATAGATATTTTGTTAGTGTTTTCTTTTTCTTTTTTTTTTTTTGTAGATTTGTGTATTTTTGTGATACTAAGTAAAAAGCAGTTGTGCTTTAAAATCCCATGCAAAGTTGGTGCATTTTGTGCAAGTACATACATGTTGGAGTACGGGAAAATCTGTGCTCAAGTGTGAATAGAGACCTCATACCAGGGCTGAGCACAGACTCTTCAGGGCACACGCTTAACACCCACAGTGTCTAAAAAGTCAAGCCTCTCCCAGAGCAGCCTAGGAGAGGTTTGGGGAAGGGGAGCTCTGCCAGTGCTTTGTGGGTGAGACAGAAGCGTTTGAATATTTTAAGTGCATGAACATTTAAGCAGGCTTGACATATAACAAAGCCTTCCAGATTATGCACCGGAAAGACTGCACAAGGATTCAGCAAGTACCGTAGAGCTGTGAATGAATGCAGCTGATGCTAGTGCGGTGGCTTAACTCATCATATGGACACGAATGACACGGATCACAAGGTAGATGCTGAGTTTTTGTCTCTGATTTGAAGACTGTAGTGGGAAGCGCTTGACACTACTGTCGGATCATTTTCAGGCTTTGCCCATCTTGTATGACATAACTGCTTGCTTTGGTGCTTCCTACAAAATTTAGATTTACACAGTCTTGTAACCTGTTTCACCTTGTTGACAACATCAATAAATTGGTGACTCTGTCTCTTCAGATTATCTTGGAGTCCAATCCAGCTCTACCTGAAAACAGTGGGTATTCCTCCAGTAACGCCACAAGGAGCTGGGATGAGCTGAAAGCGGACAAAGAGGTAGGTGACTTGGTGGATCTGCTTTTAAAAATGCCTTCTAATCAAGGGAGGGGCAAAACTGTTATCTCAGCTTTACAGATGGAAACTAAAGTATAATTGGGGAAGAGTCCTGCAGTGTGGTGTCTTAAGGTAGGTCTCTGCAGCAAATAGGCTTCTACAGAAAATCTACATGCAATTGAAGATCTCAGTGCTCAGAGGCAGATACTCAGAAGTGGCAAGCAGCCATAATTCCTCCTGAAACCAGTGGAGTTTTATGGATGGAACTGAGGAAGCACTCTTTCCACAAGAGAACTTGCTGACAATAAATCATCAGCAAGTGTTGCAATTACTGCCCCACGCAGTGTGATGCCTTGCTTGATGCTCCCTCCACAGCAAAGAAATTCTATTGATGGTACTTCTCACAGTGGCACTGGAAAAAACCCAAACAAAACCAATTTCACAGCAATTTTGGCACAAGGAAAGATCCAGACAACTGCCAGTCTGCACTTCAATACAAAATCCTGACCAGGAGGAAAATGACTCATGCAAAGTCTGGAGCAAGACATGGTATAATGCTTTCATATGGCCCCAGACACAATTATAATTCCTCCCATCAGCTCTTCCTGCTGACATCAGCTTTCACATTGGTTTGGCCTAATAATTAGAAAAGTTCTTAGAACTTAACCAGAACATCATTGTTCCCATGGAAAACACCCCACTGCTCCTGTGATGGGAAATAGCTTTTTTCCTCTTTCCTTTTGAAAATTTTATTGCTGATCTGGCTAGGCCAGGCTCCAAGTCTAAGCTAGGTTTCAGTGTGCTTTTACAACGCTGGCTTCACATCGGCATCTCCCACTGCTTCTAAAATCAGCCTGAGAAAATGAGCCTTTGCAGGGAGCAAGGAGAAATGTGTCAGAAAAACAGACGAGCAGCCTGGACTATACACTGGAACAAGAGTAGGAGGGGGAAAGGCTTCTTGCACTGTCCTTCCTGCCACAGGTCCTGTCCCCTGACTCCATCCCGCTGGGGAAGGAGGAACCCTGGTGCCACAGCAAACCCATGCAAAGCTGACAGTGGCCACGGAGACAGCCATGGAAAGAGGAAAAAAAGAGTAGTTAATTAATGTCACTTGAGATAGTGCGAGCTGCTCCTGGAGCTCACCGCGTGGCAAGCAGAGAAGAGATCAGAGGTAGCAGCAGCTAACAGAAGTCTGGCAATCCTGCTCCAAAGGAGCCCTGGCATGGTGGAGATGAGGGAGGGAGAGACAGCCTCTGAGGACCAGACTGGATGGTCCCCATTTGCAGGAGGCTGCCAGGAGATATTCCTGCAATCCCAGGAATATCTGGGGAATTAACTGGGTTGGGCTTTTCTGAGAAGTCCCACCTCCCACCCTCCCCCCATCATCTCCATGTCTCCTCTTAAAGATTTCAATCATGAGAGGGGCTGTTGCACTGCGACTGCTCAGACAGATGCCAAGAGGGTAAGATGCCCTTTGGATATGGAGGAGGTAAGGGCTGGCCCTTAACTGTGTCTGGTGGTGCAGACACAGCTCCACCCAAAGCTGCTGTGGTCAAACCGTGTTTGCGTCAGGTGATAACGGGATTTTGTTCTGTGCCTTCAGAGGCAGGATTTTTGTGTCAGAAGCTTGTGTGAGCTTCCAGCGGGTAAGTTATGACAGTGTCTGTCAGTTAACTGTCCCATTTACTTTTGCATGATGTTATAGGGATTTGGAGACCGGAGCTCCCAGAGTTAAGATGGTAATAACCCTTTTGCAGCTTAAAATAAAAAACAGTAAACCCAGTAGAGGATACAGTTAAGCAGTAAACCAGCTTAAACTCAGTATGTTTAATTTGCTTTTCTCATCATCCATCATATCATCTTGGGAGAGCTGAAAGCATCTTATAATAATTTGAAGAGTGAGAATTTTCTGGATGGATACTTGCTTGAAAGTAGATTTTTAACTCCTGGGCTATAGCAGTATTACAAAACCACTCACTTTGCACATGGACCCTCCACCAAGGAATAGTTCTTAATTTTCATTTTAAGGGCTCAATTCTAGATTCTTCCAGTCACATAAGCAGCACTCCCCTTCCCCAGATATTCCACTGGAAGAGTTATTCAGACCGTATTACAGATTATATATATCCACAGGTATGTAACACTGCTCTACAAAGCCAGTGGTGTAAGGAGGCGTATCAGCCAAACTGGGGAGCACCCAGCCATGCACCACCTTAGCAGACACTTTCCAGGTGTAGTTACATACACTGTTTTCTTCAAGAGGGAAAATAACCCCTGGCTGTTTATTCCTATCTCTGCACTGTGGTTTGCTGCCAACAGGGATGACCACTTGAGGGACCATGCTCTGTGACTGGAGTGTCCTGCGGATGGGAACTCCTCAAGCTGGCATTGCTGATGAGTATTTTATACTGCAGAGCTATGGCTTTAGTTTCATATGGCATTACACAACACGGCTTTTTGTGACTGTCTTCAGGAGAAGAAAAAGTGCTCCTAAGTTGTGTTAATGTGGGAAGGGGACTCTTCCCTTCTGCTGTTCTCACTGACAGGGTGTTCTATCAACAATTTGTCTTGCCTACACTAGACTCTTAGCAACACAGCTAGCATGTAACAACCACTTACTTTTTCCGCATTGTAACAACTAACATCACCCTGTGGCCAAAAATAAAGTTACAGTAATGCCAAATAAAGAGCCAGGTTAAGCTTATTGCTTAGTCCAGTGTTACTTGTGTTGGTCTCTCCGAGAAGCTGATGTGAGTTTTAATTTAATATACACATAAGAATGTACTCATGCTAACCTTACCCAGGAATACAAAGTCAAACTGAATTTCAGGGGCACCCAGACAGCAGATTTTAGCCTTCCATGTGGACAGCTGAATAGTTTGACACATTGTTCCTGGGAATTGCATGCTTGTTCTGATGAGGGCTGAGAAGGAGCATTCCTTGCTCGGCCACTTAACATAGCAACAATCCCGATAGTGAGTCATCAGAATAAACAATATTCTTCAAAGTGAAGTATAGTTTCCCATTGTGAACACAAATTTGGCTTTTCATTTAACTTGAGATATTAGAAAGAAAAAAACCTTAATTTTTATAAAGGGCAGAAGTAGCACCAGTAGCCTGTAACTCAGCACCAAGGGGATCAAATTACTCTACAATTAACTCTCACAGTCCGCCCGCTGTGAAGATGATTATGCCTTGATGAGAAACTAAGGCATAGATGATTGATGTGCTCAAGACTACCTAGTGGGCCAGCAGCTAAACCAGGAGCAGAGCCCATGAGTCCCCAGCCCACCACTATTGGTGTCAGTGGGGCTGAGGAGTTACTCTGGGCTGTTGGACAGATGTGCTCTCTGCAAATTCATGAGTGGTTACTGTCTCCAGCTACCTGCCACTGCCCCACCACCAGATCAACAGGCAGACAAGACACATAGCCTCTTAAGGGCTGATCTTTTAAGCATTTGCAATCCCTATCAATCAAAACAAGACAGGTTTACTTAAGATGGGTTAAGTAATAGCTCTTTGCTAACCCAGAGGACTTTGACAGAAGCAACTTAAGGACCCTCTTCTGAACATGTCTGCAGAGGTTCTGAGATCACAATCTGAGGATGTGATAGCATCTGGCAGGGAGACACCAACAAAAAACTGTGAGAGGAGGAAAGACCAGGAGACAATAACCCCTTCTTTTTTACCACAATTGGATTCAGAGATGGACATCTGATCCTGGCTTATCTCAGTAGCTGACCTGAATCACCTGGCAAGAAAGGTCCCACAGAGGAAAAGAAAGCTTTTTTGAGCACTTACCTAAGAACACCTCCTGTGGCCCACACACCAGGTCAAAATTTTGGCACACTAAACAGAAAAAACACAGTTAATTAAGTTAGTATTTTTTGCAGGATAAAAAAATACCCAGAGATGATGTCTCTCTGAGCTTTGCTTTAAGCTAAACTCAGAAAAACCTCTCATACACCAGAAGAAGAATGTCCACATAAATTTTCACTCAACCTTAAATTTATGCATCAGTTTAATCCTCTGTATTTTGCCACATAGATAAAGCTTTAGTTATCCTGTAGATATCATATATTTTGCAACAAATGATACTATCTTCTACTACAAAAGCAGCACTGATAAGCAGATGCAGACACAATTCTAGCTTTGATTCTCACTGTGCCATGGAAAAAGTATTGATCAATTAGTATCAATTAAAAAAAACAACAAAAAACCCCCAACCCCCCTAAAATAATATCCCACGTAAACATTTTAGAAATCTTTGCTGTGTTTTCCTAACACTGGTGTTAGTCAAGAATAACTCAGTGGAAAACTGCATAACAGTGCACAGAATCAGGCCTTCGATCAGTATTGAGAAAGGATGTTGTCCTGCTGAGGTGATCAGTGAGGCTTTATCCAAGGTCAGGAGTTTTAGTAAGTGTAACTGACCCCAGTCATACTGCTAGGTAAAGCTGGTTAACCAAGGTGAGGAATGAGTCTGTGAGGTCTCCAGAGATTGGTCACAGTGGCATGAAGCAGAGAGGTTATGAAGCCCTACTAAAGTGCTCTAAGTTTGTTTTGCCCCTTGGATGACTGTGGAGATTAACACTTCTTTTTTTTCTGGGTTGACAGCATTCATTTTCAGGGCTACTTCTGAAAGACTAGAAAGTGAAAGTGTCACACAGGCATTTAAAATATTTGGAGAGCTGCAGCAGTTAGAGCTGCCTTTCTCATGGCCAGGAGAGCAAAGGGTTGTAATGGCTCTGGTAGCACAACCCAGGGTAGCTCTGAGCTCCTGCTGTTCTCAACCACTCCAAGGAGACTCACTGTCAAAACAGCCAGTAAGCCACACTATTTTATACTGAAGGGAGCCAGCGTTTCACCTAATGGAGGACACATCTGTGGAAGCATGAAAGGCAGCACCTCCAGGTCCTTCTTGGGAATTCAGTCACAGTGAGAACTTTGAGAGCTATGTTTGTAGGATGAAAAGATTGATTTAGGAGTGAGCTGTCTATACATCAGAGTTCATATGAGGACATCTAAAATCTCTAGTCTGCAGAAAATCTCCTGTCTTAAGGGATGGCTCCTAACGCTACTGAAAGCATTTCAATCACTGACTTCATCTCTCAGCTCTGTTAGCCCAGTCCAGGGCCCAGTCCCTCAGGTTGCTACTCAATCAATACAGCTATTGATTTCATCAGGAGCACTGTCTGCACCAGATCAAATGTTGAGGAGTTCACAAGTTGCCAGACTGATAAAGAGTTTCTCCATGAAAGAGTGGCTCTCTTTGTTGGAGAAAATGGCTCACAAATATTAACTGTTAGTAAGCTAAACAGAGCAGAGTTCCAGCTGGTGCATATGTTGTAAAAAGTTGTTTGTTAGACCTATGTGTTGCAGCAACAGGCTGAAGAGGAAACTCTAAGGGACATCAGGAGGTGGTAAGTAGGCAGCAACTAGGGTGGTTTTGCTACCCGCTCCACACCTGCAGTTTGTCCACTTGTACTGGTTCAGAGCCTAATCTTACATTCTGTTCTGGCCTGAATCCTGCAAATCCTGGCACCCAAGAGTACTCCCACAGAGCACTACGCGACATCACAGCATGCATACAGCTAATAAAGCAGAAAATGTTTTCAGAGCAGACCTTGAACTAGAAAGCATCCTTTCCACCATCCTTTCAGTATGATGCATGCATTTAAAATAACCATTATTACACTTCTACAAGGAGAACTGAAAAGTCTGCCTCAAATTGTAACGATGTACTTCTCAGGCTGAAAATGTGGCAGTGGGGAACTGATTCCTCATCTCAGATTTTGTATGCGCTCAATCTCATTTGTGTTGCAGTCTTCATTTTTTAAAAAGTCCTAAAGGATAAGTGAGTCATTAGTAGACTCCCATTAACCAATTCCAGTCTCAGTATCTGAAGAACACTGAGAGACTATTTTGTTGTTTCATGGATTTCTCTCTCCCTTTCTTAGGCTTTTTATTCTTTGGAGTAGGGTCCAGTCCTCTGAAGAGTTTGGAAAGCACATACTGATTTCAGACAGCAGTTGCAGTGAGTATCATTGACTCTGGGGTATTTCTGAACCTTGATTAATCTTTCCACTGAAATAGTCTTTTCAGATTATTCATAAGACTAAAGTATATTTAATGCCAGCAATATTTAACTGATTTGAAATGCATAGTTATATTTTTTCTCCTTTTAAATTTATTTTATGCCTAATAAATGGTTCTGCAGGGTTTATAAAAATCAAGGACAACTCACATTTTCACCCTGTAGAAGCCTTGATCTTGCACTGATTTACACAGGTTTAAGATTGACCATGAAGGGAAATTCTGGCCCCACATAACCCAATGGCAAAACTTTCATGAAGCTAAGACTTCACCCGTACCACACAGAGCATGTCTCTCTGTAATGTGAATGGTCTTTTAGATAGTATTGCACAGAGTAGGAGAATGGCATACTTAGAATACATATGTATTGTTATTTAATACTAATACTAGTACTAATAATATTTGGTAGCTTAATTGCATTCTGCACCCCAGGAGTTCAGAGCACCTACATTTCGGAGTTAAGCTGCACAGCAGGCATACAACATAGACATTCTCCCACCTTTTCAGGTGAAGAAACTGAACCTACAGAGAGGTTAAGCAACTTGCCCGAGGCTACAAAGGAAGTCTGGAATATGATCTTCAGACATTTTAAAATATTGCTGGTGTCTTAAGCTGTCTAATTTCTGAGAATTACAATTTTGAAGAGACCCAAAATACAGCAACAGAGATCAGATTGGGGGAACGTTCAAGAACGTATCCCTAAAGCATGAGGCAGAGATGCACGGTGCTTATAAATCCTCAAACTGTGCAGATGGCACTGAGGTTCAGAGTCAGTGGATACCTTCTGAACACTCCAGTGTAAGGCATCTAGAAAAATGAATGATCTGCCATGGTATAAGAACAGCCTTTTGCATTATTTGTCATTCTAAAAATACCAAGACCATATGTCATGTGCACTGTGGAAAAAGTTCCCGTGTGAGAAAGTTCCTGAGAACATCCTGAAGTGCTTCGCTGAGACAGAGCTTCACGCGCTTTTATGCAATTTTCTCTTTCATACCTAAACCTGTTCAGCAAAACACAAGTTTCGCTTTAGGCACAACTCTACCTACATCCAAAACCTTTAAGCATGTCCTTACTGTAAAAGTGCTTACATACATTCTTTTATTCTTTACTGAACTGGAGCTGATTTCAGCTCACAAGATACAGCCTCCACTGAAATCAGTTGATTTCTTGCGTTCTGCTACAGAGAAACCGATGAGGACAAAGAGAGACTCTTCTACAGGTTTTTATAGGATGAATTTTTAGGAATTAGTTGGGATCCTTAAACATGAGTTCAGTACATTGAAAAACTCTATATATTTATTCTTTGAATCAGTTGCACTTCCTTTTGTAGAAAAGCCCGACTGAAAGATGCTCTCCAGCATTAAAATAAGCAACAGCACCACCAGAGTACCAGATCATACGAGACTCACAATGTAAATCTTTGAATGCTCAGTTACAGCTGCATGCTGACTTTATACCTCCATCTGAAGGCTTGTGGCCTGAGCCGGCACAGTGTGCTGTGTTCCACCCATGAATGGCTTTAAATGCCAAAGCTCACACCTTGAACAGCACCTGGCGAGGAGCTGTGAGATAATGCAGTCTACAGAGCTCCAGCACAACATCCCCTATGCAAGAAACTCAGAAAACCAAGTGAACACCTCATTCTGCTTATGCTGACATTTTCACACGCAGCATTACATACTTTCTTGAGATGGCGGTTCCCAATGAGCATAACAACATCCACATCCAAAAGGCACAGGTTAAGTGTGTCCAAGAGCACTGTAAGCTGTGGGTCTTCATCAAAACAGCAGAAATCACCTTATTCTTTTCCTCATTTTGCAGCAATTCTTTTCTGTGTTAACAGGAAATTTTTTCTTTCTATTGATTTCCTTAGAGTGTCCTTAAGGTTCCTTTAAACTTCAAAATTACTAGGGAAATTTGGGGTTGCTAACATGACTCTGTAAGTTAGGAATCTGAGGGAGTTCATTCTTTGTGCTGGCAAGCCTTCAAACTATCTTGATTTTATCAGCTATAATTCATGTTTTGTTCACAGGACAAGCTTGTTTCTTTTGTATTATTTTGAGTCATCTCTGGAAAAAATCACCTCGCACTAAAATGTAATAAAATATGAGAAGAGATTATGACTTATTAAATTAAGCCAAAGCATACACTGTATTTTGGTATAGTACCATCCCTGGAGGGAAAGCGAATACATTTTCAAATGAGTTCTGCTTCCAATTAGGCAGGAAAACAAGTACCCAAATTTTCAAAGGAGCTCAGCACACAAGGTGCACAATAAGCATAGGATACCAAAAATCTCAGCCCATAAGCAGCACAACAGAAACTGCTGGGTGCTGACAGCTTCAGCCAAGACTGTGAGCTGCACAATATGTTATTTGTAATTTTTTGCTCCAATCCTCCCCCTACAAACCCTGCTTGCTCTGCATGTATTTTGCTACATGGGTGAATCTGGAAGAAACGGTAAAGCATTTTTCATACGCATCTTAATTCACACCTATAAACAGCTTAAGAAGAAAATGACCTTCTGCCTGTTGGATGTGTGCCTTGTATCACTATGGGTCACTTATTTCAATTATTTAAGTTTGCAACATTAAATTCTCCACCATTGGAACAAACAGGGACTTTAGTCATTGAATTTAACAGTAGCAGGATCAGACAAGTATTTACTTTCATGCTCACAGGAAAATGAAATAAGATAAAAAACCCTATCCGTTAAGCATGCAGTGCCCCAGTATTGATAACCTTTAAAAATTATGTCAAATATACATGGCACGGGAGATGACTCAGCAGCTACTAGATTTTCAGAGCAGATGGAATGTCGATGTCCCCATACGAGAGATTTCTATACACCTGCTTCTTGCTGAAGACACCAGTTCCAGTCATGGAAGCAAAGATTTTCTCTCCAAAGCTGGCTTTGCTAATAATAAGTGTGAAATAAGGCTATTTCTCAGGGGGATTTTCTAAATTTAAAACGCATTCTGCTTCTTAACACCTCCTATCCTACTGAGTACTTTAGCGTACCACAGTCTAAATACAGTAATTAAGTGTAAGTGTAATTGTTACAACTGTCTATGGCAGGACAAAAGTAACTGTCAGGGAACCGTCTCATCTCCATATTGTCCTGCTTCCAGCCTTTAAGTCACGGTTGTGGGACAGAATTATTTCTCCTGATTTCCCCCTCAGTTCCACTCCAGCATATTTAACTTGGCTAGTGGTACCATGACAAATGTTAGTTACACTCCATCTGACTCTCAGTTCAAAAAAAGCAGGAATATGCCATATTTCTCATTACAGAACCACAACAAAATCCCAACCAGCCCCACTGAGATTTAACTTCCTTGATCCTTTTAGTCGCAATGTTGGTTAAGAGGAGACACAGGGCGATGTCTGAATGTGAAGCCAAATGTTTGGTTTCCTTATGGATTTTGCATCCCCTGTCCACTCACATGCAAAGCAATGGCCACTTCTACCTTACAATTCAAGCCATCACCGAGATTCTTTGCTTATGCTGATTTTTTTTGGCTCTGTAGCTTTATTTTCTGAATTTTTCTATGGAGACAGTGACTATGGTACACGGCCAGGAATGATTTTCAAGGAGCAAATAGTAGGGCTGGGAATTAATCACAGGGCATTTGGGACAGGCCAGTAAGCTCCCCTTCTCTGCCAGTGAACACTAGCTCTGCAGGGCTGCCCCCTCGCCATGCTGACAGTGTCTCCCAGCCCCTTGGCTGCACTATAGATGGGGCTTTGCCAGCCTAGCAAGGGGCAAGCACCACCTGAGAGCCTGCCAGTACCTGCAGATCTCTGGCTTTAAGGAGGGAGAGATGGGGTTTGTAAGACCAGCAAGAAATGTGTGTAGGCTGGCCCCACCTCCACGAGGAACATCCAGTGTTTTGGGTAGCAGGCTGGTGGGCAACTGAAAGGTAGAAATGTCCCAATGCTTGAAAGGCTGCAAGCAGCACTGAAGTCCAAGGCTGAGAAAGCAAGGAGAGTGGCAGAGCTGGGAGTACTTTACATGGAGTAAAGGACCCTCCCCACACACCCTCACCCTTAGTTGGGCAGGGTCCTCACTGCCTTCTCCTTCCCCCTTTTCCAGCCCCCATCTTCTTCCAGTACCTCTTGGACCCTCATACCTTGCAGGGTGCACCAAAAGGGCAGCGAGTAGGGCAGAGACTGTTGGAGAAAGTGCTAAGTGCTGCAAGAGGCACCAAGCCCTGGGAGCTGGGTGCCAAGGACAGAGCTGGCTTCAATTACTGCTAGCTGCCAGATGGTTTGGTTTCTGCAGAGGCCAGAAGCCAGGGTCTGAGTTGCTTTCCTGACCTCGCCAAAGTTTCCTGTTCCCTGCCATGTCCCGGGGGCTGGAAGAAGGACAGAGATTTTCCCTTGTTCTGCAAAAACATCCATATGGAAGGGACAAAGCAGCCTGGCCCATCTTGGTGCTCTCACAAGATGTGCTTTCCCCATGGGTGCCTGGGGAAGCAGTGGTACTGGCAATATTGGCGTTTGTGCCTTCTACCTTGTTTCAGGAATCCCGAAATGATCCTGCCTAATGAATCTCAGTGGTATATCCAAACATCCATCCTTATTTCATTAGTTTTGCTGCTCTGAGAATGGCAGGCTAGTTTTTCCTGTAGCCTTTCTGAATTTCATACATTCCTTTAACTCTTGGCATTTATTTTCCCTCTGGAGTCTGAAGTAATCTGAGAGAGCAACAAGCCACTGCACCATTATAAGCCCCAGCTTCTCTATCAGCGTAGTCCAGAAATGCTTCTTATTTTGTTCACTTCTATAATAGAGACAGAGGTTTGTACAAACTGCCTGGCAGAGACTGATGGTACACAAGATAGGTAATTTCCGCCCAGAAAACAAGAAACATTATTAGGCAGTGCGCAGTTAAGAGCAAAACTTGCTGGGATTTGACTAAACTTTGCTAGCTTCCCCATTTAAGGTCACCAGCAAAGACAAGGGAGATTTCTGTTGCATGTATACTTCACCACCAATGTGGAGGCAACTCTTGGGTGACATGAGCTAGCACAGCACATTAGTGTGGATAAAGAAATATTGGTCAAGGTTGATTGGGTACAAGTCCTTCCCTTAAAAGTACACTGAAATTTCTAACGTTCACACAGATTAAATGGACATCACTTTAAGTTACATTTGGAAACTCCCTGCCTACCAAATTGCCTATCACTTGGTCATTAAGAGCAGAGTTCAAAAACATTTTCTGTAAGTCCAGTGAAATACTGTTTCAGAGCTTTGGTGCTTTACTCAACAAAAACAATTTTCTCATTTTTAAATGCCATGCCAAGTGTCCTAACAACTGTAGCTACAGATCATGTAACTGAAAACCTTCCTAATGTGAGCTTGAGAATTTTTACTAGCTCTAAAAGCAGCTGGTCATGAACATACTAGTCAGAAAAGAATGCAAAACAAAACTAGTAAAAAAAGTGTTGATTGGTAGCTCTCTCACGGGTATATTTAACTGTTTCTTAAATATGTTTTGCCTGTCTGGAAGTGAGAATATTTACATTATTTATTTCACAGCTATCTGGGAGAAAAAAAAACTAAATTCCTAATGAAGTGCATTTGTTTCTGACAGATACTTCTAAACTGAAAGCTGGTGTATGTTCTTAGACAAAAAGTTTATTAATTTTGACTGTTCTAGGATGAAGCAAAATGCCTTGAAGACGAGTCCTAACCTCAAAAATGTTTTTGAACTGATTTCAGGGATCTGTCTTCTGTAGTTCTATGTGTGCATGCACATGCATGTGGGTGTAAAGGTGAGGGTGCATATGTATAGAGAGAATGCAGACCCTAACTCTGTTCTTCCACTGAAGTGGATAAGCATCCTTGCATTGATTTCAATGGTATTTGGTCAGACTATGCAAGCCCAACTTGTTTTCTCATACAATCTACAGGAACCTTTCACTGATTTCATTGAGATCTGGACTGATTGCTAGCTTTGATTTTAGTCACTAAAATTTTTAGCAAACAGGTACCTGGATGTAAATGTTGACTAGGAACCAATACTATAAGTGCTCAGTAATCTTAACTTCAAGGGCAATACAAAAACATGCTCAAAACATCAGTCAATAGCATTGGTAAACTGGCTTTTACCATATCTTTGCAATTATTGCAATCATGCACCTTTTCACCGTGCAAAGCTATATTAGCCTACAGTGGCAGACAGATGAACAAAATATGCTTTCTGTTCCTATCACTGCCACAATAAAGAGAAGTAGATTTTTAATTTCTCAGACATTTTAATGAATAATTGAAGGTTACTATAAAACTTACAAAACAGACTGGAAGAGACAATCTGATATAAGCCCATTGCCCAAAAGCTGGGACAGTTATAGTCAAACCATTCCTGGTCAAAACAAAACCTCTTCTTTAAGATTTTCATCTCTTTCTATTTATACTGTATGTCAACGTCACTAGCTGGTAGCAATCCAGCCTTCAAACCAAAACAGAGTTTTGAAGAAGCAGAGGAGTGGTTCATACTGGTTAGCAAGTATTTGATTGACCTTTCAGTGGCTGCTGAAAGGAATTGTCATATTGCAAATCTGATCAACTACCTTTAATCAGTCCTTAGTGCACATTTCAGAGGGCATGGCTAAGAAGAGTACCTGAATGCTTGAAATCCAATAAGGATATTGATTAGCACTAGTGACCTCTACCAGAGAGGTTGAAGGGAAAATTCTCTTTGAACTCCTCATCAGCTCTTAGCAAATGAGTGCCAGATCCCACACTTCCAGCTTAACAGCACCATGGAAACCGGTCCAGGTGAACTGCTACCCATTACAAAAATCTGTGTTAATCACATGCGTAAGGATGATAGAAATGCTCCCTGGGCTCCCTAGTGCAATGAAACAATGTGACTTAATGACATTTGCAGGATCCTATACGCAAAGGGAGGAAAGAGTAGGATTTCCTTCAGAGATAATTAAGATGCAGAATGGAGACATTAGTAGGGTAAAAAACGTTAAAATAAGGAGTAAAAATCTATGCTGCTGTATCTCACAAGGTTTCGTCTTGGCCTTTCATATCTTTGCAATAATTTTTCAGAGTGCTTCCCTAGTGCAGGCCGGAGAGAATTTTTTATGAACTCCTGAAAATAGATTTAAAATTCACAAAGTCTCATAACAACCACTATGCTTCCTGCCACTCTCCTATATGGTCGTTTTTCAGCTGAGAAGTCAGCAAAGCTCAACAGACAGACATATGGCCGTGACTGGGCTGCTAAACACCCTCTGATGTTGAGGAGATGATATTCTACAGCCTTTGGCTTGTATGATTTTTAGCGGATTCAGATCTAAGCCTCTTTTGGCCTTTCAAATCCATCAGAAAGACGTTGTTACCGGAGATGCATTAGTACCATCTAGTGTTAGTAAGTCAGTATTGCACCTTAAGCCATTTGTACGTCTCGATGCTTTTTGTGCTGCTGTTTATTTACCTTTCAAGACTATTTATTTATCTTGTAAGGTAAGATTAATAAAAACAGAGGCCATTTAGTCAGGGGCTGTGACATCAACACTCAGGAACTCACAGGTCGATACACATTGCTGCAGCCAAAACACAGTCTGGTCTTAGAGAGCAGAGGAGATGGGACAAATACATCCCAATGGCTTGGGAACAACTTTCTCACCTCCCCAGCAAATATTCACACAATAAGTGTGCTCCCAACTCATGAAATAAGGAAAGACTTATCTTTTATCACTAATTTAAGCTCACAGAAAAATCCAACGAGCTCTTTTACATAAGGAAATCGAGTGGCTAGGTCAGAACACTTTCCGGTAAAAATCAGCATAGCTCCAGGGACCTCCACTTGGGTGGATCTGAGCCAATTAACTCTGCTTTGTGTACAGAGGTCTGATAAGTAAGCCTGTGCTGGGGATTAAGTCACCAAAAAGAGCACAGACAAGGCCAACTTTTATCTGCTGCTGTTTGCGAGCAAAGGTGAAAAGATAGTTGGTCAAGCGAACCAAACTGGGCTGAAAGCCAGCTGGTATAACCTCACTGACTCCAGCAGAGTCACTCCAGATTCAGGTCTGCACAATGGAAACTGCAATCCAGCCTTCCCCACTGCAACTCCAAGCCATTTGACTTAGGTACATAACCTTACTGGTACACTTCAGTAAAACTGCCTTGCCACAGGATCTGCGTAGAGTTACATCCATTTGTTTTATCTGTCTGTGATGGCAGATCTTGAACAAGCCTTTGCAGCAGATCTCAAGATTTAGCTATTTTATCAGCATCCTCCAACTCTCTTTTTTAATGGATACATAGACAAATACCTAATAGTTCTGCAGTCAGTGCACACTGGCCTCCCACACAAGGGAGATGGAATTATCTTCACGTTGCCGTTCCTCATCTCTACAGTTTCTCTTCTCCCTTTTTTGTAAGACGGGCCTGATTAGGGCTGTCTTTGCTCTAACAAGGGCCATTGCTGGGCCTGCAGGGACTGGCCCATGCCTAGGTCTTCCAGATCACTGCACAATGCAAGCACAGGCTGTGGAAGCATGGGTGAACTGCTCTGTTTCAGACAGACAGACTGTTCAATCTGTCCAGGTTTTAGTGACTGATAAAGTCTGATAAGCTGTACTGTTAAAAAAAAAGGTCTTCTTTGCTTTACCCCTCTTTAGTCTTCATTTTCCAAGAATAAAAGAGCTACTCTTCCCTAGTCTACTCCTTTATGAGGGACTCTTTGCTCACCTTAGAAAGATTCTCCTATACCCAACTCCACGGAAGCTCACTCTTGAGCAGGGTGCCCAGACCAGGGCTCGGCACTGCGGACGTCATACTGGTTCCCTGGACAACGGCATTCACACTTCCCTGGCCTGCTGCTCCTCAGGACACCATCAGACACTGCATTTCTTTTCCAGATGCTTCATGCTAACAGTCCAATCATCCTGAAATGAGGCTAAATTTTCCTGTCCCCTCATTTATGCTACTGATAAGCTATATTTCCAAGCACATAGCTCAGCTTTTCTCTTCTTTCCTTTGTTAAGTTTCATTCCACTTCTGTTACCCAACTTCTCAAGGTCACCTGGCCCTTTGTGTAGCTTCTCCTGATCCTCCTTTGCTGATGGTCCCCTCTAAATGCTACCAGCAACTTGCATAATTGTGTCCCTACCTGTGTGCTGAGGACATTGATGAATATATTAAAGCAGGACCAGTTTTAAGACTAACCTATCTGGGGAACGTCACTATCAGCCTTCCTCCAAGCTGATACTTTTCCTATTTATAGTATATGTTTTTGTCTCCCATTTAGCCAGCAGAATTGTAACATGTAAGTAACATCTTTAGTAATTCCCCATATGGCAGCTATCAGATACTTACTAAAGCCTGGAAGATCTACCACATTTTCCCTGGTTATGAAAATTGATTATTGTGACATGACCCAACATTGGTAAAAGCTTGTAACATTTTATTATTCCACTTTCCCCTCTCTCTTTCCTGTCTTCCCTCTCATATTATTCTTCCCTCCAAAGTCTATTCATAAACCTTACATGCTACTGTACGTGTCTAGCAACCCTGTTGTTACTACTTGTAAATATAGGAAATTTTTTATTTGCTGTTCTCCAGTCACAAGCCTGATGTCCCATTTGCTCATTTGTTAGATATGCCTGGGAATGCAGGCAGTTTGCTGCTAATTCCTGTTTAAGTTGGAGCAAGGCTACAGATTGTGATATAATGAAAAGATGCAGCAACAGGTTTATGTACCATTCCCATCTGCTTAAATGGACTGGGGTTGTCCCTTGTAGGGACCAAAAACTCTTCGTGCATGTCTACAAAGATCAAGCTCTTTTCAAGACCCACTCCTCAAATTAACTTATACTCAGCCTCAGGTCTGCTCAGCTACTGAAGTGTCCTCACACCAGTCAACAGTCCCCAGTTCTGAACCCAAATAATGCGGGTTTGTTTTGTGGAGATCCTCATCTCGAGAAAGCAAACCAAGCTCTGTTTCTTCCCCAGCACAGGACTCGTAGGCAACACCCCTGCCATGGGATGAGGTCACTAATCTTCTGGTATTTCTTATTCTTACTTCCTCCACCACTTTCTGTTCTCTTGCCAGCCTGGCGGTCCTGTTTTTCAAGAACCCCATAGTATCTGTCACTAGGCCATTCCTTCCTCTAGAGAGGATTCTAAGGCTTTCTCCTCTCATTTTCATTTATTTATAATATTTTAATACAATTCTCCCTCAGACCTCTCTAATAAGATCAAGCTCACCCTAAGGTATATATATGCATTAATACTCCCTCCCTGCAGTTACTCTTTCAGTCAGTGCAGGATTTGTGCATGAGGTCTTAAAAATGTACTAAAGAGCGAGCTGAAAGAGGCTGACCATGAACTTCTCCTTATTGCATCATAGCGTGATGGCCTGGGTATTTACTAGAGAAAGAAAGTGCTTTGATGTTGACTTCAATGTTGTTCATTAACTCCTTTTCCATCTCCCATGTTTCAAACTATGCTGAAACACAGTATTTGTTCCTTTGGAGAACATGTTATGTAAACTTCTGATGAAAAGTAAATATTTTTTTTAAAGGAACTGGTTATATCTGATCCAGTCTGAAACAGCTACTATAAAGGAGCAAAGAAGGTCTCTCTTTTCTGACATCATTTTGTTTAGGTAGACAAATATGACAGCCATTATCATATCAGGAATAGCTTCCAGGCAATCACTGGTTTTTAACCTACTGAGAAACAGATGAATATTTAGGGCTGTGTATCATCCCCTCTTCAATGACATATGGCTGTATTTCTTCCATAGGCTGTGCTTAGAATTCTTAATATTTGAACAAATTCAGCCTTGCACATAAAACATTAGTCTGTATCACAAACGTTATACAAAGGCCAGGAAAAACACAATTCCTATCCTTGGCACCCAGCAGCATTGCATGGTCTTGAAAGTCCTTCATGCTAAGGCAGTACTTGTCACCTACAGATCTCCAGACGCATCACCAAACAGTAATTCAGCTCCACCAGTGTGGGGTTACCCCTTTGTCACATGAAAGAAACTGAAGCTGAAACAGCCAATGCTTCCAACCACCATTGTAATGCCAGTGATAGTCTTGCTCTGCGTTGGTGGTTTGCCCAAATGATCTCCAGAGATCCCTTCCAAACAAATTTTTATGATTCGGTGACTCAGCTGGTTGGATTATCCAGGTTTCCCGATGGCCACTGTTGTTTCCCGTGTGCCAGCGCAGCCACTCATTGGATCTCTGTTAACCCAACTCATGGAGTTAATCTGCCAAAGAGCTAACCTTACCATAATGAATGATTCATTTTCTGCTGGCATAGCTCCCTGCATCACCTCACCGCACGGTCAGATGAACGACGGAGGAATGCCAGAGAAGGGCGAGAACCTGTGGCTAGGAACAGGGGATGGGACCTCCCCTTTCTGTGGCAGCTAGCGGCTACATCATCCGACTGGTAACGTCAACCCATGCCTTAGGGGCGGACATGGGAATTGAGCCTGCTCTATTCTCCATGCCTGCCCCATTTCCCCGACCTGTCACAGTGTCACAGATGTGGTTGAGTACTTCTGGTGGACATCTGCCAGATTGCCCTTAGTATGCTGTGGTTGGGAAGCATTAGGCATGGATCTTGGCATTCGGTCTGCAGGCTTGGAGCAGTGGCTGCAAAACACTTGGCAGTGGCAGTCCGTGAGCCCAGTGCTTAATGCCTGCTACTAGCACCATCTCCTTAATTTTCTCCTGGCATGTTCACCACCTCACTGAAGGTACAATCTCCTGCATCCAGAATATGCCTCTCTGGGACATGTCACTGTTGCAGGTTTTCCATAGTTTTCTGGATGCTAAAAATTATAAGCATTAAGAGAGTTTGGCTGCAGGTAAAATGTACTTAACCCCATACACCGCAGTCCCTCTGGTTCCTAGCTACTCTGAGGCATTTTTTGTTTGTAGGCTCAGGTTCTTCTGCCCTAATAGTTTCTCTTCAAAAACATGGACACCTTTCTGCTCTTATTTCAGGTCCAATTTCTTTGACCTGTGTTACACAGCAAACTTGAACTTCTGCTCCAGGAAAGCCTGTTCACCCGTCCCTCTCTCCTACCACAATCTTCCTGTAGTATTCTGCGAGTCTGTTTTACACTGTCTTGATATCTCTTTTGCTCTTGGTAATTTTCCATTCTGTAGTCCCTTCAAACTTGGCTAAACTGGTTTCCCAGCTCAAGCTCTCTGTTTAAATATCCATTGCCCAAAAGCCTGAGTACAATCTTTAGCATTAACTATCCCACGTTGTCCCTAGTCTGAGGGGACAGGCTATAAACCCAATCAGTAAGTGAGAAATGTTTTTTAAAATATCTACAAAACTTCTGGCTCTTCCAACCTGATTAGCTTCAGTGGAATTTAATGTGCTTTCCTATTTTTCCCTCCCACAATTTTTTTCACAGACTTCAGTTGCTGGGAAGTTTCAATTTGTGGCATCCAAAATCATAAATATCAGAAGAGCTCCAGTCCCCCTCTCTGCTCTACCCAAGATACCAACCAGCCTGGCTCATTGCTCCAATGTTTGTTACACAGGCACTGTTGCAGCCTCTCCAGAGTTTTTGGCAAAGATAAACTGGATGGAGACAGAGTGGGAACTGAATATGGAAATAGCTATTTCAGAAATAACCTAATGTGTGGGCACTCCTGCCCCAAAATAAGATGTTTTGTGTTCAGCTCTAGTTGCAGAAAAAGCCTTTGGACTGGAATAGGGGAAATCACTCCTGAATAAAGTATGGTGCTAATGTGTTGGAGCCACACACGCCTTCTCACAGCGACATACTTCTTAAGGAATTATTACTTTTTCTGGATTTATTTGGGGGCAGCTTTGGGGTGAGTTACAGTTGATTTCAAAATGCAGAAGAAGCCAAGGAGCATATATTCCTTGAAAAGCAAACTGTCTTTTCCTTACAAATGCATATTGATCCTAACAATGGGACCCAACTGTGGCCAAGATCTGTAGGCCCTAATAGTTTATTATCTATTGATGCAAGAAAAGAGGGTTTCCCCCCCTCATTACCATGATAATATAGAGCAGAAATTGTTCATTTCATACTGACTTAAATTTTACTTTTAGCAAAACTGTAAATAAATGATTTAATCATTCATCCTCTATTTACCTTTGATATCAAAGCAAAGTTAACATAGGCAGCTTCATGATGCATGTGAAACAAATCCTACCAGAGACCATTCCAGGATTTTAGGGGAAATTATTTGTATCATTATTATTCTACTGAGCTGCCTGTAATTTTCAGATCAAACCCAATACATTTTTCCCCCAGTATCTGCAATGACTTCCAAAATTATTCAGATTATTATTTTATTAGCATGTACCCAGATGGTA
Source organism: Phaethon aethereus (assembly GCF_964289735.1). Lineage (NCBI taxonomy): Eukaryota > Metazoa > Chordata > Aves > Phaethontiformes > Phaethontidae > Phaethon > Phaethon aethereus. The sequence continues at coordinate 18,823,987 of NC_138585.1, forward strand.
GACTGCCAGGCACGGTTACTGTCACTGTATCTAGCTCTCTGTAATGCAAGAATTACTAAGAAAACAGTGCATTTGGCCAGTGGTTATACAAATTAAGACCAAACCAACAGTTACAAACTCAATTCAAACAAAATCAATAATTGTATGTGAATCATCAGATTAGTAACATTAGACATAATGCTAACACTAATCTTTTCATTTAAGATGTCTAGCACAACACTGAGATGTGGGAAATGTCTGACAGGCTACTCTTGCCCCATATCGTCACTTCTCATTGACTTTGTTTAAAGCCAGTTCTATTTAAAGCAGTTCATCACCAGTCTTGCAATTTAGTCTATGGGTATACCTTAGACCACAGCTGAAAGACGAGGACCTAACAGCAGAGCAAACTACAGTAAACAGGGAAAAATGTATATTAAAGCCAGTTCTATTTAAAGCAGTTCATCACCAGTCTTGCAATTTACTCTATGGGTATACCTTAGACCACAGCTGAAAGACGAGGACCTAACAGCAGAGCAAACTACAGTAAACAGGGAAAAATGTATATTCAGTTTAAAATATCATTTTTGTACCATAGCAATCAGGTCCATTTGTCAAATTTACCATACTAGAATGGCAGTGGTGTTTATTCCAAGATTGTATTTTGTATAAATGCAATGTTTGTCTCTTCCTACCTCCAAGGGATGATTACCCATGTAGTTTGTAAAACCATTTTGGATATGAAAAGCACTGAATATAATATTGGCTGTGAGGATAAAGTAACCAGTGTATTGTATGATTACTTATTGAATCACAAAGCCACAGAACCACACGGCTGCAAAGAACCTCCAGAGATGATGCTGCACAATGAGGCTGCATCAACCGTCTGGTGTGCACAGGGGCTAATGAGCTGTTTGCAGCAGACAGCCATCAGAGCCCCAGTTATTTTAGCACCCATCCTCACCCTAGGATCTTTCCAGTTGCTGAATACTTCCCTCCTCCTCTCCTTGCTTTGATTTCTTTCTCTCGGTGTCCATCTCATCTCTGTAGTTCCTCTCAGCAGCTGTGGACTCCTCTTTTCTGGCATCAACACCAGGCCTTCTTCTTGGGGAGTCACAGTGGCCAACTAACCTCAGATATATTTGCCCTCACTTAGCTCACAGACTACACAGTATTTATTCCTCGCTGGGCACAAGGACCGAGTATGGTCTGGGGATTCCTTCCTCCACTAAATCTTGGACCTCTCTCTCTTCTCTGCAGCAGTTGCCCAGTGCATTCCTCCCCCCACAGATCACTGGAGAGGAAGATGGTGGCAGCAGAAGTCACCTGGTCTCCTCTGGTGGACTGTCACAGGTAGGTATAGAACTATGTCAGTGTTTGCTGCTTGGAAAACTGCTCCCCATCTTTTTCAGGAAGAGGCAGAAGGCCAGGTCTGTCCCACAGGGCTACCAGCTTAACCACGTGGGTTAAGGCATGCCCCAAAAGTATGAAAGCATAATACACAAGAGCAGGAGTTAGCATATGAAGGAGACAACAATCTAAATACACCTTACACTGTTTCAGAAATCTGTTCTCTATCTTTTCAGGCATGGGTGGGAAGATTGTACTATTGGATCTGGATGAGCAAGAAGCCAAGTGTTATATTAAAATCTGTATGCCACAGGAGGCTTGTGAACACAGGTCTTCTGTTGAAATGTTCTATATATACTATATCTACAGTTTGGGTTTAGCTTTACACCTTGATTTTTCTGGCACAGCTGTTCGCATTAGGAAAGTCAAACATGATGACAGATCTGATAGCCGGCACTGTCTGATGCAAACATGGGAAGCAGGAAGCAAGAGAAATCAAAGAAGAAAAATGCGTCTCTCCATTAATGCACAACAGCAAACAGTCCAGCCATATTCTCGCTGAAAGGAATTTGATGTCTCCATCAGTGCTTTGCCTAATGAGCTACCAACATCAATCTGTCATCATCTGTATTATTTGAAATGGCCTCTGCTGACACAAGGTATATTCATGTGCTGGCCCTCCTGGGCACTTGAGAGTTCAAGTCCTGGCCAGTTTATACCACACTGAATGATAATGAAGGGTAACAGAATAATCATTGGCTTCCTTCTCTCGAGGGGAGGCAAGAATGTTGTTGTAGGGATCTCTCCCAGCCAAGGAAGGCTTTTGATTACAGAGCAGGGAATACATATTATTTGGTTCTCTGTGTACAAATAGTCTCTAACAGTCCTCTGCAACAGTGCTTTAGCTCTCCAAAGCACATGTAGCGCATCTGTCCTGGCATTTCCACGAGCCTGCCCCAAGTACCTGACTCTCAAGAACTTTCAGGGCTATATCAAAAGCCAAGAAAGAGATGAACACTGGCAATAGTTGGGAATTTCAAGCAAAGAAATCTCCTTTTAGTGGTCGTCTTTACCTGTCCCTATGATACACAAAAACATTGTGCAATAACCTTTAACAGTACTTCAGCTACACTCAGAAAATTACTTCCTCTGGAAATACCTACTGAGTGAGATTTCATATTGCAAGATTTCTAACCAACATCCAGCAGTTCTCTCAAAAACGGAATCCTTAACTTGCATCATCATACAACAGCATAATGGAAGCTTCATACAATGAACCAAATAATTTGTCATGAAACTTAAGGCAAATGGCATCTACTATATATTTTTATTGGTGCAAAGTTAACAAAAGACCTTGTTTCCTTTCAGAAAGTACCTGGGAGCTGCCATGCGCTAATCCTAGTCAAGCCTTATGCTCCAATGTTAATGCATACTTACAACTACAGCTGAGTTCCAGGTGACTTATATAGCAAGATAAATAGCAGTGTTTGACACCAGTATTATTGAATTGTCTGTTAGGAACTCATGGGTTTCAAAATGTATGAACTAGACCTCACTTCCTCTTCTATAACAAATAAATATTATGTGTTCCATTTTGTCAGTGAAAGGCTTTCCTCCAGCTATCCCAAGGACAGTCTAATTTTTGAGACTTGTGTGTGGACTACAGGATGGTTTCCTCCCTCCTTACATATACAAACATGCAGGCAAGAGTTAGGATGGGGCCACCTAATACATCCGTGTTCAAAGGAATGTTTCATACCAAACTGCTCTTGGTAAGCAAAGAAGATAAAACTATCTCTAGAGTGGCATTGCCATGTGTGCTTTTAAAGGCAGATTAGGCAAATACCTGACAAAACAGAAATGCAGCAGACAAACTCACCATTTCAGGTGGTTTTCAAATGTTTCGCCTTGTGGAGTCCTAAAAATTTTTCAGTGTAAGTGCGTGCAGCCTTCTGTATAATAAACACAAGTTTAAAAGTCATGTAACACATTACTGTAGATAATGTGACAAGGGGCAGCTCTTCAGCCCCTGTGAGAATTCAGAGAGGTGATAGCCTCAAGCACAAGCTCATAAATGGGATTCTTTCTGAAGAGAGTGAAAGAGATGTATCTGACACTGACATGGCTGAATGGCTAAAAGAGATCATGATGGCAGAGGGGACGAGGTGAGATCCAGGTGAACAGTTGAATGTGGCCTGGTCTTGGCCAGGGCCTTGCAGATGAGAGGAGAAAAATTGAGCTTGGTCTTCTTGTGAATGGGGAACCACTTGGCAAAACAATGACATATTCAGCAGACCAGCATCATACTAGTAAGGTCAGTGGTTGTGTTGTAGAGGAGGTCACCATATGGAAATCAGCATATATGAACATTCTGAGCTACGGTGACAGACAAAATAGGGATTTCAGATATATTTGGAAGGAAGAAGATTATGATGTAGACCCAGACTGATTATGTTAAACAAGAGGACTGAAAAAGACCCAAGATCCCCTTCAAGAGACAGACCTGGGTGTCAGGGAAAGGGTGTTGCCACCAGCAATGAAGAATGGAAATAATGAATGGAAAATTAGAAACCCACTGAGGCCAATGATGCTCAACAGAACAGCAGAAAGGATATGCCAGAGGCAAAGGCTGAAATGCTCACTACAAAATCTTGTAGCCTCACCAAAGCAGTTCTGTGAGTTATCTTTACCCATTTTATTCATAAATCCATGAGTACAAAAGTAGTATTCTGTACTAGCCAGTTATATGTACACTTTCTAAGTGGCAGAATTTAACATCACTGTTAGGTCCATAACTTCTGGGATGAATTTAAACAAAGATACAGCTCTCTTTCCTTTGGCATTACAAAACTTAACAAATTCACAAACATATCAGGAAAAGGTGTTGATGTGCACCTCTTTATATAAATGTGACACTGAATGCTGTTTTTAATCAGCCCACGATGCTTACATTCACATCTCCCTTTCTTTCAGACACTAAAGAGAAGGTCACCTGGGCACCTGTGTCTGTTCAGAGTGCATCATGTTTATTACTCTTGACAGCTTGGAGTCCCTGTCTGCTGTGAATCTGATGTTGTGTAAATTAAGCAAGGAAAGCTGTTAGTCTAGGTATTTTGTTGTCATAAGAGTCATCCTTACTTTATGTCTAACAATGCAAAATTTCAACTCCTTAAGCACAGATATCTATATAGTTTGTTTCAAATTGCACTAACTTGGAAAAACCCACTTCCACTATTGCAAATATGTTATTAATATATTGCTTCCATGCTATTAAATTAAAATGTCCCCCTCATGTTTTCTACCCTAGTTCCAGTTTTTTAGCCATGTGTCTGGAAGGCAGCAGAAAGAGTTGAATAAATGGATAATTTAGGGACATGTAGCAGTAAAAACCCCTTCTTGATCATCTGCCTCACTAAAAATAAATAATTTTTTTAAAAAACCTTCTTGCTTGTCAGAATTATGTAAATCTCACTGGGATATCCATTGAGTTTGTCATGCCCCTGAAGGAGCGCTCCAAGGTGAGAAAGCATACTGGTTTGCCATCCTCCCACCTGCCATTCCTTAGCCCTGCCTGTAACAGCACGGACCCTCCTGTCACTAATGCCAATGAGCCTCCACAAGGAAACACATGAACCATTTTCAAAACAGTAGCCCAGTGTAAGTAGGTGACAACTTCATGTTCTTAGACTGTCACAGCATAAGAATGAATGTACAGCTTTTTCTACCAAACTCAGTGGAAAAAGCACTTACTTACAGTGCCAAGAATGAACTTAGTTTCTCACATCAAAAACATGTCATTGCAGCTGAGCATGTGGGAATCCAGAGAGCACAGCAGGTTTCCCTAACACTTGCTACTAAATTTCGGGATTTAACTCAGCAAGGGAAGATAACATGTGGAGTTATCATGTGGAGTTCTCCATCAAAGAGACTAACAGCATCATAGGACATGACAGCATCCAGACCAATTGTGCATTTACATTTTCAAACATTTCTGTAAGTAGAAGGAATTAATGTGGCATGTTTAAATTTGCCTTTTTAAACTGGAGCCATGTGTCTGTGGATACCCTGGTAATGCCAGGACAGTCATTGGTTCTCATAGTGAGTGGCGTTTAAATTCACTTAGGTCAACGTGCTGTTCACTGAGACAAGGAGAGGTCAGTTTGACTGCAGAGTGTCTGTTTACTCACTGAGAATTACTCTGTTTCTGTTGTCTGATCCACTGTTTGCTCCTGTTGTTCAGCTCTGCAGTCTATTCCCAGGTATCTTGCTTTATTTGTTCTAGGTTCTGATATGAAGCAATGATCATGGGGAGCACCCATGGAAGCCCCAAGCTGGAAGCCGAAACTATAGCATAAGGACATAAAGCCAAAAGAAAACCTCAGTAGCTGCTAATCTCCGATTTCACAGTTGCCACCTATCCATCTCCAACACAGCTTTCCCACAACCATCAAATTGCACAGGCATGATACTGAGAGAACCATGACATCCCTGCAGGGCTGAAGCAAAAACACCCCACTGTTAAGAGTTGCATAGCAACATAAATAACTTTGACCTTGATAAAAGGGTAAAAAAGTATAAAAATTTAGGAAGAGATGGGGGGGGTCCTACATACCAGGACAGCATAACACAGGGTAAGTCATAGAGGAGCTTGAAAACATTGAAAACTCAGAAAACTGCTCTTGTTACTGACTGAAACATTAAAACACATAGCAGAGAAAATGCGGAAATGGGGAGGAAAATTTAAATCAATCAAAAACTTCACTAAGACAAAACATCTTATATAATCTTCCCACTGGGAAGAGAAGGAGAATAGACTTTCATGTAACAAATGCTAGTTATGTCACTTGATGTACTTCTGGAAGGCTCTCAAGTATTTCAGTGGCATAGACAATAGAAGAGCAAAATAGAACAAGAGAGAACAGAGCAGAAATAGACTTGGTTGGCTTTGTCTGGGAGAGCTGGTCAACAATTAAAATTCCCATTCCAGTAAAAATTTCAGAATTCTTGACAAATTTTCATGCTCTTTCCAAAAAAAAAAAAAAAAAGCTATATAGTTTTTGAAAATAAATCCCAGCCAAAAAAATTTATCTGAAATAATCAATACTAAGCCTAGGAGCCCAAATTTCAACCCTCTCAATCCTTCTACATCTCCAGTAAGTCCAGAAATCCCTAAATTTTTACTGATTGGCATCTGGTTTGCCTTAGATTCCTCTAATGTTTTGAATAGATTCTTCTACCCAGTGATATCAAAACTTTTTACAAAACTCTGTGAGTTATTTCAGATCACAGGAGGAAAAAAGAAAATAGCTATTTCCATTTTACAGTTAACAGAAAATAGAGATTAACAGATTGAGATCAGCAAAGTTGAGTGAGAAGGAATCTCTAGCTGGGCACCCAAAACTAAAGGCTCCCAAATCAGATGCAATGTCTGCACATTTTATTTCTTACAGTAAGAAATCTCTCAACTGCAAATACTACAGCAAACTATGGCATATTATCAGCCTTCCTATCCTTAAAGACTCTCATATTTAAAAGAAAACCCAAACATATAATGTTCTACCATTACAGTCTGTTAAAACTGTTCAGACTTCACAGGTTTTCCTGCAGCCTAAAATTTCTGGTATGGGGACACTGGGGGACTTGGACTGTATTGTATCTAAGCCAACATACGTCTGCTGAAGATTTGCCCATGTAGTGGAAAGGGGCCAATAAGATTATGCAAATCAATTAGTCTAATTTGTCTTGAGGTTTTTCTCAGACCTCTATGGGTTTTCATACACTTAATTTTTAAATGCTGATTATAATGTCATTTAAGGAAGCAATATGCTGCCTTGACAAGACTGGTCACTTTAACTATCTGACAATTTTCCCTGCATTTTCTTGTCTTAGTGTGCAGGTTTCTGTGTAGGTGATGGCTGTATAGAAGACAGCCCTGATGTTCCAATATCTTGTGAACTCTATGATCCAAAAGTAATGTACTTAATCAAGTGTAAAGCAAGAGGTGATTAAGTTTTGCAGTACTGTACAATGTCTGACTTCTCAGAAATGCATCTTTTGATGTGGTTCAGAGAATTGGACCAGTTCTGTCTGCTTTACCAAAAAATGACATTTTAGTAATCTGAAAAGAGAGCCTCTGAAATCCCCACAAGTGTTTAACTTTGATCTGAAGCTTTAAAAAGATGATATTTATCTGTTTGCTTGTTTAATTTGTTTGAATTACCTCAGGAAGGTGTCAACTTGACATTTGTGGAAGACATTCTTTGCATTTTTTCCAGATGAGGTTGAGCAAGGGCAGCAAGTTTCCAATCATCACTAGTTGTTCTAAGCATCCAACCAAAAAAGAAAGAGAAAGCAAAAAAGAAAACCATCAACTCACCTTTCTTTTGTGGTTATTATGAATTATTAAGAACTGAGATTCAGTGGAGCCTCAATTCTTGAGCTTAGAATCGATACTATATTTTATATTACAAGGGCAGCAAACCCAGCTTGTTCTACTTCCATCACAGTGAAGCCTTGTCAACTCTCTCAGGCAAGCTAATTCACTAGGGCCAAAAGCCTAACACTACTGACATGAAAGGTGGATTGAGGTGGATTGAAAACTGGTTGAATGGCTGGACCCAGAGGGTGGCGGTCCGTGGCACAATGTTTATTTGGAGGTCAGTAACTAGTGGTGTACTCCAGGGGTCAATACCATGGTCCAGTCCTGTTTAACATCTTCATTGATGATCTGGATGATGAGGCAGAGTGTACTCTCAGCAAATTTGTAGTTGACACAAAACTGGGAGGAGTGGCTGATGGGTCATGCCAGAGTGCCAGAGGGTCATGCTGCCATCCAGAGGGACCACAACAGGCTGGAGAAATGTGCTGACAGGAACCTCATGAAGTTCAACAAGAAGTCTGAAATCCTGCATCTGGGGAGGAACGACTCCATGCATCAATAGATGCTGGGGCCCACCTAGCTGGAAAGCAGCTTGGCAGAAAAGGACCTGGGGGTCCTGGCAGGCACCAAGTTGAACATGAGCCAACAATGTGCCTTTGCCTCAAAGAGAGCTAACAGTATCCTGGGCTGCACTAAGCAAAGTATTCCAGCAGCTTTAGGGAGGTGATCCTCCCCTTTTATTCAGCACTGGTGAGGTGACACCTGGAGTGCTGTGGCCAGTTCTGGGCTCCTCAGTACAGCAGAGACATGGACGTACTGGAGACAGTGCAGCAAAGGGCCACGAAGATATTAAAGTACTGGAGCATCTCTCCTATGAGGAAAGGCTGAGAGAGCTGGGACTACTTTGCACAGAAAAGGCCTGGGGGGATCTTAATGTACACAAATACAGCAAGGGAGGGTGCAAAGAGGATGGAGCCAGGCTCTTTTCAGTAGTACCCAGTGACAGGACAGAGGCAATAAGCACAAACTCAAATAAGAGATTCTGTCCTGAACATCAGTAAACACTTTTTACTGTGAGGGTGACCGAGCACGGGCACAGGTTGCCCAGAGAGGTTGTTGACTCTCCCTCCTTGTAGATATTGAAAAGCCATCTGGACATGGTTCTGGGCAACTGTCTCTAGGTGGCCCTGCTTGTGCATTGGGGTTGGACAAGATGACCTCCAGATATCCCTTCCACCATCAACAATTCTGTGACACTGTGATTATGTGAAAGACTTGTTCACTTCAGTGGGGTCAAGTTGTGACCTTCTGTCCAGGAGCCCATGGAATTCAGCTCACTTTCTTGTGCTGTAAGAACTATTTGCAGCCACTACTAAAGGACAACATTTTACTATGTCCTGGGCATGAAAGAGAGAGAATAGATCTGCACTGAGTTCAATGAGAAGTTATTTCTGCAACTATTGCCTCTTGAGTGAAAGGTGCCAAAAAAGCCCGGTCATGATGGGACACAGGCCTGCAGTGAATTGACATCAGCAATCTCACTTCCAGAAGGGAATAATTAGGCAGATCTGTGTCAGTCTGTATCCAAAAGATGAAAGGATCCTTTGTCATGTTACCTGTAGCCAAACCATCTGATGACACTTTCAAACTCCATTCCTAAACACAAAACCCAAATACCAATATCCTCACACATATCACAAGTCACCCAAAAAGTGCTAGCTGGAAACATTCTGCATTGCACCGAGCATTTAGAATTGTGTCCATACATTTCTGATGCTCTGTATGCCAGCAAAGAAAGTTCATACAGTCACCAAGAGGGGAAAGTCTTGAGTAAGCCTGTAGAGAAACTGAAAAGAGAGGTACAGTGGACTCCAAAGTATTTCCTTTTTGTTCTGCTTGGTAAATGGAACACTGAATGTGAGTGACAATGGAGAGGAAAGAAAGAAGATAATAAATACTATTTGCTATTTGAGTTTTTAAGTTGTTCTTTGAAAATGGAACCTGAAGTTGACTGAACTGGGTTATATATTATATTTAGGACTACCTAGAGCTTGACTGCAGAAATGTTATACCTCCTACAGTATTTGCAACCCTGAATTGGAGAAGATGTAATCTAAGAAACTGAGTAATGACCACACTAAATTTATAAATAATGGTCTAAGTCCTTTCCTGGGGTAAGTATATTTCACTTAGGTGAAAACAAATTTCAATCTGCACCTGTTGGAAGTTTACCCCAATGTTTCATACCAGAAAAGGAAAAAGGGAATTAAAAGATTCACAGGTTAGAAATGGAACTGTGGATTAAAAGCAAAGAGTAAAATATTATCTTTCTAAATAAATTTGCCTTGATTCAAAAGATACCCACAAGGAACACTGAGAGTGTGTTTTTGGGACACCAAACCTTCATCCTCTAAGTGTTCCAGGCCAAAGTCAAGAAGACAAATGATCATCCACACAACAGAAGAAATGCCAAACAACAACTGCTTCAAGTGAGGGGAAGAAACAAATCACGCTCAGAGCAATTTTTTACTGCAGGAGAGAGGAAGAGCCTTTCTTTTCCCCAGGAATCTCTTCAAAGGCAAATCCCAGTATCCAAAACTCACCTCATCCTACACAGCTGAAGGCTTTTGTCATTCCATCTTTTTAGTCTCTTCCCATTCTCCTTCTTCATCACTTAATCTGTCCAACAGAACCATTTCTATTTATGCTGTTTTCTGTATGTCCAGATTCTAGAAGAGAGAGGCATGACTCCAAGGCTGCTTTTTTCACAAATCTTTTAGCCCCACTCACCCTATCTTGCAAGCTCAGAAACACTTATCTAAAGTGAAAACTTCTAAATATGCTGAAGTCCTCCTATTCATCTCAAATCTGCAGCTAATTCCCGAACTCCTTGAAAATGATGACAGAGATTCAGATATTTTAAAGCCAAAAGGGACCTTTACTAGTCTGCAGCCTGATCACCACCATTAAATGGATCATAGAAACCTACTCTGAAATGTCTGCAGGAAAAACTTTTCTACTCATTAAGCTAGAGTCTATCTAGCTAAAGTCTATCTAGCTAAAGTCATCTCAGCTTAAATTAAAGACCCTAAATGTTGGACACATCATAGAAGCTATATTCTGCCCCATAGAACACTTTTGTTATTCACTCACTGTTTTGTAAACATGTACACTGTGAATGTAAATATAAGCTGGGGTCCAGCCCTCCTGAGCATTTAAGCAGCTACATTCTCCTTAAAACATTTTTATGCCCTTTAGGATCTTATGCCAATTCCTCAAATCTGTACAACATATTCCAGAACATTTTTACAAGACGCCTGCTTTGCGAAATAAAATTCCAGGAACTACTGGAAGTATTCAGATTATTCAGAGAAATGAAAAGCTGATACAAAAGATTTAGAAACTATGTCTCATTTCCTATTCCAAATGAATTCAGTAGCAAAAGTTGCTATATAATTTCATTTACTGTTGAATATGATCCATAGAACTGATTCAAATTCCATTTTCTAATTTATCATGTTACTGATCTCACAATTTAGACTGGTGTCTGGTGAGATCTGGATCCTAACAGAATGTGTCCTGTTTACAAAAAAGCTTAATTAGTGCTAGCATCTCTACACTTTTAACAGGAGGGATCATATTTCTCTTGCATGTACTGTATTTGGTTGGTAGAAAAGTGTCTAAAAATTATGTTACATTTTTGCTGACGCTTTCTTCTTTAGCTGCTCTAGCAGACTTTGCAATATCCTACCTGATAAAATTTACTTTGGCCAATATTAATCAGTCAGCTTGATGTCCTAACATTTACTTTTCTCTTTTGTTGTTTGCAATGCCTCTTGGAACTGAGACAAATATCAGACACGCGCTCATGCAAAGTCTGTGGTATGTACTATATAAATGAGACCCCAGTTCTAGCTACCATCTGAACAGTATTCTTAGATCTTTAGTTCTGAAAGGGATCGGTTTTTCTCGGGTGCCATGAAGGCACTAGTAGCTGTAATACTGCTTGTTCAGCTTCCAATTCACAACGCTGTACCAGCAGCTCCCCCGGCTCCCTTGGGCTGCGATGACCCAGAATCTGAAGCAGCAGCTGAAGTAGCTGTGAGTTACATTAATGGCCACAGCCATCACGGATACAAGTTTGCCTTAAACAGAATTGAGAATATCCACGTGCTACCCCAGGTAAGTGAGGAGCTTGCAGGCAGAGCATTGTGTTAACCTGGAGAAGCTTGGAGATGACCAACAAGCCCTGCCCAGGGCTGTATCCTCACATGGGGTAAATCAGCATGGCTCTGTTGATTTAAAAGGGGCAATGCCACCTTCTAGCATCTAGAATCCAGGTCACTGGAATGTATCTCTCAAAGAGCAGAACAGAGGGGGAGAGAGAAATGTTCAGATACTTTTGTTCAAATGCTAGAAAGGGCTCAGTTTACAAATGCAGCATGCTTGCTAGAGCAGATCATTCAAAGTGCTGATTCATGAGCACAGTAGCTAATCTGGAGAAAAACTGTGAGGATAATCTTCATGATGCACGTAGTTATTTATTGGCTAAATGCATACCTATCATAACTCCATGCTAGTAGTGATTTTGTAGTAGACATTAATTTTACCTAATATCCCATTGAGCTGACAAGGAAGCTGAATGGAAATAACTGTGGCTTGTAGCCTCATTTTCACTAAGATCTATTGCTGTCACTGTAGGCATCGAGAAAGACTGTAGAAATGGTCATGAATACAATGTATGCACCCATTCAGAACCTCTGATTCTCTCAAAACATTGAAAATGCTCCCAAAGATTAACAAGAATGAAACTCCATGGCTGTTTTATACCTGTCATGAGAGAAAGGATACTAAAGTCATCTATAAGAGACTAAAACAGATATTAATGAGATTAGAAGTGTGCCCACAGTTACACACAGAAAAACAGTGACACTGCTTTGCTCCTATTTAATACTTTTACACTAAAATAACTTCACTGGTTGGAATGGAATCACTCATGGCTCAAACCCCAGAGTCAATCTTGGAGCTAGGGAACCTCACTCTGCCCTTCCACTCACATGTAATGTTATAATTGGAAAGGTTCAGGAACAACCATAAAGGATCCTGCAGTCCATAAATGACATGAGTATTGGGGCTGGAATTTAGCTGGTGCAATTCAATGTAATTCCAATGAACCAAATGTGACAGGCCAATGTGCATTTGTGTTTATTTGGTTATAAAAACATGAAGTTTTTTTCATCAACAAAGACAGCTGTTGATCTTTTAAAACTATCAACAAAATAAAATCAAGTTAACTTAAGAGAACTGACCCAATACATAGAGGCTGGACTTTCCCAAATTTATGGGCCAGTTCCTCAGCTGGAAAAAAATTAATGTGATGATCTTGACTTACTCCAGATAAAAAACTGGGTCCTGTTTTTTATGAAGTTAAATAGTAAGGACATATTCTGTTATTCTAGTGTATATCTGGAGCTACACAATGACAGCAACAGGGCCTACAGCACGCCCCAGAGAAGAAACCTGGTGATGTTTTGTGAAGTAATTTCTACAATTCCTGGTTGTTTTTTTTTCTTCCAGGGGCTGAATAATGACATAATATTTCTTGAACTTGACTTATTAGAGACCACATGCCATATTCTCAGCCCTACGCCTCTTGCAAATTGCACAGTAAGGAGCTTCGCACAACATGTGAGTATCTAAAACACCACTAGCTTGTTCCAAAGGTGCATATTCAGTATGTTGATGCTAGAGGCCAGGCTATCATCAGTTAGATTTCCAAGCAAATTTTATAACACTGTAACAGCCTATAACCACCCAAACACTTGTAACCCCCTTGTTGATTTTATTTCCTTCATGTCATGAAGGATTTCACTCCTGGATTTCTTTTATGTCCATGTTATGTGAAGAGGACAGGTCACTGTCAGCATAACATCCCACATACAGTCCATGAATGCCACGGGACCTTGTTTAGGGGCTCCAGATTCAGCCCTCCATGGTCAGCCCAGATGTCACTACCTCATTGCAAACTGTAGACAGGGCAGGTTGTGAATCTGTGCAAACACAACCTTTCCTTGGCTAAATGTGGGGTGTTACCTAGTGAAAGCCACCTAGTCCTACTCAAGACTACAGAACCGCTATTCCCTTCTGACAGGGCTCTGCCTTCAAAGTAATGCTCAGCTGGATTTATTGGCCTCAAATATTTTGTTCTTAGGCAAGTGCGATCCAACTGTGAAAAGCTTTCCCTAACCAAAACAGTGGAATTGTTGTCCGAGTCCAAGCAGCTCTGGTTTCTAAGCAGAAAGCAGAGCGAGCAATTGACAATTTAAGCCTGCTGTTTCTAGAATGGGGCCCAATTCACATAGCTCATGACTAAATTTGAATCATGATCCACCCCTGTATTCACCAGGGCTCAGATCCCATATTCCATCTTGGGGGAGGTAACTCTAACTGTTCCCTCTTCCCAGCGAGTCCAGCTTTGCCTTTGACATCTCCCCTGCTGGATCAGGTTGCATGCGAGCCAGCTCACACGAGGCAGCACACTCTGCTGTTACCATGGCCACTGACCAGCTGAGATTAGTGAGAATGTTATCGAACAGCTCTGCAGAAGGTCTTAATTCATAGTATTCATATTCTTTGCTTTTTATGAGAGAGGAACCTGAACCAAATATCCATAGTCTGGCTACCCTGGCACTTCTGATGCTTTTAAGATCCATATTTGGATCCAAGTTTTGCAGCTCTGGTCTGCCTTTTACGAAATCACAGACACCAGGACACGCCTAGCAGTGTCTTTGCAATCAGACTGATTTTGCCAGGAACACTCAGCCAGGATCTGTTCGTTTGAATTTAGTAATAGTTGCCCTTTTCAGAAATTCCTATTCGTCTGAACGATGTAACCCTTTGATTTTTGTCTCTCTCTAGGCAGTTGAGGGTGACTGTGATGTCAAACTGCAGAAGCTGGATGGAAAGTTATCTGTACTTGCTAGTAAATGCCACTCACATGCAGGTAAAGACTTTGTTCTTTAGGTTTGAATCTAGAGGCTGCAGTATTATTATAGCAGTAGTTACAGTTTACCAACTTTTCTGATTCTAAAACGCTGTGTATAAATATGGCAAAAAGGATGACAGTTAACGGGTTTTCTAAACCCAGCTGTTTTGAAAGTAATTTTTCCCCTTTTCTGATTTCATTCACCTGTGAACCTAGACCTCTCTCTTTGATCCTCTTTACTGTGACAATTAAGACTATCTGGGGAGCAAGTCCCAGCTTTGACCTAGAGATTGCTGGTACTGAGGCTTTTCACCCAGGAGTTTAGCTTCGAGAATTTGATTCCTTGTTGGTCTGAGTTTACTAGACCTTGTTGATCTTCAGAGCCCTTTTGCCAGATGCAGCTTATTTATTAAACCCAGCATTTTCAATATTGCTATGGGAAAGTGGAATCTTTATTCTGCATGCTCTGTATAACGTCTTTTTGCTCTATACGAGATGTCTTCAGTACTACTTTCAAAACTGGTGAGTGAATGAAAGAACATCCTCATGCAAACAAAATTACACTAAATTAAAATATCTTCATGCTTCCACCATTCCTTGTGTGAGTTGAGACATCTTTTTATTGGTGTCATGAATAGTTTGCCAGAAAGATAACTGATTATAACCTGAGTAAAAACATTCAAAATATGCTATCGAAGTCCACTTTTGCTTACAGAGACTTGAATGGCAGAAGTCGTGTGAGATAGTGCCATCTATAGTCTGTACTGCAAAAATGCCTTCCACTGTGATTTGGGACAGACCATGAAACAGTGTTTTGTGTGACCGATAGGTCTATAATGCCTTTCAAAACCACTTACCATCTAATGGAAACATAATCTGTTTGATTTGCCCTGCAGACTCAAGTGAAGATGTTCTCCGACTCTGCCCTGACTGTCCACTGCTGGCAAGTTTGAATAACACTGAGGTGTTAGCAACTGTTACAGCTGCACTCAGTAACCACAACAGCAAAACTGCTGATGTTTACCTCAGACTCCTTGAGATCGGAAGAGCCAAAATACAGGTAATTGCTAGAACTATATCTAGCCTTCCATGTAAATGGAATATTTCTTCTGTGGTAATTGTGCGATGCTAACTAGTTATGTTTGCAAACAGATTTAACTTGCTCTAATTTGCCCTACTGAATTGCTCTTGATTTCTCAAGCATTTTGTGTCATTTTAGCCACAGGATTCCCTTTCACTTTAGTGCAAGATGCAGAGCTAGAAGCCACAATATTTGCCTTTTATCTTTTCTCAGCAGCCCTGCAGTTTCACAGTGCAAAGTCAGTTAAACAATTTTCCTGTTTTATCAGTATCACCCAGTACATATTGTCTCTGTTGAGTTTGCTGTTGCTGCCACGAACTGCTCAGCAGAAGAAGCTAAAGATAATGTGGAGGCTTGTCAGCTGCTGCCTGACGATCAGTCTGTAAGTATGCCAGCACATCCGTCCTGATCTCGCCAGCTCAGAGGTAGAAAAGCAGCGTGCTGTGATGCACTCACACTTGTGCAGGGATAGACCTTTGTGAGGATGGAAGTGCAAGAGCTGTATACCATCATGATATGCTTTTCAATATAAAATTCTTAAAGCAATATCATACCTTTATCTTCTCTCTGTGGGATATCTGGACTGAATCCTGAGGTATTTGAATATCTTTCAAAAAGGCTTGAGGACCAAAGTGTCCTTAACACAAATTTTTTTAATTAACGGATATATATTATTGTTTACTCTTCTTAACATGAGCACCTGAGAAAATCAGAGTCTTTGTACTGGACAGCACACAAACACATAACAAAAGGGCAGACTGTTTCACCTTCCTACAATTTAAGTGCTGTCAGTGTGCTTTGTGCTGATATATAGGCTCTTGAGAATTATACTGTATACTTCATCATGCTAAAATTCTTCTTTTGTTTCTGATGAAATTGAGTCCTATGCAGTTTTAGTGGGTGGGAACCTTTTACCTAGATTCCTATATATTCTTTCACTCCCTCATATCCAGACGTACAAAGGATCTTACTCTAGAAGAATACAGGAGTTTCATTTATTTGCTCGTTGTGCATTTAAACAGCTTGGTTTTTGAGTCCAACAGACTAAAAAGCAAGGAGTTTACTGCTCAGATAAAACATGAGAAGGTGTAGCTATTTCTAAATGTACTGAAAATCAAAATTGTAATGCAGGTCTCTATTTTATAACTATTTTCTCTTAACTATGTTCTGCTTTGCCAGAATTTTGGTTTCTGCACAGCAGCAATGGTAACAGGACCCTCACAGGACCTCAGAGTGGACTGCCAGCTCTATGGCCATCAGGTATGAACTCCAGATATTCCCCTCCTTTACAGAATATTCCAGCCTACAAGTACTGTTAGAAGCAATCAGCCTGAGTTTACCTCTTTTCACTGTAGAGTGCATTAGCTATCTGTGGTAACTTGAGTTTAACTTTGTATCCTAAAAAACAAGGTAAGGTAGCTTCTGATTATCCTATGGATTTCTGTCCAGGAATTATATCACCTCTGCCATCCATGCTTGACACAGTTTGTCCTCCTAACCATGTGGGACCTTCACATGTCTGGTAGGGCAAAGAGAACCAAACTCTGCTCAGCTAGCGAGATGGGGAAGATAGATGTAAAACATAAATGAGCCACTGTGGTAGATGAAAACAGCTGGGGTAGATGAAAACAGCTGGATTTTTTGCTAGTAGTCCTTAGACGTGATTGAATTCAGGGTGTCTGACCTGCACTGCTATAGCAAGAGGAGGGAAACATAGGGATGAGGGAAGCACTGGACCTGAGCGCCCTCCAGGTATTTTAGCCTCCATTTGGTCTGAGAAGGGCTAGGTGGTGGTTGAACACTTCCTAATGATCGGAGCTCTTGGTAACACAGTAGTAATTAGCTGGCTAGGAGGTATATGAAAGAGAGAATAAGACAGCTGGTCTTGAATGTTTCACCAGCTGCACAGGTGGCCCTGAAAGTTAACATAACACAGAATCTGGTGCCAATGATCCACCGGATATTAAAAATGTGTTCCTGGGCTCCTGTGTGTGTGTTCAAATGTGAATAAAACTTCCGTGATGGTCAGGAACATTTTGTACCTGGGTTGGAGGCTTATATATAGTTAGGAGCAGGGTACTTCATATGATACCAGTGAGCCCCAAGTCACTGAACACAAACACAAACTGTTTTTCTTTTCCAGCCTGGAGTTACCTACCCTCAGCCAGGTCAAGATACATCAGCAGGACTGGTGCCTGGTGTTGTACAAGACTTCACAAACCACAATCTCAGGCTTTCCCACAATAACCCTTTTGCATCTGAATCCAGCTCTTCAGAATTTCCTACTTCCATGCTCTCAGCAAAATCTGTAGCAAAGAGAGCAGTTGCAGAGGTTGCTCAGCATGACAAAATACCTCGGCCAGTTGGCTTTGTGCCTCCTCCTCCTCCATGCCCTGGGAAGATCCGCCATTTCAAGATATAGGCTGTGTTACAGACATGACAATACAGTTAACTGGAGGATCAGTGTGCAGCAGCAGCATCAACACACAGACCACAACATCAAGCGCAAATAGGTGAGAACGCTTGACTCTGTGCCCAAAGGAGTTTTACCCTCCAGAGAGCAGAGCCATGGCCAGGATCTTGCAAAGGCCTGCTTCAAAACATAGGTGATTACAACATATAGTACTTGTTTCCTCCACATACAGAGATGCTCATGTCAAAGTACAGAAAATATTGTTTCAATGAAACTGTTGTAAGAGCTATACAGCAGTTGTAGCTTTGTGATAGAAACACGACCCGAAAGGTTACTTCACAATAAATGTTCAACAGAAATGCTTTGGTACCTTCTATCTGTATATATTTTCATTTAGTTGTCAAGTATCTCCTTTACAGCATTATGAGTCATATTCTGGGCTAGATTTCAAAAACAGTAAGCTTCTGCACTTCTCATCAGCTTCACTGGGACGTGTGGGTGCTGAGCACTGCGGAAAACCAGGTCAGTCCTTTCTTTTGATCATGCACCAATAATGCTAAAGAAATGGCAGGAAAAAATGTATTTTTCCTTCCACCTGTAGTGTTTCCTAGCACGCACCTACTTTTAATATCCGCCAGAAGTACCTCAACACTTTTGGACATGGCATTAAGAGCATCCATGCCTATGAAAAAACCAAAGAATCAGGACATGTTCATTGCTGCGCAGGCTGAAAGCATCAGTCCTTCCAGCCAAAGACGTGTGTATTCTCTGTCTTCCACCAGATACACAGGTGCAATATGTATTGGGGTACTGTATGGCCTGTGTGCATATGAGGGAATACAAGGGAATAAATATATACGACAGTCATGTATCTCATATAACAGGACCCAGACAGTGATGGCAATTTACCATTGTCCTAGCAGTCAAATCTTCCCTGAATTTCTGACACGTTTTAGAAGCAAAATCTATTATAAGTAGAGAAGTAATAAGGGACAGGGCCCAGAAGGATCTTTACTGTTAGGCAGACTGGAATTCTGCAGGCCCAGGGGAGCAGTCTCAAAGACAGTCATGAATCTTTAACCAGGAACAGCATTTGCTACAAGATAATTATCATGCAGGCAGCAAAAGCTGCAGAACACATGTAATTTCTGAACTGCTTCAAATAACCTATCCTGTTCTCTTAGTTACAATCTTCCAGTATTCAGTAAGAAACGCAACTAACATTTGTTCTAGGTGACGGTGCAACAGGTTGCTATACAGAAGGGTTCTGCTCTGCTCTGTCAATGGGGGAAGGAAAAGCTGTTTGCACTTGCACCAGTGCTTCAACCGGGTGTGCAGAGGGGAAAGAAAAAGGGAAATCAGCCCATATACTATAAGCTATAGTATAACATGGTGGCAACGTACTGCCGACAAGCTCTCCCCATGAAGGCAGCAGCTCTCACGTTTCAAGAATATGCCGAGTTCTCACAGGAAGTGTGTTGCGGACAATTGCACAAGCTAGTGCCAGTCAACTGCTCAGTGATTTTTTGCTTCTCTGTGAAGCAGTGACTCCAGCATGTTCTGCATGCAGCCATTCATTTAAAAAGCGCTAGTATTAAGCTGTATAAATTTCTTGAAGTGGTAAGGAGGGTGGTCCTCCCATCCCACTGCATGGGACACAGTACAGGATTTAATGAAATGGCTACTATTATGATCTGCATTACTATAACATCAGATACATGAGACTGAGTTTTTAACCCGCAATGGAGCAATTAGCTTTCCTAGCTCTCGTATTTTTAAAACTAGGACTTGCCTTAGCCAAACCATACAAATTGTCTTGTATATAATGAAGTGGGCACTAAGTTATAGAACAGACAGTGTTTTCCAGGCTTAGAAAATTCTCCATCTGATGGCAGAAACAGTATGTTTATAAAAAGGATCCCTGCCCATGGGGATCTCTGAACTCCAGAAATGCTGCATTTTCTTGTTGCCTTTTCCAACCACACAAAGCAAGGATATGTAGCAGAACATCTTCAGTTTCCACACTTCACAGATGTTCTCTTACACGTGGCCTAGCTACCCCATTGTTTCCTAAAGCAGGGAGAAAAAAAAGCAAAATTGCTCTGTGCTTTCTTGTGATTCCAGTTACTAGCTGCACCCCCTTTCTCTTTAACACTTGCCCTCTTCAGGACACATTTTGCCCTCTTCAGGATACATTTTCCATGACTGCTTTGAAGTGGTCCCACTGGACCTTCACACCCCCCAGTATGGCTCTGTGTTCATGCACCTGGACCTTAGTAACAGATTCAGTATTTGCTAACAGATTCTCTGGGCAATGAGTGTTATGAAATGGCAATACATAAAATACAAATGCCTCCTTCCCTGAAAAGCAGCATGAATAGTTTTGTCAGGTCTGCATCACTGGCTGACAATGTTTTTCAGCTTTTTCAAACCCTGTTTTGCTAAAGCATATGTACTTCATGTGCTGCTTTGGCTGGACATGCTCAGATTTCCCAGCTGTGTCCATGTTTTGAGGTCAGCTACTTCAACAGCGAAATTTTTTCCTTTCCAGTGGGAGTAAGAGTACAAAGAGCAGGGTCAGGAATATAACAATTCCTCATTATAAGAGGCACCAACGGAGCCAGTACTAACTGGCACCCATCTCCATAGAAATGCCATGTACTCTAAGGAGAAAGAAAATGAGTTATTATCCTTTAGCCACAGGGGAAGCATTCCCAGGCATAAGGAACAAAGTGAGCAAGTCTGCATTGCTGCTTCTGTTGTTCCTGTACTATGGCTACAGCCGTGTTTCTCAGCATTCATCCCTTGTATCCCTTCCCTCCAGGATACAGTCCGTACATTATCCCTCACCCTGAGTTTGCAAACCAACTGGTGACACGTGAGGTGGCTCACTCTGGCAGCCGTGTGCCCCTTCTGTCCTGCTATCTGAGTTTTCCACCTCTGCCACCAACCATAGTCTTCTTAGAAGAGTTTCAGCCCCAGTGTTGTTGCAGGTTTTCCTGGCTGTGTGTATAATCCCACCCAGCTTTCTATGGACATTCCCTGGGACAGGTTCTGCTGTCTCCCAGAGGAACGTGCTTTGAACACTTCTTGGCTAAAGAGCTCAAATTCTTTATACCACCAGTAAAACCCTGTGACAATATATAAAATTTTAAAACCACCAAACTTTACAGTAGTATTAAATAGAGGCAGTTACGTCCTTCACTTTCACTTTTCCTTCCTCACTCAATACAGGGGCAACCTCCAAACCTAAAGGTACTCAATGTCATCCAGAAGATAGCCGTGATCACAGAGATGCCCATGACAGAAAAGGGGGCCAAGGAAATGGTTACCCAGCTTCTGGTGTCCTTCAAGGTGAAATACTGCAGACTTGCCCCTTAGTAGAAAACCAATGACTTTCACTGGGATCCTCCCCAAGTAATGGTGGTTGTCACTTCTCCAGATCTTCAAGATAACAGCTATTTTTACAGCTATTCCCTTCTGTCTCCAGCCTGGAGTTACTGACAGGTTAGCCACAATGCAGACCGCTGTCATTTCAAACTAAAGTTTCTCCAGGCTGAGTTCTCCATGACCCTTTTTCATCTGTATTCAGCAACTCACTCGAGAATCAATAGTGACCACAGTGCAGTCTCTTAGCTGGCAAATCAACCTCCAAATTCAGCAGTGAGGGGATAAGTCAAAGGTACGAATAAACCTGCACCGCTTAGCGAGTGCACTGTGATACTATGGGGGGAGCAGCTGAGTCAGTGAATGGCTCCCCCCAGAGTCACAGTCTCCAGTCACATCAGGATTGTATTATTTATTGTTGCTGAAAAGGAATGAAAGCAGAGCACTGAGTAGTGCTAAAATAATTAAAATAGTGACATTGCTGGACCAATTTCCTTATTATTATCCTGTGGCTTCCTACAATTTAAACTGGGGTAGGCTGTGGCAAGGAGCTAAAGACTAAGCAGGTGGGACTCTTTTCCTTGAGCCAATTCTGACTATACAATATAAAGGAGACAATAACACTGAACAAGATAGAAAACTAAGGTCCTAAATCATCCAGTCAAGAGGCAGTTACAGGATAAGTAGCTGCAGTTCACAAAGAAGTCTGGACTAAACCTGAGAGATCTATGCAAGGTGATGTGAACTGGAAAAGAAAAAACGGGGTGTAGATTTTCCTTGATTCAAAGTACAAAAAGAATAATTTACAGGCAAAAAGAGCAAGAGGTGGCATAAGGAGGAAGGCACCAGCTACAAGAAGTCAAATGAAGGCAGTTCACCCTCCAGTTTATGTTACATGCTCTCTCTTCTTAAAAAAGTTCTTTCTGCTAGATTCTCCGCTTCAGACCTTTGGCACCGAAACGAGCATAATCAGCCCCAGGTCTGTAACTTTCTTATAGGCCACCTTCCTCTCCCTTCCCCTCTCAGCATATAATTTCAGATCATTCTTATTTCATCACTAAATTTGATCTCAAGCAATAAAAGTGCAGCAGCATGTTAGCAGTGGAGTTCATCTGCAACTGTACCTGCCTCTAAACCCACAGGAATATAAAGCTAGTCATTGCCAGGCAGGGGTGCAGCCAAAAAGTTAAGATGGGAGGAGATAAAAGGAAACCAGACTTGCTCTTTGGCATCAGAAGCAATATGTAATGATGGCAATTTCACAGAGTACTTTGCACAATGTGGCAGTGAGAACAAAGTCAGAAGTTGGGTGAAGATGGGATGAACTAGGAAAAGTTCAGGGCTCAGGGAATTCAGTGAGGAATTCATGCAAACTCCAGGACTGGAGTCAAGGCTTTGAGAGGGAACAAATCCTGAAATGGAGCCTTCAGTAGCCTGAGACTGTTTTGATAGCCCTGGTTCACTTATTATCTATTTCCTCCAACCTCTTACAGCAGCTCATTTTGCACCATCCCACCAACAGAAGTGAAGTTTTGGGGCAAGAACAAAACTTAACACATCTATGCTACCATATTCAATTATAGTGATGTTAAGTCCCAAATAAACATGATGGAAATTTCTGCTTAAAAGCAGACACTCTGATGAAACTGTTAATTCTTTACATTGCCTTGTTATCATGTTTTCTTAGAGTATTTAATGGCTTGAGCAGGCCATTTATCCATGGGCTTCTTGTCTGGACATGAACTGCATTTTGCTGGCTTGGCCTGGGATAAGGGCTAGCATTCATCTGTAGGTATTCAACTGAGTAGAAATGCTCAAAGAATGAATCCAAACTGAGCTTTCTATCCCAACCAAACTGACCATGTATACCAGAGAGTCAGTATATTTGTTTACACTTAGCACTTTACAAATACAAAGTGAAAAATTAGTCAACCTTGTGGCCCTTATTCAGTTCCTGTTCAAATTACTGAGACCTTTGTCATTGTCTTATTTGGGAGAAAAACTGGATCACTGACAGAACAGAGATGGAGCCAGACCTGTCCTGCATGTAGGCTTATTTAAGCAATTCTGGTTTCTTAAGAAAGCAGCTTTGTGCGTATATTCTTGCCCCTTGCAATGACGTCAAAGTTATTCCATCTACCCAGTGAAGTCTGAATTTGGAGATGTAAAGCCAGAAGAAGAAAGTGCTCTCTGGTCTCAGAGGGAGCAACAACACTTTTGTGAAACCTTGTAATCAGTGACTTAGTGTTTGCTGTTGCAGCTTGTAGGTTTAAAGGTGATGGTCAGTATGTAATGAAAAGGGGACACAAGTTTATAAGGAGACACAGTTACAAAAGTCTGCTATTTCACGCAGGTCAGCCCCTCCATACTGACTTACCATTCTGCTGCACTGGCTTTCTAAGCAGAATGGTTTTACTTGTTTCAATGCTCTTTGGCATACAGGCGCTTTGCTCCTGGGCTGCTTCTCCTCCTGCCAGAAAAGCACCAACTGCATTGCTTTCCCCCACCTGTGATGACACCGCAGTAGAGGAGGCTGCAGATCTGGCTCTTCGCCAGATCAATGCTGACCGAAAAGAGGGCTACATACTCAGTCTCTACCGAATTTTCAGTGTCCGAGAACATCCACAGGTAAGTTACCTGCTTGTTTTGTATGCATTTTTCCCGTGAAGAGTCCTGTGTCTATCACTGTTCCTTAGAATATCTGTTTGAACTAAGAAATATTTCAAAAGGCAAATGTAAAGTTACATTCACAGGACTCCAGAGGCCATGTCAACTTTACACACAGATGACTAGAAACAGTTTCATCACCACTGTGGGCAATTAGAGAGCAAATCTCAGTCACGATTCTCTGCTGCCTGCCCCTGGAATAGCTCCAGGCATCAGCTCAAATTTGGTATGAAACACCACTACTCTGATTTAATTTCATTTTACACCTTCCTCCCACTGCCTTGAGCAGTTGGAGTGCAAAGGCTATTAAGTCATCGTGCATTTTGCACAAAAGATGTAAGCACTAACAGGTGTAAACACATACAGCTTGGGACCAGGGGATTCCTTCACAAACCTCTAAATGATGACTCATTCACCAGAAGAAATCTGAATCCAGTTCAAGTGCAAAAATTACACTGGAAATAGCTATGGAATATCACTCTCATATCCTCAAGTATCTTATTTCTCTATGTGTGCTTAATTTATTACTATTTTGTGTTACAATAGCTGAATCTACTGGCGCTAGCCGGGGACAACCCGAAATGAGTACACAAGGCCTACAACACATAAGGCACTGCAGAAGCATACTACTAACATTCCCTGCCAGGCTTGCTCGCTTCCCATAACCTTACCTGAAAGGCCGACTTCTGAACTCTTAGAGAAAATCAGGCTCATTGCCAGATGTTTAAAGATAGGTACTGGCAAGGATATGACACTACTTCCTGCTGCTCTCACAAGGACATAGTTTCTGCAGACTCGCTGTAGCCTCCAGCAATCTGAGATCTCATGACTAAAGATGCACACTTTGCTGTGCTTTGCACTGTGTTCTCCATATTGCTTTGCTCAGGTGACAGAATGTGTCCACTAAGCAACTGGATCAGGCCTCTTGAGGATTTTTTCCACATGGGATGCCTCTGAGCTGGCCCAGAACCCACATCACCAGCCATGGAGTTAGGTACTTAGCCTCCCATCCTGGGGCTATTTTCTACCGACAATAATTAGAGCACCCCTGTGACCACCCTAGATTGCAGCATGGTGGGTGCAGACATGCTATAAACCACTTCATTCATCTCCCTGCTTCTCCCTTCACCCATGTGAAATGTATCAGCACAGGAGAATTTTGGTCCTTCTTTGTGACTTAATTCCCCAGAGACTTAACTTATTGCCTTGGGGCATACTTTGCTCCTTGTTCATTTAGGGGTTTAATTTACTTTTATTCTTATTTTTTGCATCTAATATGCTTATCCTGCAAATAAGGTATTTCAGGACACTGCAATAACAAACTAGACAATCTAAGCCCTTTGTCACATTTTTGCTGGTGCTGGGACTGAGTACATAAGAAGTAGTCAGCTATGTCAGGGATGTTCAGGGACAGTAACTACCTTACGCAACCTTCGATTTCTCTCAAAAGTATAAAGAAATCTTTTTTTTTATTAGTCAGTGGTCCTTCCTTCCATTTTTTTAACCAATACTCTGGATAAAAACATTTTCAATGTTACTTCAAATTCAAATCTGCCCTTAAGCAACCTGTGGTTCATTTTTGCTCTAATTGAAACTAATGAGCCATCTGCTATTAACTTATATGCAAGTAGGACAGAGCTTTTCTTTCATACAAGGTACTCATGATTAACTTCACTGACAGGCACTTAACCAAAATTACAAAACATGCCAAAATATGTAATTTCTTTCCCTCGCACCAGGTCACCCTGCCACAAAGGCGATGCTGCGCTGCCACCACATCTCTTCTGGCTCCCAGGCTCCCCAGCATGCATTGAAGCAGCTCTCCTAGCATCAGCAGCGCTGGGGAAGGGGTCTTTTTGGCAATGCAGAAAAGACAGAAGTTTTTATTCAATACTAAGAAGATATCAAAGAGCCTTTGCATAACGGTCTTTTAATGAAAATTAAAATAAGGATGATGAAACCTTCAGAGATCTGCTGAGCTCTGAATAAACCTCAAATTATCCTTTCCCCAGTAGAGGATGATACATACAGGAGCAAGTAGGCAAAAAGATACATAGATTTTATAATAATCTCATCTGCACATTAGAGCTGATATTGTACAAGAAAGCTACAGGCAACAGGAAATACAGTTTGGTCCACCTTGGTTGCATTTAATATTTCCAAGATCACTGAGCTTTGCAATCAGTCTTCATGAATCAGCTGAGTAAACCCATCTCACATCAAGCACGTTTGATTATAAGAACATTTCTTTAATGAGATATGTGTGTGCTTTTGCCTCCAGAATACCTGAACCACCAACTTGAAAGCTCAGGTCACCAGTCCCAACTTTGGAACTCCTTAAAGATACACATTTTACTTGGCTATTACTTCTTCATGCAGGATAGTCTTAGTGATGTTCTTTTCTCATAGAGAACATATTTAAAGTTACAAGCTTGTACCAAATGCTGCACTACTCAAAAACCACATTTTCAGCAAATGGTAATTACTCTTTGACCAGTCTTACTTTCTGTTTACTAATTTAATATATATTAGCTATCATATTATGGAGACATATCATCATGGTATTTAGGTACCTTGTATGTAAACAGAAAATTATGATTAGTTTCTTCCCCAGAAGAATCTATGCAGCCAGGTGTGGGGATACTGCCGTGCCGCTGTACATAGTGCTGCTGCGCCTCAGCTTCACTCTTTGTCAAAATAGCTTTTGATCTTTTCACGACCATCAAAACGACACTTATAATTAAACCTCAGGATTAGTGTAGGCAAACCCTGAGAGCTCAGTGCAAGGCATTACCAGATTACTTCAGAGAATACTTAGGGAAAAAGGAGGATATGAAAATAAAAAAATGGTATAAAGCATGGTAAGTTGCATATGTAAGAATATAACTTAGAGACAAAGCTAAAAAAACAATTTAGTCATTTTTTATATTTATTTTCTATTTATTTTGCTTTTTTATATTTGAAGAGTTTAGTATGACATTTACAAGTATATATGGTAGAGCTCACTTAAAATCACCATTCCAGTCTCTTTCCAGGTGTGACCAGAATAGTTCATGTCATGCGGTCTCTTCAGAAAGCAAGGACAGATACCTCTTAGTGGTTTTCCAAGCAGTATAAAAACAAAAAAAGTCAGCAGTATTCCAGCCTTTAGATGCCCTATAGACTGATCTTCAGTTACTGTTAAACGTAAATCAAAACTGAAGCCAAAACTGTACTGATACTGACCCCAGACTTCTACAAGATTCTTGCTCCATAAAGTGTTTTCTCCATAAACCAGTGAAATCAACTAGGAATGAATGAATGCTGCTCTTG
This sequence comes from Phaethon aethereus, assembly GCF_964289735.1. Lineage (NCBI taxonomy): Eukaryota > Metazoa > Chordata > Aves > Phaethontiformes > Phaethontidae > Phaethon > Phaethon aethereus. Next base: position 18,851,540 of record NC_138585.1, read on the forward strand.
TTCAGTTTTGGTTTTCCTCCCTTTTCATCAAAGACATAATCTCAGTCTAAACATGCAGTTAACACATCTACACAAAACTGGGATGTGACCTTTTCTTTTTTTGTTTTCAGGAGATCACTGGTTCTGTCTTCTATCTCATCTTGGATGTAGTAGATACCGAATGCCATGTGCTCAGCAAAAAGTTGTGGAAGAACTGTACAGCCAGATCTGCTCATACAACTGTAAGGATTTTATTTTCTTATTTAATCTCAGGTATGATGAGTTACTCAAGTGCTACTGATGACAGCAAAATCCCTACACATGCATTTTTAGTAGGCAGCAGAACTTAGAAGAAATCAAACCCCATTTTTTAAGGTCCACAGTTTTCCTTTGTACTTTCTAATCAGTTTATAGACTGGTAAGACTTATTTTAAAAAATGAAAATTAAAAGAAAATTTTTGACCAGAGCTAATAAGCAGACATAACTAAATAGCCATGCTACGACTTTATTTAGAATAAATGGTTTACTTTTTATAGCAACCATGTAAGAGTTTATTTTAAAGACAGCCTGTCAAGAAGGGAATAAAAGAAATTCACTTTTATATAATATGCGATTTTTAGTTTAATTCCACTTTTATTCTGACAACTCTGCAAAAACTGCACTGAAAGAGGAGAAAAAAGAAAGCTCAGCAAGATAAGCAGCAAAGACAGAAAGTAATCTAAGACTGTAGCTACAGGTGACCAAAATGATTCTGAACAAGTGAAAAAAAAAATATAAAATGAAGAATAATGAGAAAGAAGCTTCATGTGAAAAAAAAAAGAAGTTATGATTAAATTGTCCTGAGCTGCTTCTTAGGTCAATCAGTTTTCATTTTTAAATGAAAAACTGGAAAATAAAAAAAAAGAATTCTGCTCACTCCTGCTTACAGTGCTTTCAGCAGGAAAATGGTACAAAGCATATATGGTCGATATAGCTTCTGTTGAAGTTCTGTCCTAGAGGCCTTGATCATAGATGTGACAATATTTAAGAAGCACTCAGAGAATATACATTCAGCTTTGAAACATAAAGGAACAATGGATATTAATAGGCCAGTATTTTTTTCTGCCATGAAGTCAGTTTCTTTGTGTGCAAGGGTGATTTTACCATGCCACAAAACTGATTCAGGGTCTTTCCTACCGCTCTCCTTCCTTACTATGGACATAGGGAGAAAGGGGAAGGTGGAAGACAGGTGACTGGATCCAGACACTCTGAGCTGATGTCCAGGTTTAAGCTCTCTGGGTTCTAGACAGAGACACAGCTCCCAGTGCAAGGGCCTGGCCAGGGAAATCGTTCTGTGACACTTGGGCGCTTCTTAGCTGCCAGAAGAGTGGCCTTGTGTAGGCCATCCTGCAGACAAACACTGCACCTGTGCAGCTCAGACTTACACCAGGGGAAGATCTGGCCTTTTATTTCTGAAGGAGATACTTATAAATGTGCTTCATTGCTATTTGAGTATTAACACAATGTTTTTCTTGAAAAGAATTTCATGACTGCAAGGAGAAAACGAACCACTCACTGTCTAGGTAGTAGATGATCAGTGCAAAGGGTGCAATATTAATTTTTTCTAAATGTTTATATTTTTTAGGTTTATGGTCAATGCAAAGCAACTATCTACATTAATCAGGCAAGAAATATTGCTCATCTGAATACTTATGAGTGCATTTTACAGCCAGGTATGTCTTTAATACACTCAATTTAAAAGAGGACTGGAAAAACACTCTTTGCCGTATAGCATTACTTTAAATTTTAATTGTAATTATGGCACCACAGTGTCTCCATTAGCTTTCAGCTGCCCTAATTTTCTAAAGTCAGTGATCATAAGGCCAGTGTGGTCTTGCAGCTCTAAGCAGTGCACTAGTAACTGTTTTTATCTCTGGGAAACCCAGCACAGCCTCTATATGGGCTTTTACCCTCTGGTCCAGAAAGCATTTTTATGAGTTTCTGAAAGGCAAGTAAAAACAGCAGGCCCACCATGAGTAGGTTGCCTCCACTGCAACATTTTTATGGGTCTGCAAATTCATAAAGATTCAAAATTGTTGAGTGAACCAAACCGCATATTGTTACTATAGAGGACTGGGGGACAAGCAGGTAGCATTGGGAGCATAGATGCATTTACAGTGACCTATACTATCAACATGCTCTTATGGTTATGCTTTCTTTAATGACATACATTGTTTTGTTTGAATAAAAAGTTCCACCCAGGTATATTTGGACAGTATGTCCTGACTGTCCAGTTGATGACTGTCCAACTGAGCCCAAATATTTGGAAGCTGCTGTTCAAAGCCTTGCCAAATTCAATGAAGAGAGTGAACAAACTCATTATTTCTCTGTCCTCAATGTCACAAGAGCTTCCATGCAGGTAAGTCAAGGCTCATCTGACTTGCTTTACCCCTCAAGAAGTATGGATCTGCCTGTTATACTTTATATGATTTGTTATGTCTTACAGGTTGTTTAGAGTTTGTGTCTGTATAATATAAAGAATACTTCTGTGCAGAATTCTCCCGGGAAACGAGGTTCTGCATTGATCTAAGACTTTGATGCCATTTATTGCAGAAAGAAGGGTTTTATGCAAAACTCAAGACACAGATTTGTGTTCCAAAGTTTAGGAAAGCTTCACTGTGAGCTCTTTCTTCTATAACCACCATGAATTAGTGACTCCTTAACAGAATGTATTTAATAAAGCACAGTCATCCCTTCCAACACATACCAGTAATTCACTGCATGAGTTTAAACACAGTTTAAAACTAATTTTAGACTAAAAGGGAGTTAAAGATCTCCTGGCTAAATCCTGTTTGTTTACCACAGTAATATCCGGTCTCTCTAAAATTCATTATATGTAGATAGCAACGTGGTTTTCACTCTTTGTCTCAAACTGTTAGGTATTACTACAATACAGTATTTAATTACTCCCATTTTCCAACCCTGAGGTACTTGCATTTCAGAGATAGAAAAGGTGATCCTGTTCATTAAAGCAGCCAGAAATGATCACAAGGCACTGAAGAGGGTTTTTGGATATGTAGTTCTATGTGAATGTTAATTTATTACAAAACCCAAACTCATTTCAATGATAGCTAATCCATGATTTACTAAGATTGTGCATATATAAGAAGTAAAAAATAACCAGGCAGTAAAGCAGCACTGTCTAAAAATCATTCTCCTGCAATACAACTAACAGTAATGCCCCAAGTATAACCTGCCCCTTCCACACTTTGCAGGAGGTTTACATCTATTTCAAGGTCTGCAGAATTATTCCTTCTTCCTGACACATGCACAAGGTCTAATTGCCACTGGTCTCTCATTAACAGTGGGTCGTTGGTCCTGCATATTTTGTAGAGTTTTTAATTCAGGAAACATCATGCTCCAAAAATGACACGATTGCTGACATCTCTAAGTGCAAGCCACTTTCATCAGAACTAGCTGTAAGTACTTTTTCTTGTGTAAATACCTGTTTTTCAGATGCTATGATTCCTCAGTGAATACTTAGCCTATTCCTTTGGTTCTTCACAGACAAGAATTAAAGCCCACAGGTGTCTTTTTGTGGGTTGTAACTCTATACTGCCTTCCAACTGTAAAAACTGCTTTTAGAACAGAGAAAACATTTCAGTAAAAGTTCTGAATTTTTTTCCTAGAAGTCCATGAACAAAGAAAACGGAAAAAAATACCATCCAGAAAAAGACAGTGTAAGCCATCACCTTACAAAACTGATTCATTCTTCCAAGTAAACATAGACAATAAATCACAAACAATGCATAAAGGGTATATTCATAGACAATCAGGTCAGCTAAGGAAAACATTTAGGAACTAAGGAAAAAATTATAAGAGAAACTGAAAGACTAAATGGGCATGCTGCCAAGAGATAACATTTCAGGCCCTGTCTTAACTGATATCCAGTGGTACCTACAACCCATTAAAAACACAACTATTAGAAACAATATTTTTTCATGGTGTCTTTCACTAGAATGGTGTGAAATTGGTTTTGCCTGAAAAATGATATTATGTTTTATTACACAACTTGCCTGCACAGGGATATTCTGCTGCAGCAGAACTTATGTGTGCTGTTGTAGTTGGGCCTTAAGTAGCCAGCGTATTTTTACTACTGTGTTACCTACCCCTCCTTTACAAACATAAAGCCTTTTTCAAAATGCTGCCTGCCTTTGTAAGCTTGCCAATCCCAAAATAAAAGTTTGCTCAAGCTGCTTATCCCTACAAATACATGTAGAAGCTATAACTATTCATCCTTCCATAATCACTTATTTTAAAAGATAGGAGCTAAGTATCAGTGCTACAATGTGAAAAAATGTTTGCATTTTCTTCTTCCAGCAAATAGGTTTCTGCAAAGGCTCTGTAGTAAAAAGTCACTTGGAACACGAACAGTTTGTCACAATATCCTGTGAAATCTACAGTATGCAGGTATTTCTTAATCTAATCTTAATATTGCAAGAGTAATACTCCTTTACAAAACAAGAATTGAACTCTTGAAAGCCCAGACATTTTTAAGTTTTCTTATTCACAAAGATATGGGCTTCAAGAAAGTAATAAGGCCAAATCAGGAAGAAATCTTCCTTGTGATAAAACAGACTGTTGGTAGGTGGATAAAAAGGCAATAGAATAAGTATAGAGTCAATTATACAAGAATGTGTTTAGAATGCACTACAAAGAAACCATAAATAACAAAGGGAATGCAAAGAGCAATAACTGTGTAGTTACCCAAGTTTCATGCACCCATATTCACTGGCATAAGAAGTAGTTTCATCTGTCTATCCTTTGAGCTTCTGTTCTGCAGATGGTCTTTGCAGACCGGAATTAAGGGTGACCTTCTTCATATCTGAAAGAATTTGGAATAGCTTCAATATAGGTAATGCTTATTGCCTGTTATTTAGGATCCTGCCACTGAAGAGGGGAAATGGCAAGCTAAGCAAACACCTGGAAAATCCAGCCAGAATAATCAACAAGCTTTTCCTTCAGAAACCAGTCCTTTCTCCCTACACCTAGAAAAAACAGTGGGCTGGGTTAAAATTCTACTGCCTTCAACAGAAGAGAACACCTCTTTTCAAAACATACCAGAAAGTCAAAATGAACAGAAAGATAGAAAGCCAGTTCCACCTGAGGCTGTTCGTGCTACACCCGGTCTTGATGTAGAAAAGACTCACGTAGAGAAACCAGACTTGACAGAACCAGTCACTGGAGCAGTTATTCTCCCTTTTCCTGAAGAGCTTTCTCTATCAGACTCATGCCCAGGAGAAGCAAAGAAGATAAATTCCATCCTCCAGCCTTTGCTGCCTAAAAAGCCTACCAAAGTCTAGCCAGCATCTAATCACCTCAACTACCTGCAACAAAATATCAGCCACAATGGCAACCTGGTCTTTCAATGTGTGTGACATCTTTAAATAAATCATTTATTACCATCTTCATCTTTGGAGTTCTCAGTTTTAAGGAAGCATAAGAGTAGATTAGAAAAAGAAATTTAACTGGGGCATTTTCCAATAAAAGTATTTGGCTTTTAGTTCTCAAATTCTTCCCATCAGTAAGAGCATGAAGGAAAAGTAACTGCAGAGGCTAAAAGAACTTGCAGGGCTGAGACAGCCCAAAGGCATCAGAAAAAAAATATCCTCAGTAGCAAAAGTCTGTCAGGGTACAGTGCGGGATGGCTGCTCCCCAAGGGATGGTGAGACGGAGCCAAGCCCGATAACCAGGCTGGCCCAGCAGCAGCCTGTCCCATGGTACCTGAACGAGGCGAGCAGGGCAGACCCAGGTCAGGTTATAGGAAGTCAGATCACCACGTAAGTTCATGGGTGATGAGCCAGGTCTGAGGTCAAGCCAGGAACATGAGTTAGCAAGTCAGGGTCAGGATCTGGTCTGGTTATGGTAACCAGAGTCAGACACAGCCCACTGGTCTCCAAGCAAGTCCACAGTGATGAGGCAGGTCTGAGGTCAGGCCAGGAAGACAGGCTGCAGGTCTGGGTCTGGATCAACTGGGTCCACGGCCAGGCACAGGCACAGCTGTGACGCAGCAGGAGCTACAGCTCAGGCAGGGGCCAAAATGCTACAGCCTGAGCTTAAAGCAGCTCCTGTGGGAAGCGGGGTCAGGTCAGCCCTGGCTGTGACCTCTCTGCAGCGCTGCCTGGGAGCCTGTCTCCAGCATCACCAAGGGGAAGGGGAACAACCCCAGCTGTGCTGTCGCTGAGCGGGCCATGGCCCCGGCAGCCAAGCCGCCAGCAGAGGGGTGCTCCCAGGGCCCTTACCGTCACACCCAGCGGGGTGCTGGATAAACGGGAAAGAGGACTTCAACACTCTTCAGCATTAAAGGCTAGAGGGTTTTTATGATTTTACAGGTTAGCTTCTTAATTACAATGTGGTCAGCTTAGCCTATTTTTTTATTTCCTGGGGGAGATCTCAAGAAAGATTATTTTTTTGCTAATGTTTTATACCCTCACTTAAAGAAAATGGAAAAGGCTACCCATGTGTGAAACCTCTGCAGATGACTCTGGCTGGTGGAGAATCAAGACCATGCTATTCAGATTCTTATACTTTACTGAGCCCGCTGTGCAGGAAAAATGATGATTTACAAAATCAGCCTAATTATTTCTTGAGATAGGTCATATAACTGCCTTATAATAAAAACCACAGGGACACTCTACAGCCTGTAGCTAAGAAAAATCAATTTCAATAAAGCCAGACATAGCAACTGTACCAACAATAACAAATAAAAATAAATGAGAAGACAAGAAGAAGAAAAAGAGTGAACACAAGAAAGAAATGTCATTTGTGGCCAGGACTACACTGATATTTGCAATAATTATGGAGCTTGTATGAGACCACAAAGCCTTTCTCTAGTTGCCACCAGATCTGTAAAATCATTTGTTCAGAACAAAATCAATAAAATATTATTGTTTCTGAAGTTTTTATGCTGCTGAATCATCCCTAGAGATGCTGGATAATTTCTCCATTCAAAGAGCCTTTCAATAAAAAATTATGATTTGGTTAAAGTATTCTAGCATTACACAATTTTATTAAAATGTATTAATTATTATCAATACAATCTAAATAAAAGTACTTTATTTTGACTGATATTTTGAAATATTGTATAGAGTTATGTTCACAACAAATATGCTTGTCTTTTCAACTTGCAAAACTCTTAGAAACATAAATTTTATACAAAGGAGTAATTTAAGTGCTTCAAAGAGTAAAATAAACCAAAAAGTGATGCATGAAACAAATCAACTGAGCAAAAAATAATTCCATTTCAATTCCACATAATGAGAAATTTCAACATATTTTGATTTCATTCATTCAAATCAGGTAGTTCTCTGAAAATCATAAAATTCAAATTGTATCCAATTCTTATCACAGTATGAGCTCTAGGCTGTGTCAGCATTTCTCTTTTTATCAACTCATCAAATTACAGCATCTTGCTTTTCCCCTCGGGAAGTCTCACCTTTGCCAGCTTAGGTTTCCCTAACACGACCAGTGTGTTCTACTGCCCTGCAGAGAAGCTGCTGATTTGCCATGTGTCAAAATCAGGGATACCAGGCGTCACTCCATGCCCTCACGCAGAGCACCATTGGCTTTAGTGAGTCAGAGGACAAGAGCATAGGGGCAACAGCTTGTCACACTTAGTGATTTTCAAAATGCTTCTTTTGCCCCTTTTTTCAGTTAATCCCCATACTTCTCACTTCTGCTATCTTATAATGAGGTCTATTTTATTAACTCTTTGCATGTTGATTCTAATCTCACTTTGGCTTCATCAGTTTAATGATACTACTGAGATTTATATGAACATATGCAACGGGATTCTTCCACAAAAGGAGTACTAGGGAAGAAACCATCATCATTAACCACTAGCCACAGCCAAGAATACCCTGTTTCAGTTAGTTCTCTTTCTTGACTAGAGCTGCTTACAATAGTAAATTGAACATCAAGAGCAGCAAATGAAGATAAATGGCGTGGAGTTAGTGTGAACATAAAAAGGGGGAGTTAGGACATCTGAAAGTCTGGATCCACAGTTTTGAGCATTCAGTTTGGATATTGCTTAGCCTGTTCCACAGACGAGGATCAGAAATGACTTCTGAATCAATACTTTCTCTAGCTTGGATCTGAGATCTGGGTTCAAAGACTTCTATGATTTAAAAATAAATAACAGAAGGGGTGTTTATCTAAGCGGTAACTGTATCTGCAGATCAGCAAGCATCAGTGGTCAGTGCAGATTTATGAGCATTTCCTTTATTTGTTGTGGCCACTCCAGCACAGTGATTCCTGTACCCCACCTTCAGTGTCACATAGGCCACCACCAATGTTTACCATGACTGAGGCCTGGTACTAATGTCCAAGACTAATTTCTTGAAGTACAAGTAGGAGACTGAGGATGTATTGTTTCTGTGTTTCCTTTGCCCTCAGGACATACCTGGATACTGCAGCAGCCCCAGATGGCACTGCTGTGATTAACAGCTGATGGTGTTTAGTCATCACTACTTCAAATCCTGCTGCTGATTCAGCATATTTATGCCAATCTGTCAGTGGACCAGCACTGTGGCTTTCTCCCTCCAACAAGCCCACATGGACAGATAAGCACACAGGATACAATGCATCTGGTCTCTGCACATTTACTCTATGTGACAGCATGATCAGACAGGACTGCAGCAAATTCTCCAAAAAACATGCCCAGATAGTGCCAAACCTCTTCATCTTCTAGCCTCGTCTCTCACCTTCTAGCCAAACTAGGCAAAACAACTTGCAGTAACACACCCTATGTACCTTCAGTTACACCCCAAATGCTCTCTTCTCCTCCCAGCACTATTAAATGTTAAGCGCTGCTTCTCCTCATCCAGCAGAGAACAGGCCAGTAACAGAACAGAAGCTCTTCATCCAGGCACTGGAGATGAGAAGTGGGTGGATTTTGGCAGACAATTCCCAATTCACTCTTCAATTTTGTTTTACAGTTTTTGAGCAAACATTCCAGTTTCACATGGACGATGTTTTTTATTCAGGCACAGATAACCAACGGTCGGTGACCTCCAGGACTGTTGATGTTTTTGCCAGATATTATCAAGCCTTTACCTCTGAATATAGGTGAGGCATGATGAATGCAAAAAAAGAGGGGCAGTAAACATTCAAAGGGTACAGAATAAGATATGCTTGTTTATTTATGCATAAATTTGGTATGTATTTATCTAGATTTTTCAGCTACTCTTCTCCTACACTCACCTTTGGCCAATCAAAAAGATTTTAAAAAGCAAGGCCCAGACATCAAAGTTCTCAAGATAGGTTTAAAAATCAAGGTTTTTATAAAATAAATTAATTATAAATTCTGTTTGTCTGACTGTTTGACCTACCTATTGTACACACTTCATGGTTAAACATTTTCTTCAGAATCTCTAAAATTTTACATGTTAAGCAGCTGTATTCAGAATATACATATATTATGTTGATTCCAAAGGCAGATTTGAAAGACCTTCCACTAGATATAATCATAAATGCTATATAATCACGACAGTTGCCAATACTTCCCTTATGTTAACCTACTACAACTTATAAGCATGAGTTAAAGCTTAAATTTTAAGAACGGTGTAATGCCACAAGCCCCAAAAAAGTAAAATCCCTTAGACCTTCCTCTGACCCCATTCTTAACATCAAATTCTTAACCCCACATTTCTCCCAGCCTCTCAAGTCCCTCGGCAAAGAGGTCAGTCTTGCAACATATCCTTAAGGTCATCAACTTACAGTTAGGGTGTATTTTTTCTAGAAAGCAATTTGCAGCCAAAGCCACTGAGGGCAAGACAAGGAGTACCAACACCCTTTTTATTCCCTGTATTAGTTCTTGAGGCCTCCTAAGCAATGAGACTTTTGTAACTACATTGTCAACTTGCTCACTTAACAGTCGGTCTCCTCCAAATAGCTTTTGGACTTTCATTCTGTTTGAATGAAATTTGATAGAGAAGGTGATGAAGCTTCTAAGAGTTTGACAAAAAACTGGTGACTAGTAAAGAAAAATAAGCTGCAGGCAGGGAGAGGAAGGTATAGCTGCAGCTGCTGCTTTGAAGACCATAACTGAAGCAAACATATATAACATTGCATTTGCATCAGAAGGCACCCATTGTGAAGTTACCCCAAAAACTGCAAAACTTTTTCTTTTTTTTTTTTGCATCGAGGTGTAAAATCGCTCCACCTTGGTCTGAAGCTATGAGGCATCACAGACTGAAAAAAAGTAAAAACAAGCTAGCCAAGAATTCACCTATAAGCAACTGGAGCCACACATGTGTCTGTTACCTGTACTCTTGTTTAGGAGCAGAAACAACAGCAGCTGCAGAGCAGCACAAGCTATGAGACAGATAGGGTCTTGCTCCCTGCATAATTGACTGAGCTGTGTGATTTGATAACCCCAGCCTGTGAGTAAAGTGCTACTGCAGAAGATAGAACAGTCAGCTAGTGTAGCAGTCGCTCTCCCAAGAAATCAGAGATATCTGTAAATAGTTATGGCTATACTTTAGGAAAGGAGCAATTGGTTATTGCATATTATCTCCTTTATTTGTCAACCCTCATTTTCTTTTCCCCTTAGAATAAAGTTCTATTTATTAAGCATTTGATACCCTGTTTTTCAAGTGCAGAAAATAAACTCTTTTTGGTGTGTTCTCACAGATTTCTGGAGAGGTTTAGGATGGATGTTTATTACCAAGTCCTTAAAGTTTGAATATGGATCACCTCTTACTGTTGCTCAAGTCAAGCCTTGGTAAAAGTCATAGAGATAAAAAAGCTTTTGAAGAGCTAGTCAAGAGAAATGCCATGTTTGGATAAATATTCCTATTCCTGCAAGCAATCCATTTATAGAAATACCTTCACTAAAACAATACACAAAACTTAGAAGCAATAAATATAAAAACAAAATGCGTATTAAAAAAGATATTAAACTGGATGAGAAATTATAAAAATAGATTATACTGACTCAAGTACAACCAATATTTAATTAACTGCTCTAACTGTGCCTGGAATGTTTGTCCATGCTATGCTTTAATAATAGAGTCCAATCTTTCTTTTCCAAAGAAGTCAAAGACAAAACCCGCTACAGTGGGAACAGAATCTTACTTTCACTTCTGCAGTCAATTTTGCAGGGATTGTACATTTTCTGCTGTTTATTCATAGTGTTTCTATTTCATACATAAAAAATACATAAGCCACTGTCAAGAAAATGATCGGTGTCACAATGAACAGCACAGAACAAAAGGAGAAAAAAACCCAAACAATCTGCAAACGATAGACAACTAAGGGAATTATGTTATAAATTACCTAATCTGATGTCTTTCTTCAATATGACTGCCCACTTGAAAAATTAAACAGTATTGTAGGTAATGAATGGGGCTGCAATTTGGCACACAGCAATGATAAGATTATTATTTTTAACTGATGAGATGCATTTCAAATGTCTTTGATTATTTATACAACATTTATTCCACTGCTTTTTTTCAATCTTCCAGAAGAAATTCTGAATTATTATAATGAAATATTATAAAAACATAAACAAAACAATTGCCCTACTGCACCAGAACAGTGATTCATCCAGCCCAGTATTCATCTCTCACAGTGGCAAAAGACAACTGTGGTTATGAGAAACATATGACATGCCCCCTTTCTGCAAACCATTCCCCTTGTACTTTTCCAGTACCCAGAATCATTGTACTAGGGATTTAAAAAAGTACTTATCTGCTTAGTCCTTCTAGTATCCACTTACGGACCTGCTATCCATGAACTTTTCTAAGGCATTTCTGACCCTGCTTATACTGTCTGCCTCCACATCTTTCTGCGCAACAAATTCCAGAAGTTCACTACCCATTGCACGGGGACTATTTTTATCCATTTTAAACTGATTCACACTAGTTTTGAGTGCCCCCGGTTTTAATATTGTAGTATTCTCCATTTAGCTTATCTACTACCAGAGAAATCTTAAGTGTGTCCTGAACTGTAAAAGAAAGCCACTGCTTCAGCTTTATGCATTTTAAGATATGATTTCTTAGACACCAGACATGCTAAAAGTTGGATATTTTTAATAAGGATTAATGAAATGAGGTAAGGGTTAAGGATGATTACCCATTATATTTCCCAATGTTTCTCACAAAAATAAGTCAAAGAAAAACTTCAAAGTCAAACATGTAAACTGAAGTCAATTACATAGCTAGCACCTTTTTCTATCAGAAGCTGATCCAACCCTTCAGACCAACCAGGATTTGGAAAATTTCTCGTCTGAATCTGACCTTGTCATTTTGGATTCACACTGAATTTTTTTATTTTCTTATTCAGAGTTTGAATTTTGCATTCAAACTTCAGCCACTCCCTGATAAGCAATTACTGCCTTTTAAGAATGTCTTAAACTATCCTGAATAAAAGATTTTGAATACACTGAGACAACATCTCCTTTCTTCTTAGCAGAGGATATTGGCGTATCTTGTGAAAGGTATGAATCTTAGTATGTACTGAATTATTTTAATAAATAAAAAAAATTACCAGAAATTCTCTAAAGAAGTCTATGAAGGCTACCACAGCCAAAGAGCACATAAAACTGCTCAGACAGAGAATGCAAAGGCAGCTTTGTGTCACTTCATGACATGCCTAGATTACATCGGTATTAAGCCAGTCAGTCCCATTCTGTGTACCAGTCTGCAATGATGTAAAGCTGATAGAAGTCTGCTCTAAATTTTCTCAAGCTGGAAGAGTAGCAGGTACACACATAGAAGCTATGGACTACTGGCTTGCAAGTGCACCTTGAGCTACATCCCTTTTCCAAACCTAAGTGATGTCCTTGTTTCCCTTTCACTAGTCCTCTGCTAGGTAAGGATCTGTAAAAGCAGGGATAAGGATATATCTGTCATTTGACCACAAACATTTCAGTATATTTTCAGTTCAACTGTTTTTACAGTAAACAGAAAACCAAGATTACATAATACCTGCACACATAAACTGGACCTTCTTAATGCCAGGCTTAGCAGCACGCTGTTAGAAGCTAAGTATTTTTCATAGTAAAACACTATTGCACAACGCCTGCTTAAAGAATCACAAACATAGTCCCTTTGATGGGTAGTTCAGAGAGTATTATAAGGCCTACTTTCCTCAAAATCTGCTTAATCACTGTATAATCATTAACTTGCTGTTTGCAAATGTTAATCCAGGGTCAAGGTAATGTCCCTCTGACACAAGACTTAAATTTATATAAAACCATGCCCTTTTAGCACTCATTTATAACTTGCTACTCTGATTTAAAAGCACACTACTGACTTTACCAGAGCATGGACAGAAGTGATCTAACACTGCAAACAAAATGCTGCTCCTAGCTTCAGCTTTTTTTCTAACCCTACTGCAGTGCTCTAATGCCCAAAACAAAACAAGCATTACATCTGCAGACTGTAATACCATTGAAACAGATGCAGGAGTGGCCCTGGATTTGGTCAACAGACATCGCAGAGATGGCTATGTTTTTGGTTTATTCCGTGTTGCTGATGCACACGAACTACATCTAGTAAGTACCAATTTAAAGGCTGATTTACACAAGACTGTGATTTTAAAAGAATGAGCCAGATGATTAAAAGCTTATGTTTATTGCTTTTAACAGAGCAACGCTGATGTAATTCAATGAATCAGCTCTGATTTACACTACCTCAGTATTCATTTGTGCATGATGTATTGTACGTAAGCTTGATTTTGAGCAATGCTGAATGCCTTCTATTCTCTTGGCTGACAGGATGTTGGCGTAAGAGATGCTCTGAACAGCTTTTTACAACACCGGAAATTAATCTGTCCTGTCTGTTGTTAGGTCTCAGATGTTCAAAATTTATATTCTGAGAGTTTCTTTAATCTGCAAATGTCTAACATTAATTAGATCAATGCATCCTGCAAGATAGGTATTTTGTTATTATCTTAATTTTGGAGATAGCTGGATAACTGGAGGGAATGGAAAAAAAGCAGAGGTCATCAAAGGAGATGAAAATGCTACTCTGCAAAACAAGGGAAGGGCTGGGTAGAGAATTCGTATCAGACGTTTCCTATTTCCTTCCTATTTCTATTTCTGTTTCCTAGAGAGGATATATAAGCCTTTCTCAGTGACTGCCTAAATGCCAAAGCAAATCAATGTCAGAAAAAGCAATAGAATATAAAATTTCTTTAACTAGTAGATAAAAGAGACCAAGTACATACAGGTTTACTAATGCACCCAGCTACCTTTTAGCTGCTTGATTATGAAACTAGAATCCAGGCACACATACACTGTTTAAGAAGTGTATTACACATCTCAGTATGGCAACTGAAAAAACAGGCTGAAAAACTGATAAAGCTGCTTAAGACTCCCTGTTAGGACAAAAAAAAAGCTCAGAAAGTGACCCAAAGCTCAAATTCCTATAGGTCCTCAGGTATACTTTCAAAAAACCTGATGGATTATTTTGTTTTTCAAAGACAAGGATGTGGCAAGTGATGCTATTGGCTTTTATACAATAGCCAGGTAGGTAAAGGGCTCATCTACGAAGCAATCAATCTTCCTCAGCATTAAGAGATTTAAACCCTCAGGTCTCCCATCCTTGAAGAATGCTGCTGCTGGGCAGCTATGTGTGCCACTGCTGTGGAGTTGGAGCCACTGGGCAGTAAGACATGCAAAATTCATTGGATGAATGAGAAAAACCATAGTTGTTTCTGAAAAGAAAAAATCTCAGTGTTTCTACACGTTAACCAATTATTGACTATATAAACTATAACTATTCCATAACTTGGAATAGGGACCAGAGCTGAGGATTCACACTTCCAGATGAATGCTATAACTACTAGACTACCATGTTTTGCTTTGTACCCTTAATGAATTTTGCTGTCTTTGCAATCCAGGACTTCCGCTATCACACAGAGTCTACAAGAACAGAAAAAACCCTTCCTTCTAAAGAATTATCCCTGTAAGGTCTCTGAATCTTCTCAGACCCAAAGCTACCAGGTGTGGTCTCCTGCATACTGATCATGTATGCTATTGTGCAAGAAGTTATGTTGGCTCCACTGCCAAGATGACACTAGAAAAATAATATGCAAAAAAAGATCAGAACATCATTTTATTTTATTTAGTGAACAGCACATTTTACAAAAGACTATCTTACCTATCTTACCTTTCTGTTCAGTGCAATTCCATAAATATAAATCAGAAAAAAAATAGTCTTTCTTACTGTCTCTGTTCTCTGTCTGCATTTTACTAATATGTTGACTAGCAGCTTGAGATTATTGGGATTTATAAAATAAAATAGAAATACTAACTACCCCTAAGCAGAAAATACTCATGGGGCTAGTGGGCAGGATGGATGTCCAGGACAACTATATTCTTTTCCTGACTCTGTCATTGAGTAACATGTGTCTTTGTGCAAATCACCTAACCCCTATTTTTAAGATAGAGACAGTGCTAAGATACATGCATACAGAAAAACTAGTGTTTAACACGACACTGGTGGGCTCTCACTAATAAAATTATTACACTAGACTGCAGTAATTCTTTCTCAAGGTCTCATCTGTACAAAAACACTCTGAAAAAGGAATCTGAATGGATGAAATTTCATAAAGCCTGAGGACACTTATTCACAGTGAAGGGCTTCGCATTATTTTATCTAAATGACAAAATAAAATACGCCTGTGTTCATTCTGTATGTCCATACAAGGATTGCATGAAGTTTAAATAATCCATTCTAAATGTGAATTGAGATACAAATACAAAACTGTTTCTGTGGGCCACAGATAATTCTTAACACTACATCCCATTACACTGGCAGCCAATTTCAAATACTGATTCTCCATCCTATTTGCTCAGGAGACAGAACATACTATAAGAATTTCAGAGCTAAGGCTCCTGACTTTGTAGGGATTATTACAGCTTTGTTGCATCATTGCCTGAATAAACTGAGCAGGAAGCGAAGTTCTGAAAGAGTATCTGGTCACTAAGGTCATTTGAAATGGATGTAGCTATATAATTGGCTGCCTAGACAACCGATTTCCTAATAGACCAGTATGTTCTATGTGAAAATCAGAAAGGGAATGGCCACTTTTTAACATGGGCATTTTCCGTACTTGGTGGATGCCAGATTAACAACAGACTCTTTTCACAGGTTCTCAACAAAAGGATAAGAGGCAACAGTTGTTGAGTTGCAGGAAGGGAAATTCTGACAGGCCAAAAACAAATTATGGAGAAAGTGGTTAAGTACTGGAATGGTCCAAAGAGGTTGTGGAACATCTGCTTTGGTGATATATAGAACGCAGCTGAATCTAACTTTGAAGTTAGCTTTGCCTTGAGCAAGTGGCTGGACAAGATAACCTCCAAAGGCCCCTTCCAGCCTAAACCCTTTCTACGCTTGTCAGCTCAGAAAAACCTTAATAGGGAACTGGGGAAGCTACATTAAAGATTAAACATATCTACTTCAAAAAAAGTTTCTTTCAGACTAAACTTCTTGTATACAAACTCTTTTTCACCTGCACTTCTCTTCCAGGGAAATTTGTCAGTACTCTACTTAACTTTGGATGTGCTGGAAACTGAATGCTCTGTATTATCCAGAAGACACTGGGAGTCTTGTGAATACAGTGACATCTATTCCATGGCAAGTAATGGCACCCAGGCAGAGTCGTATAGTTCATTACCTTGATCTTCATCTGAACTGCTCAGAAATTTCTGTGTCACAAAATCTCTAAATGAAGACTAGGTTTCAATATGGTTCACTATAAAAGAAAATCTATTGAATTCTAGAGTTGTTAAACATAAGCTAAAGGTTTGGAAAAGGGTTGACTCCTCAAATAAATGCAGCTTCATTTAACTAGTTGTCTCAAAGGAGCTATACTCCCCATTCCACTGCAGGTAGCAGTACTGATGTTTTAAGACTAATTTGCTGACAACTAAAGGGCTAACTAGAATTTTTTTTTTTAAAGCATGTTCCCAGTATATTAACCAGAAATACCAGTGCTATATTTTGTCAGTTTTCTGTCATAGCGTTTGTAGCATGACAATGTGGAATATTCGTAGTGTCAGTACACATATGATACGTAGCAATACTTGTCCTTTATTGTTGCAGTCCAATGACTGGGATGGGAACTACCAGTCCAAAACTTTATTTAAATAGGAGAGTTGTGATACTACCACACAGGACAAAGCAGGAAGGCCATGAGGAGAGAAGGCTTTTACTCTTTTTAATAAGATGGGGGAAAAGAATGGAAGAAAAGGTCTATCCTTATGTAACCTTGAGTATCTCTGACATCCTAACTTCCCCTGCAAGCTAGTATTATCTTACCGTAAATAAGTATTAGAATGACTGGTTCTAAGAGAAGGCTGGTTTAGTTTTCCATTGCTTACTCGGTCATGCAAGCAGAGAGTTAAAATAAAGGCTCTTGTGGAGGGAGATCACATTTTATCTGAACACAAATTTTGAGTGGTACCAGATCAAACATTCCATTAATTACCACATCTGTTATTCTTAGAAGTACTGTACATTAAAAGGAGGCATAATTTCTATGATCACCTACATCCAATTAAATCCAGTGAAAATAACATCATAATCATATATTTTTTATCCTCTCAGGACTTTGGGCAATGTAAGATTGTCACATATACAAGCCAGCTGCTGAAGAAACCTCAACTATATGGATTTAACTGTACATTAAGTCCAGGTAAAATAACCACTGTTGTAAGCCAATGCATACCTCAAACCAGCTCTAGTACCAAATTACAAGTCTGTGCACTGCTAGTGTATGGTAACTGTAACAGACTCATTCATCTGCTTGCAATTCATATTTTAGACAATTCAAATGGAATGTTAAGAATGAGTAATAGAATTAAGGTTACCCTACTCTTCTAAAGCAGACTTTATTAATGTCAGATGATATCACCATTCCGGTTCACCAAAACATGATAATGAATATCAGAAAAAAAGTAAACTTGGAAAGAATGCCCATTTGGGGTGATAGCCTAAGGTGTAGCTAAAAGATTAATGAAAATATTCATTTTCACAAGTTTGGGTTTTTTTCATGTTACAGGACAAACCCATATTTGTGGAGTGAGGGATAGGTATTTAACTTCTAAGGAAATTCTTGCATTTCAGTTTCTCATTGTGAGTTCACATCAACAGCACAGGCACACTCCCAAGAGTTTTAATATCCATTGCAACATTAGTAAACTCTCTGTTTTCACAGTTCCTCCTGATTTATTGGAGTGCAAAGATTGTCCTGTGAAAGTTGAAATCTTAGAAGTCACAAAGCAACATAAAAATATTGCTGCAAAGACCCTGGAGAAATTCAACAGTGAGGGTAACCACACAAACTACTTTGATGTGGACAAAGTTGAAAAGATTTTAAAGCTGGTAAGTGGCATTTTGTCCTAGAATTACTTATAAATGACAACATTTTGTGAGTGGCTCCAAAACCATGGAACCAGAACTCAAACCGTTCTAGGATCAGAAGTCTTGCTTGTCACCTCTCAGAATAAATCATCTGCTTAAAATCGAAGGTCCTACTTCTGCAAAGACTTGTTGTCAACTTTAATTTAAGCGTGTGAAAGCAAAAGGATTTCTCATCTGCTAAAAAACCTATGGCAGTATGATGGCAATCAAAATGTCAGAGCCTTCTTTGTGTGCATATTTTTATTTTGAATGCCCATTTACCTATCATGTTGTGGTATACAAGAGTTTATTTACTACTGACCAGAGTTGTCCAAGATGTACAGTCATGTGTATTATCACAGTCATACATTCTGTCAAATGAAGTCAGATAACTTCTTACTCTTAGAATACTTAGCACATGGGTACAACACAAAATGGAACACAGCATCATTTTGACTCTCTACTGCAGATGAAAGCAGCACTCTAAGAGCTCTGAAGGACAGGAGGCAAATTTGTATCTGTGCTGTACCTCTTGAAGAACTACTGGCTCTGGTAAATAACTCCACCTTTGAGTGATGTCAATATGAAGACTTATCCTTTCAGTGATTTGAAGTGTAACTCTCACAGCACCACAATTTCTTGTTGGTAGATATTGGAGACCTTCACTAAAACAGTGCAGGATCATTCTGTCAACACATGTGTCAGTTCAGGACACCTCTGTAATGAGGTCCCATGGCCCCTACCATAATAGATGTTGTTCGTGGACACAGCCTAAATTATTGCATGCCAACCTCAGAAACTTGACAGTGATCTACACTGTAGTCCCATGCAGGATGTATCCCTACTCCCATTTAGCAAGTGCCTGTTTTCAGATTGCCTGGATTCATGGATTCCTCCCTAAGTGCTTTGTCTTCACACTTCACTGTCTTTAGCTACAGTGACAATTTAGATTGTACCACTGGATTTCAACAGACTGCATGACACTCAGAAAATATGAATTATAATAAAAAATATACTCTAAAGTATATGCATCTATTTTTAACCAATTTAGTTAAACTAGTGAAACTTGTGTGCACACACATGCTATGGACACCTTCAACACAGACGTGAAATAAACTACTACTACAGCTGGAAATTAAAATGAAACACCTCTTTATGGATTTTAATAGGATCATAAAGGCCTTCTCCCATGTTCTTATGGAGTAATGCCTTCTCTATGAATAATGCCACTGACAAAAGACAAAGCAACAGTCTCACAGAAACTGGCAGAATTTCATCCCAAATTAACATCAGCACTGTACTACTATGCACTCCCATCACTGGAAAAGGGTGGTTGCCATCCAGTAGATCTCCATATTTTCACAGGAGCAGAAGTTCAATTTAGGGAGAAGACTCTAAGGACATTACTTCCTAAAAACACAGGCTGTAAAAGTAACAGATTTTATAACATACACATACTAGACAAAGAAATAAAGCAACCATTCCTGGAACTCAGAAAGTTGTGAGGCAAGTAAGGTATAAATTATCTAATCAATTTTCTTTACTGAATATGCGTATATGTATGAACATTTGAAAGGCACAGGTAATGAAAGCATGAATAGACACAGTTTTGACAACAATAAGAAGTATGGTTGCTTTTAAAATTACAGGACTTTAAATACACCTATTTACCACTTATTGTTTGACCTCTTGGTTTCAGACTGCCTCCCATGAAGGTCATATTTTAGGATTCTCTATAAAAGAGACCAACTGTTCCAAATCCGCACAACAAGCAGATCAGGCATTGGAATGCGATTTTCTGGATGACTGGCATGCTGTAAGTAAAGTTTTAGAATGAGAACTGATACAGTGGGTGGCACCAAGAAGATCTTCCTACAATATTTCCAAGTGTTTCTTATAAGCAAGCACCCAAACTCAAAATTAAAAATCCAGCATGTCCAAGTCCAGACCCTAATTTTACAGCTGCTCCTTTTTATTCTATAAGGAGTCACTCTAAACTCATAAATCTAAATGTAACCGGAGTCTGGCACATTACAGATGTAGAGCTGAGCTTTTCAGTTTGGATCTGGCTTCCACATTCAAATTGTGGCCATTTCCTAATAAATCATTCATGCTATTTTCATAAAAAGTTTTACACTAATTTGAGTCATAGATCTTGAAAAAAATACACGTATTATGTCATCCCAGTGAGGCCAGGGTTACTTTTTTTTCATTCAGGCTTGCCTGAATGAAAAAAACATTGTCTGAACATCAGCCAGCAGTGTGCCCAGGTGGCCAAGGCGGCCAGCAGCATCCTGGCCTGTATCAGAAATAGTGTGGCCAGCAGGAGTAGGGAAGAGATCGTGCCCCTGTAGTCGGCACCGGTGAGGCCACACCTTGAATACTGTGTTCAGTTTTGGGCACCTCACTACAAGAAGGACATTGAGGTGCTCGAGCGTGTCCAAAGAAGGGCAGCGAAGCTGGTGAGGGATCTGGAGAACAAGCCTTATGAGGAGCAGCTGAGGGAACTGGGGTTGTTCAGTCTGGAGAAGAGGAGGCTGAGGGGAGACCTCATTGCTCTCTACAACTACCTGAAAGGGGGTTGTGGTAAGGTGGGTGTTGGTCTCCTCTCCCAGGTAACTACCAATAGAACAAGAGGAAATGGCCTCAAGTTGCGCCAGGGGAGATTTAGACTTGATATTAGGAAAAATTTCTTTACTGAGAGGGTGAAGAAACATTGGAATAGGCTGCCCAGGGAGGTGGTGGAGTCACCATCACTGGGAGTATTCAAAAAACATGTAGATGTGGCACTTTGGGACATGGTGGTGTTGGGTTGATGGTTGGGCTTGATGATCTTAAAGATCTTTTCCAAACTTAATGATTCTGTGATTCTGTCTGCAGACTACTATCAAAGTACTCTCCTCACCCCACCTTCCCACTACAATAATAGTCTACACGGAAGAAACAACTAAGCAAGATCATAATTTCAGAATAAATTATTCCCCAGAAATGAAACTGAAGGAATGACACAAAAATATGAGAAAAAACCCAACATGTAGAACTTTTGTCTCATCTACACCCGTTTTCTTCTCTGGCTCTTTATGCTTCAGAAGACTGGAAAAAGTTGTGAATGAACTGGTAGTGGAGGCAAAAGTGCACTAAAATGAAGCACAAGCCAGATGATAGCTAGAGGTTTTAAATTCTGTTCTCAATGCTGCCACCACTGGGGTGTGTGTGTAAAATGCTATTAACATTTGTAACCATTGATCGTAACAGGTTACTAATGGCCCAAACATATATCAAGATAAAGCATCCACTACAGAGAGCATGCCCAGAACCACTTGCCTGAGTTCTGTGCTCTTTCACATGAGCAATTCCATGCACAACGACTGGACAGCAGGTGAAAGTCACAGCTAATAGGATGCTAAGTGAAGTAATGCTAAAAGATTACAACAAATTACTTTTCAAAAAACAAATATGGAGGAAAGCTCTACCTTGAGCTTTGTGTGAAGCAGCATAGCTGCACATGTCTGTTTTTGAGGACTTTGAGCAAAATTTCAGAATAGCCTCAGATGTTTGACATGCAAAGACAGAAAAAAGGAATAAAAATCAGTCACCCACAGGGTACTCCTTTTGGAGACATCAGTAGCTGACCAATTTCTTACAGACATCAAAAGAGAAGTAAGATGAAGAGTAGTAGCCCTCTAGATGCACATGGCGAAGTGGTCTTCACAGTCAAAAACACTAAAAAATGGCATCTATTTCAATCATTATTAATCACTGGTAAGAAAGCTCAGGATCTAGCTAGGTTCTATAAACATACTTAGGTATTGAAGGAACTAGTCTAACTTTTAAAAGTTGTACTTTCAGTAGCTTCTACTAACTCCATGACAAGAACCCAGATGTGCATCGTTTTTTTTCGTTTCTTTTGCTTAGCACGTGGGATTCTGTAAGGCAAGCATAATCAGTGACCCAGATGAACCTGACAGAACAGATATAAGCTGTGAAATCTACCATCCCTGGGTAGGTACTCACATACTGAAATGTCTCTGACTATCATGCAGGCTACAGCAACCTCACTTAGTCCAGACTGACAGATGATTGTAATGGTTGTTTATGTCCCTTTATTATTGCCTGGGTGTGATGCAGCACATTAGGACAGACTGGCTTTTGACTGCTAGGTCAATCAGAGGATGAATTAGAGTGAAGCTGTCCGTACTGCTCCCTCCAAGGGTGTCTTCTCTCCGTCCAATCATCCTCCTTAGTTACAATGAGTACAGATAGGCAAACAAGTTCAAAGGAATTTTAGAAAGCAAGAGGAGCGGACATGTTCTTTATCATATTTGGTATTCCAGTTTATATTACAACTGTTACTCCAGTGTGGGTTTTATTTTGTTTTGATCTGTCATAAACTTTGCTCAGGTGGTTATAAAATTTCACTTTGTTATTGTGCAGTATTTCCAGATTATTTTCAGTAATTTGGCATTTTATCATCTACTCCTCTTCTATCTTGAAAAAAACAGAGTTGGTTTTTTCCTTACAGATCACTGAAACTGCAAATGCAAACCCACTAACTCCCACTTCTCTTTCTCACCACTTTCTTCTGCCCTATTAACATCCCACTTAATACTTCCTCCTCCGGTGTTTTTATAAACAGCAGCATGACTATGGGCAAAGATGCAGATATTCAACTCTGGGACAGCCACACAGACATCCCCACCATCATTTTGGTCACAGACATCATCACAGACATCATCACAGACATGGATGTCCACCCTCTTCTCAGTCCAGACCTGAAGACCCTGAGCATAACTATAGTTTCAATGAAGAACATCAAGACAGCCATGAAGGACCTGCTCTTTCTCCTCGCCGCCACGGTGGACTACATCACCACCTTCACCCTCCACACCATTGTCCTCCACCTCCTCCCCATGGTAGACTACATCACCACCCTCCTCCTCCCCACGAAGGACTACATCCTCCTCTCCAAGAGGAACCACAACATCCCCCTTTGGCTCCTCCTCCCCATGACAAACCTCATAATGGTCCTTTTGGTCCCCATCACGGATCACACTGTCCTCCTCCCCTTCCTCATGGATCACATCACCACCATCTTCCTCCCCACTGTGGACCACATGACCTTCCTCCTCCAGGACACCATCCTCATCTCTGTCATTACTATTACAGACATCACTGCAATAAGAGAAGCATATTGGGAAAGTACTTTCCATTCCAAATAACAGGAGCAGTCTATCGCATTCCAGTTCTAAATCAGCAGTATTCTCTCACACCTCCCACTGCAAACTTTCCTGAACTATCCCAAAGCAACCCTCACTCCTCCAGCACTGGTGAAGGTATTCCATTCACTGGCTCAAGTCTAAAGGAGATGCCAGGAAGTCCGGGTTTTCCAGATCACCCTACACAATCAAAGTCGTGCCCAGGAAACTCCAAACTTGTTCTTCCAAAAATTATGCCTTTATTTCCACATAGCTCCATGGCAGAAAATCCTCCTACATGACCCCAGAGAAAGATGTTCCTGGCTTGAGAGATGTCGGGCCAATGACAGTTGTACAATGAATGAAAACAGCATGTGGAGAACCGGAAAATGCATGCTATTTTATTTCTAGGGAAGAGAAGTGTTGAAAATAATAATTAAGACAAGTTTTCCAACCAGCCTCTTGATCCCAGCTATCTCAGACTCCACTATAACTGAAAGGCTCAAAATTTTGAGCCCCTCAGATAATGTGAATGGGTACAAATCTCTCCAGCAAACAATGTTCCTTTAGTTCTAAGAAAAAGGAAAATTCCCTAATAGTGAAACCTATCATCTAAAATCTTTCATTTCCTCATAATTATAATGCACTTCTCTGAGGAAATCTGACCTAGAGGAAATTTGACCATCTTCCATAAAAAATGATCCATGGCACTACATTCATGCTTTATAAAGATTCAAAGAAAATAAACATATGTAAGCATATTTTTTTTCTTGACAACATTGCCAAAGTTTTGTCTTTTTTGTTACTATGGATGTTTAGCTGCACAGTAAACATCCATGAGGCATACTCTAGCATGTTATCTAATGGCGGTTGGGTTATCAGCATTATCTAGAAAAGGTCTGAGAATAGTTAATGACTTGTAGTGTAACACTGCAGGGTGACCTCCACAGGTACTTCCATTGCTACAGTTTCTGGTGGTGATACACCAGAAATACTGCATTCAAGGACAGCCCTTTTCAAGTAGTTCATAATTGCTCTCAGGGGAAGAGAAAAGCAGATGCATGTAATAACTCTTTCATGTAAATGTTTTCCTTACCACTGAACCTTCCTCACTGGAAACTGAGCTGGGAGGAGCACGAAGAAAGAATACTGGTGTCTCTTTGTACTCTAGCCCCCATCAAAGTAAAGTCCATTCAGACAGACCTGGGACCCCAGTGACTTAGTTTAGAACAGTTACCTCATAAGCAAGAACATGGGATTAATCTCAAAAAATTAGTAATTTTGTCCTCAGAGTAGCTTTTTAATGGCATAAAATAAAATACAGCGTGAGGGCTACATTGAAGAAAAAGAAACAAAATGGGGACAGTATTTTGTGTAACTGAGTGCAGGTTGCCTAATTTTTAAAAGAGCATTATCATGTAGGAACAACCTTATTTATGGCACAGTTTATCCACAAGGTTTCTAAAGTGCACTTTCTTTAACCAAAACTTGTAGCAAGACACAGCTGGAACACTGGACCTGAGGCAATGCCAAGGTGTTCACAAATTCAAAGCAAAGCCCTTTGGTGCTCAACACTGGAAACAAGCACCAGATGTTCCCAGCCAGCTCTAATTCTGGTTCTGCCAGACACAGGCAGCATTACTTAATCCCTTGTTCTTGGGCATCACTTTCCTTATCTGTAATGATAACAAAACATTATGGAGACTGACTAATCCATGGTCCAAAGGCAGTCTCCACATGGCAGCAAAGATGGACACTTCCAACAGTAGTATAAAGGACAAGGTTTATCAAGTGTTATTGAATAGTTATGTGACATTCAATGATATGCATCTGTCTAGACTTTTTTCAAACATGTTCTGACTTCTCAGAACTTTTAAAGTCTGAGCACTAAACAGATCTGTAAAATTTATAGGGTTGCTGTCCAGAACCAGAACTTCATTGCCACTGTGACCTTCTTGTGTGTTTTATTTAAGCCTTCTAAAATTCATTCTTAGTAGCAGTGTAGATGTTAAGACGAGAAGCCAGAAAGCTACAAACATTTTGCTTTCTCTTTTGCTCAGGGGCCACCCTGCTTAGTCTAAACTTGTCCCCAGCTGCAGCCATTTAGCTTGTTATCTTGATGGCAGGTGGATAACCTTAGTGTCATTCTGGTGACCACACAAAGTTTATTTAGATAAACTCAGAAGTTTATTTGCAGTATAAACAGAGTATGATGAGAATCAACCAACCCCAGCAACCCACTCATTCTGTTTACTCAGCTATTGCTCCTGAAAAACAGAAGAGGTGACCATAAACCCTGTCAGGCATTCCCTTTCCATTTGATTTTTAAAGAGACTTCTAATTCAGGGGGCCTTTTTTGTCCAGTCATGAAACTTTTCATTGTACTAGCACTCTGCTGTAGCTTTTTCTCTAGCAGAGCTACCCCTCTTCCATTTGAGTTTTCGGACTGTGATGACCCTGATGTCTTTAAAGCTGTCGACACAGCACTGAAGAAATACAATGGAGACAGAGGAACTGGTAATCAATTTGCTCTATACATGGTGATGGAAGCCAAGAAAACTGTAAGTAGACTTTGAAAGAAAAAAAAAAGTTGGAATTGTTTATACACTCTGAATCAGATTATATCCATCTCATTCATAAGAGAGCAAGCATGACAGCAAAGTGTCTTCCAAAAATGTTTTAAAAAATCAAGAAAATGACTTGCACAGTAAGATACTCATTAACATGACAAGCATGGTTGTATATTATGTTCTTATCAACAGAACTATGTGTGCTGGTGAATTGCTTATTAATGCAAGGACTAAAGAATAGAAAACTTCTATCACTAATACAATTTGTCTTACTAGTCGATTCTGTTTTCTCCTTTCTCTCTGGGGAATTCTACCCCTTTCCATCATCAGTAAGGTTTTCAGATCAATGGCAAAATCATACTTACTTAAAAACCTAAATATTATCTTGACTTGGGAAGAGCTGGTATCACACACAAAAAAGAATGACCTGATAAAATTTGGCAACGCTCTGAATAAATTGTTTGTGACTATTATTTGATTGACACTAGTCCTGAGTCACAGATCTATCTAAAAGCACTAGGTGGTATTTTAGTCAAATAGGGTGTCAGTTAAAATTACAGTAGAAAAAAAGAATGAAACATGATCCATGATCCTTTGCCTGGAGTCCTTCTGTATAACATTAATCTAACAAAAGGGTGTTTACCTCTGAGAGGCATACAAAGATGATATTACCATAATAATGACATGCATTATTTTACTTGAAAACAACATTAGCATTTTTTTCTACTGGATTGGATTTTCAGATGTAAAACACAAGAAACGCAGTGTCAGAGAGAATATTTTGCACTCCAAAATCACAAGACACTTCCACCCAGATAGAAACTGACCTCAGAAAGGGGACATGAATTGCTAAATGCCTTACAGTAATCTACACACATGTCCTGGCACCTATGCTCTGGTTTTCCTGTTTTCAAACTGGACAGATACTAGTTTCAGTATATTATCTTAAACAATGGTCTATTTTTAAGAATACGTATTTATTGCAATTATTATTCATCTTTCCTTTTCTTAAAAGATCTGAAGTGGAAATCAATTATTACTTTGAATCATTGATCTGACTGATGTTAAGTGAAAAATAAAAGGAATCTGCAATAGAGATTTCCTCATATTCGATACTCTTTTTCCAAGAAGAGTATAGATTTTACTCATTGCTAGTCTCACAATGCTGAATGCATTAATTAAATAGCTGGTTATTACATATTCATGTATATTCATTATTGATAAGGCAATAAAATATAAAAGCTGACTGGTGAAAGACTGAACCTGCCCCAGTTAAAGGCATAGCTCTTCATAATAATAATGAAATAAATCAATAACAAATAACATACAGAAACAATGTCTTTTCTTGCATATTTCATTTACTCACTGAGCTGATTTATTGCAGATTTAGAGCACTGTAACAGAGAATAGAATTTCATTCTTTTTAAGTCCACATCCCAGATAGTATAATCTGATGCAGCTCCACAAATGTCAACTTGGACCTGCTGAGGATGAAGTCCATTATATTTTTAGAGACCCTTTCATCCTGTTTTACAACCTGCAACCATTATATCAGGTACCTCTACACCTTTTTGTAGCTGTAGCAATACACAACAGGAATTAAGAGAACACGGAATATAATTCTGTGTCTACACCAGTGTAAATCCAGTATATTCCATCCACATCAGCTCAGCCTCACTTTCTTGGTACCACTAAGGCAAGAATTATCATTTAATTCTACCAGCAGCATCATTTGAGGATAACCAGTGTTAAAGTACAGCAACTGCCTGTGTTTGTATTTGAAAAGGCACACTGGCAGAGCACTTTTACTGGCTGTAAGTGATTAGTAACTACTGGCTTTATATCTCCTCTAAAGGATGAACCACAAACTTTGTAGTGTGTTAATGTTACCTGTAGGCACAGGCTCACTACTCAATTTATGGCAAGAAGAAAATGCCCACTACTGATTTACCAACATCAGAAACATTCCCAGTGGTCAGGCCAAACTTTGCTTAATACTTTGTCTGTATTTCATATTCTGGGATTCCTGAGGCTACCCTCATGAGCAGCTCAGCCTTTAATGCCTACAGGAAAACTGCAGGTACTGCCAAAAGCTGTCTCCAGAGCATATGCCCTCCTCGCCCCTTTCCCTTAAGTAGGCAGGGCAGCTTAAGTACCCTGTTACCATACAGTAAAGGCAGTTTGGGCACTGCCAAGCTGCCTGAGGGTTGCTGGCTGCTGTTTCTGGGCTGCCCGTAGAGTTGTACAGAAGGAAAGTAGACAGATCTGGGAGGAGGCCAAGAGTGAGAGTGAGGGAGTCAGACAGGAGCACAGACCGAGTTGGTAATTATGCTAACTATCCAAGCAATAACCCAAATTTGCTTATTTGGAGTACATTTGAATATGAGTATAAAACCTAACCACTTTCTGGTTTTAAAACCCTCGGTACTACAAGTTAAAATGAAGGCAGATGAGCATACTATATCTATTGTATCAACATACTATAATTGTAGGTAAGGGCTCAGTAATATAATTAGATAAGTTAATTATTCAACTACCAAGATTTGGGAGACTTTGCATGGAGACCAGCAGCTAATCTGAAACGATAGTATAAAATATAAGGCAACAAATGGATAGTATTTACCTTTTGAAGCTCTTATCTTTTCACTTGATTTATTACTATGCAAACAATGACATGCATATTGTTTTTATCCAGGCAAGTCCTGACACACAATTCTATGTGAAATATCGAATACAAGAAACCACTTGTGCCATTGAGGAAAACAAACTCTGGCAAGATTGTGTTTATAAAGTACCTTCAGAGGCTGTAAGTATCTGTCCTCTTTAAAAGTTCTCTGTACAGAAACATCAGCATAATGACCAGAACTGCAGTCACCTGGGGAAAAATACAGTAGAGAATTTAATGTTTTTAGCTGTGTTGCTTTTGAGAGCTTATATGACTAAAGTACAATAATATTTACAACTCTAAAGTTAACTACTATAATCATGAGTTTGCCATTATAATTTTGAATATGTGCAGAAGGGAACATTTCAATGCTTCAATATGAAAGTTCACAAGAAATTCAACATAAGATATAAGCACTGTGAGAGTGTGAGGGCTGTAAAACTTTCTATTAATTATGTATAATGGAAACTTGCATAACCAAACTGACTTCAGATCTGCACCAAAAAAATACTGACATGGAAGCCACTATGGCAGAAAATTTACCAGAGGGCTTTTAGCAGTGCAAAGCATGTCTGGCTCATGCTACTAGAGAGCACCTAGAGGAGGTACAATTGAGGGCACACATAGCATGCAGGAACACTGCACATTTCCAGTGGAAGTCACTGTTATTTCCACACAGTACACAATGCAAAGAAAGGGATGACGGTGATAACATAATTTGAATCAATGTGAAATGCCACAGTCGATGCTGCATATCTTGTACTAGCAGAGAGGAAATTAGGTAAATACACAGCTTATACAGACTTTATTTATGAGGATGTGTTCATTTCCATTATTCTGACTGTAAATTCTTTAGTTGGTTAATACACATTAATCATGATACAAAGCAATCTTTCAAATTACCTGCTTAGTTCATCCCCTACTCTCCTCACAATCAACAAAACCATTCCTTTCCCAGTAACAAAACAGCAGATTAGACATAAATGTACGTATGAACTTGTTCCCCAAATTCAATTTGCAGCTGTCAACTTTGTTGAATAGCTAGAGGAATATATAGCAATTTTATAGTATTTTTCTTCAGCAAGTCTAAGGCAAATGTTGTCATATGTTTTTACAGAAAACAGGAGAATGCACAGCTCGAGTTCACATGTATAACACTGAAAAAACAAGTAATGTTTCACAAGATTGCAAAATTTTTCCAGGTATGTAACTTTCTGGGGCAGCATTCAACAAGTACATTGACAAATAAGAATGGGAAAAATAATACTGAGACTTTCAGGTAATTTTAAAGGTAGAAGCTCCTTATCATTCTATTCAGACATTTATATATAATCTTCCATAAGCAACTACATGTTAAAGATAAAATTTCACTTCACTGTTATACACATACAGGCTAAGTCAGTGAAGCACTGGCAGTTTCTAGGGTCATGAAAACCAGCATATGGGTGTGTAGTAAGTTCCTTCAAATACTGGAATTGTACCAAGTTAAAATGAATCTATTTAAGACCAAAAGCATATCAATAACTTAGAGACTAGATACAGTCACACTTTAATTTTCTGTCCTTACTTATTCAAGTATAAAATTGTGCCAGACATTATTAGAAAAAAACTTCAGATGACAAAATTGTACCTTAATTTTCTCCAAACTAAAAATGACTTAAATTATTTCTGTTAAACTTTACCAAAACAAATATTTTCCCCAACCAAACAAAAGAACAACAAAAAAATTCATTTACAAAATAAAAATCTAACAGTGATGTAATTATGTAAGAGAGACTGTGATATCTTTTAGATCTTAATAAGAAGCAGTATTACATTTCTTGCCTATAAGACATTCCTGTATGACTATTATGATCACATAGTAATTTCCTTTGAGATCACATTTTTTTAAAGCTTTGCAACTGAGATCTCTATGTGCCTGTGCCTATGCCTAGTGATCATGTAAGACATAGCCAAGCCAGTTTTAGAATATCCATCTAACTGGTAGCAGGGAGCTAAGTGCGTATTAACCACAGAAATATTTACCATGATTTCTGAGATGTTTTGCAGCTTACCTTTGTTTTTTGTTATTAGTTATCTTGCTTAAGGCTTAAATGGCTATACCAACAGCCCGTGTCCTTCTAGGAACTGCAGTACACACAAACTCCATGTTCCGCTATTTAATAAATGCGGCTTGGTTTAGATGCATTTGTAGGGCAATGGTGACATCTAGTTGCCAGTAAAAGGTGTGTGAATCCCACAGAGAATGCATGGGAAATTTGCATTTGAATCTTTGCTTAGAAAGCTAAAAAAACATACATAAATCAAATGAATCATATATACAGCCTAAGAAGCTCATCTCTTCTTACCAAGTTATAGCAACTCTGAAAAAAGGATACACATTTCTTCAGCAGTTATGAAAATGCTGAGACCACAGTCAGTTTAGAACTGTGTGTGCTGCTGTTTTATTATCTCCTTTGTGATTACTCCCTGAAAACATGGTCACATTTTTCTGTAACATGTATATATTTGTCATTATTGACTCAAAATAAGTGATGCCAGAAATAAGAAGGGACAGACTTTGTTCAAGTACCCCTTGGAGAGCTAAAAGAGTAAATAGTATTGCTTACACTGAGATATCTCAAATGTACAGAAGAGCCAAATCATATCCAAAGGATTCAAACAGAAAGAGTGAAACAATAAACCTTAACTGGTGAGGGATTTCCCTACCATGTTAGGTACCATACTGTTCAGCCTTCTTGGTGGAACAGTTTGATTGTACTGACCCTGGGCTAATTTCCTGGCTGGTACAAGCTGGCATAACTCCATTAAAGCCAGTTTATGTCAGCTGAGGATCAGGCACATAAATTTTACTTCAATTCTACAGAGACCACATATTGTCCCACTTTCACTCTCAAGCTCACTGAATCATGAAATTAATTTATGTACTGAACTATGAAATTAATTTATGAAAATCCAATCCATGATTATGAGAAAGGAAAGAGAGTTAATAGGATTAGTGGTAGGAAACAGAAGTTTGAGCATCCCTGTCAAACTTGCCTATCCACAGCCAGTCCAGTTGGCTAAGCCTGAAGGTAACACCAAGTGGTCACTGGCAGCCACAATGACTAGCTGGGGGAGTTCAAACAACACAGCAGCAGAATAGTTCAACTACAGTCCCTCAGGAGCTCAGAGTCAGAGCAGGTCACATGGGTGAGCCAAAACACTCCTGCCTAAATCCCTATCCTGAAATGTGGTGAGGACAGTAAGCAGCTGCACACAGTGGGTGAGCTTTGAAGAATCTGAAGAACATGTCCTTAGTTGTAGCCTCCACTGGTTCTTCCCTGACTGCATAAGGGATGACCTTTCCTTAATAGTGTCAAAACTACATGCAAGATTTTTCAGAGATTCAATGACTCCTGAACTCACTCAGTTACTCTGAATGAAGTTTGCTGCTGAAACCATGCCTGGATCCTAATGTCATGGATGGCCCCTGCTACCACAAACCAAAGGATGTTTCTAAATACAAGGAATGTCTTTGCAGGCCCTGAAACTGAAATATGGATTTTGCTAATCACTCCAGTTAAAAGCAGGAAAGGTTCTTGCTCATTGAACCTTTTCTTTCATTCCCAGATAGGAAAAAATAAACATAAGGATGTTTTACATTAAGTCTTAATATTTTTTGGTTTGTTTCTTTTCCAGCTATGCCAAAGATAACACTTACTGAGGCTACATGTCTTGGATGCTTTCATCCTATATCAAGTGACAGTTCAGGAGTGTCAGAAATTCTGAAACAAGCCATTCAAAAGTTTAACAGGCACAGTGCTGAACCCGCCCTTTTTAAGCTTGTGGAAATAAAAGAAGCCAAAAGACAGGTTTGTTTATGATCTTTCTCTAAATTTTACCAAAAAAACCCCAAAACCAGTTACCTCAGTTGTTTTATGGACACGTTTCTGATTTTAAGGTGGCTTATATTTCATAACAAAAGCATATGAAATGCATATAGAGTGTAGACCCTGTAAATAATTATCTTCATTTATAAGGAATCATAAATGGTTGCCTACTGGATTTTCAGAGCTGTCAACTTTACAAACTGTTAGTAAACATATTTTTTCTTTATCTGCAGTTGCATCTAACCAGTGTTTAGCACCAGTTTATTTGCATTCAGTGCTGACACAGGCATCTTGTGTCATCTCAGATGCTTTCGGGTATGCAACTTGGCCTCTCCCTGCTGCTCCAGCAGGAGCAGATCTCTCCTCGGTTTTGTGCCAAAACTGCCAGCCTGCACAGATGTCTCATATGCTCTACAGCTTCTCAAACAGCAGCAGGCATCTATGTTTTTGCAATGCAATAGGACCCATATGTCAACAGCTGCTATACGCTATAGGATGGGTAAACGACATACAGGAAAAATGGGTAAGAAAAACAAAAAGCCAGCATGCCACTTGCTGAAAGATTTCTGCACACAGGAATATCTGCTTTGCAAGAAATGACTGCTCAGGTTGCAGAAATTCCATGTCATCTGGCAATCCATGCAACAATTATTTCCCTGTGAAAAGCTCTCCTATGTATTGGTGTGACATTGCTAGAAAGTAAAGTTTCTTATTGCTTACTAGTATATAACCCAACACCAAATACAGACCCTTTTCTTTGCATGTGTATGTATTTACTTAGCCAAAAAGCATCTTCTGGTCTCATGTCAATTTGACCCATGATTTAATTCAGACTGTCCTCTTTCTATTTACTGATGGCAATGATCCTCTTAGTGGAAAGACAAGCTTGCACAACATTTAAGCCACATGACAAAACATCACCGACAGACTGCAATCCAGCAGCTGGAAAGAGAACCATCGTGTCAGTTCTGGCCAACAGAGACTAGTCTGAGCCCTCCACTTTAATTGATCTGTGATGGGAGGTTTCTATATTTGATTCTTATTTCCCCTTTTTAATCCAATGCTATGTGACTCAACACTGTGACATGGAGAGATTTCATGAGTGAGAAGCAGTAGCCACAGTGAGGAAAACTGAACTGCTTCCTGGAGAGAAAATGAAAAAAAGGGTCACAGATCTGGACAAAACAGTGGGTGGGCAAAAGTAAAGCCCAGGGCAGACACAACTACAGGTAGATGATAAACGCATGACACTCAGTAACAAATTATGCCAGCAGTATAAAGTTACATTATTCAGATATTGTTTTACTATGTCCCATGCTCAGGAACTTAGGACTTGCCAAGCTGTAGTAGTGTAGTGATCTACCCAGACCAGCTTCCTGTCACTGGGAGTAACAAGTAACAAATACTTTGGAGGAAAGTGCAGGAAACCAAGTATTATGAGGCTGCAGGCTTGCCAGAAGTGGAATCCAAATACAAAGTGCACTTCTAATATATACATGACTTAGTTTACTTTCTGTATCACAAGGACAAGATGTTTTTGGGGTCCATGAATACTCCATGGCTCAGTGACTGCAAAGTGATTTGATGGATGGAAGAGTAGTTTTGCTTTCTTTGCTAATCACATTTAAGAGCTTAACTTCCAAGTTTGTATTGGTTTACATACTGTATCTCCTAAATATCTGTTCCAGGTGGTAGCTGGATGGAATTACATAATTAAGTATGAAATCGAGGAGACTAATTGCTCCAAAGACCAATTTCAAGATTTAACTCCAGAGTGCAAAACCACTTCTAGAGGTGTAAGTAATCTTCAAAATCTGTTTATGAAGAAAATATCATATTAACAAATAATCATTGAGATCTGCCTCAAAAAATATTTATAGTCTTGCTTCACTTTGTGAATGAAGTTTAAATCCAGCATTGTAGATAACTGTCTATTTATGCAATTAAAACATTCATGTCTTCTCCGGAATTAGTGACTAAAGTGACCACTGATGTGTTTACAGATTACTCTATAGAATCTAAATAGTCTCACCCAAATAATAAATCCCTTGAGAAGTTCCTATCCAGATATTCAAGGAGTTACTTGGGTACAACCCAACAAGCAATATTTAAAATTAGCACTGTTTTTCCAGTTTAAGACATATTTTCTAAGAAAAGTTAGTAGCTGATTTATTACTTAACCTCTACCACAGTCTAAATAAGAGAGCTTCACAAGAATTTTATTAACAAACATACATACTCTAGCTAACCAATGCTGCAAAACCAGGTACTTCCTCTCCTTCTCTGACCTGGAACAGAATTAACGGTACCAAAAATAGAGGGTTGCTCTCTCAGTCATCCTCCCTAAACCAGCTCACCATGGGGTCAGACAAAAGCTTCTGCATTAGGTAGAGGGCAGGCATGCAGAGTCATAATGAAGAGTGGTGGTAAATGGGAGGGGAGAAACCACAGGAGTCCTGACTCACATCTGTTTCAGCTGTTGTGGAAGTATCCTGTTGAGTGTTACATTCAAGAGCCTCTCCTGTTGGAAAATTACTCCTTGGATTTCTCAAAAATGTTTCAGAAGCATTTATAAAAAGGGGAAAGAATGACAATACTGTGGTAAATGACTGGAGAGTGAGAATCAGACTAGCTGAAGCAAATCTCTCCATTACCAATGCTTGCTCTTAAACCTTAAGCAAGTTACTTAATCTGCTTGAGTCTGAGTTTCCCAACCTGTCACCTAGAGGTAATGACTTCTGTACACCTCACATAATGCAGGGGTGCTACCTCATTCACATACTGCTTTGATCATGCAGGGTTTGTGGGATTGGATATTTAGCACTTATCCCCTGAACTGTTAAGCAACTTTGACAACAGATTGTTGACAGATATTATTAGAATATGATATTCCAAGAATATTCCATACTTTGGAATGACCAAATTCCATGGAAATTTTTTCATACCTTTATTCAGCTCAGTATTATTAATTTTGAAATGGGAGGACCAGAATTGCATCATGTATTCAACATGCATGTGAACTACAAAGCTATAGAGGGGCGTAATGTCATTTTCTTTGACCTGGATAATAAGACTTGACTTTTTTCCTAAAGGACAGAAATTCCAGTGAGTTTTCCATAAAATAGGATTCTGGCTTGTAAACCTCCTCATTTCCTCCTGTAATGAACGCATACAAACAGTTCATTTAGCTTCTTTTTTATGGTTTTATTTTCTCTGAGTGGTCCTTTTGAACCCTGTTCATTTACTGGCTCTCCTGACTGTCT
This sequence comes from Phaethon aethereus, assembly GCF_964289735.1. Taxonomy (NCBI): domain Eukaryota; kingdom Metazoa; phylum Chordata; class Aves; order Phaethontiformes; family Phaethontidae; genus Phaethon; species Phaethon aethereus. Next base: position 18,887,477 of record NC_138585.1, read on the forward strand.
GTCAGGCTTCTTGCTCATAGAATCATTAAGGTTGGAGAAGACCTCTAAGAGAGAGGAAGGGAGGGAGGAAGGAAGGAAGGAAGGAATTGTTAGTAGCATGCTTGACTTACTCTGCTAGCAGGAAGGTATTAGGATGTGAGTGTGTTCATTATTTCTAAATAACAAGGAGCTGTTTTGTGGGTTTTTTTTTTACTCCAGCGTGTAGGTAAATGTGATACCAAAGCATATGAAAATCTTCATGCACAGATCGTAGATATTGCAAGCCAATGCAAGCTTCCAGGTATGTCGTAGGCACTATCAATTTTAAAAGATCTGCAGTTTGCAATGTTTTTACAATTGTAAAAAAAGGAAAAAATAAAAATGCAAGAGATTTAAAACAGATAAGAACAAGAGAAAATAATTCTTCTGAGACCAAAAAAGCACTGCCTCTTAATGAAATATTACCATGGATTTTTTTCACTTCCTACAAGTATTTCATATGCAGCTGAATGTTACATTTTATCATTTGTATACTGCCCTATTTCTATGACATAGAGCTTGTTGCTGACTCTCATTTGGAGATTAACAGATACAAACTCAGAGAGCTTAACTGTGCTACAAAAATTAATTCTTTTTCCACCACAATGACAAGCAAGTTAATATCATGTTGTTTAAATAAGTAACTTTTAACTTTCCAGAGAGCTCCAGTACATTCTTTCGGAAGTCAAAGGAGTTGAGGACTTTAAGGTTTTGTCCAAAATTGGTAATTTACCTATTGATACTATCATTACTTATTTCATATTGCATGGCTATACTTACATTTGATACTTTTAGAGGCTCATTTTTTTCACACACTAAATAAATTGCTTGGAATTTATAGGTTCATTACAGTCAGACTCTAAAATCTTATTGTTACTTTTTCCTCCAGCCATCTCTTTGGACTCAGATTATCACAGCTTCAGAGCTTTGGAACAGGGAGTACAGTACTACCCCATGTAGTAAGTGCTGTATTCTCACGCATTCAGGCTTGTTTTTCTTCAAGAAATGAAGTCACTGCCAATAACATACACCTCTCTTTTCACCTGAATCAGGTCTTTCCGTATGTGTAGATGTTCCCTCTCTTTGTTTGCTAGCTACCCGAAATTGGTATACACAATTCTTGTTTCTATGAGAAAACTGTTGTTGTGTCCAATGCGACACTTGGTGCTGATGCAGTGCTCTTTTTAGATAACCAAGATATAACGCCAACCATATAAAACTCAAAGAAGATTTGGTTTCACTTGACAGACCCAAATATGGAGCATTCCAGAAGGCAGGGGTTTATAACTAACTCTTTTTTCCCATCCTTTATCTACAATGAATAGTTTGTTCTTTAGATCTGAAATATGTTGGTTTCTTTCAGTTGAAGACACGGTAGTTCCTGCCACTCGCACTGATTGTCCGAAGACTATCCCAAAAGACAGTCCAGAACTGAAGGAACTACTGAAGGTTTCTATGGAGAAGTATAATTTGGAGAGCGATGATGATTTCTACTATAAAGGCGAAATAGAAGAAGCGACAGTTCAGGTTGGGATATACCACAGACATGAGAAACAGACATAGCAGCATTATTGTTAGCTAAATGTTAGCTAAAGTTTCTATTTAGATTTGAAATAATGTTTTTCTCTAAGTGTTGATACATGTGGTAACTGAAATATCCATGCAGTTTTTCTTGCAAAGTTTTATCCATCCAGAATCTTCCATTCAGAAGTTATTTAAAAATCTCTTGATCTTTTAATTTTTCTTAAAACGTGATTTTAAAACCATAGGGAAAAGGTTGACTTAGTGTATCTGATTTCTGTATACCCACCCCGCTTTCTACCAGCAATTGTAACATACCTTAGACTTTTAAAGCAGAAAAGTAGAAACTACCTACTTATCCACCACACCAATACTCTGTATGTTATTTTGAGCACTGTCCACTCTACAGTAGCTGTAAGCTCCAAGAAATGGGGCTTCCCGATTTGCCTTAGAAATCTGTTAATTTATATATTGATTCCACTGCTAATAATACTGCAGCTAGATTCACAAGAGAATGTCTGTGCATAACTTAAGGTATACAGATAAATACAACTGAATAAAGAACAAGAAGGAATCAGGACAACAATACTGATCAGCATTTACATTTGCCTTTTTTACTGTCCCAGTATATCAAAGCGGAGGTTTAGGACAGAATTGAAAATAGGACAGAATTGAAAATAAGACAGTGGAGTAGTTCAGAAAATACTTTGTCAACAACTTCTCCTGAACATGAGGGGTACCACTGGAGAAGGTACTAAAAGCACACCAGAGTTTTTCTGAATAGTTCACGTTATCTTACTAATATCTGTGCTTTTTCTTCTTTTCAAATTTTTTTCTTCTTTTCAAACTTTTCATATAATGATTGATATTAGCATGCATACATTTTAAAAATAGACTTAAGAGACAGAATTTCATGTTTCGCCTGCTGTCTCTGAAGAAAGATATATTGTCCTGGCTCTGTAAAAAATACTAAGAGAACTCATATCAGGCACATTCTTGAACCCATGCCGTTTCTCCCATTAATGCATTTGGCAAATATGATAATTTTCAACTAAGCCTGTTCATCACGCACTTCATTTTACTCACATTCCACTTTTCTTACATCATATTTGGCTCTCTATAGTGGTGTCTCCTGATGATTTCATTTGTTATTAATGAAATTACTACAGGCATCCAATAAAACAAAGCCAAAACTGTGGGTCTGATATAATTCTGACCTTTCTGTTTCCTTCAATTTCAATGCTGGAAATTTTGAGAATGGGAACTGGACTCAATAAGTAAGTTGATTAGAAGCAGATAGGTATGCTGCCAGATATTTTAATATTGTTCTTAACATATGTTGTCCCAGTGGTCAGGACTTGTAGAATATAAGTAGTATAAATTTGTAGAAAAATCCTTTTCAATAAAATGCCTTTACCACAGAAAACATTCTTGCTAATTTTTCAGGTGGTTGCAGGACAAAACTACCATTTAATATTTGCAGTCCGGAAAACAAACTGCTCAAAGAAAGAGTTTGAAAAACTTAATGAAGACTGTGAAGCCACATCAGACAGTGTAAGTAATGGTGGTGTTGCCAACTGTAAAGTTCCTAATGGACAAATTCATTTGCACCAGAAAATGTAAACACTTAAGTGAAATCACATCCTGAGTTCTGTTACCTCTTTCAGTAAACTTTTATTTCAACAAGAAGGACACCTTTCACGGTTTGTAACCCAAGACAGTGACAATGGCAGTAAAACACTAAGCTTAAACTGAGTCACTCCAGCTGCAGGATCAGTGCTCACTGCAAAGCAAAAGGAACTTTCTTCTTGAAGCAAAGAAAGGGGGGGAGGAGGCTGCTTCTAAATGAAACAGCTGCAATACTCCTGACTCTGTGGACTTGCAGCTAAGGAAAACATGAGATTGGAGTGTTACTGGTGTGCAAAGGAATGATGTTTCTGGAGTGCATGCTGCTGGTACTGGGACAATGTGTTCCAGGCACCAGGAAGTAACGTTGATAGAGCCAGAAACCATTGACAATTAAGATGGTTGGGAGAGAGGCTTTATTTCCCCTCTCTTTTCCCACCATTTTCACAGTGCTTACCTGTGAAATTTTGAAGTCTGTTAGTGCAGCAGGCACTGAGTAGAAATAAAAATGCCTTCCTCTATCTCAGTTTCCCAATTTTGAGTAGAAGAAATACCATGAACAAACAATATTTTTTAGGAATATCATGAAAATTAAATAATAATAAAAATAATAAATTAAATAGTCAGTGCTCCAAAAGTGCTGGAGATGAAAAAAAAAATTTAAAGATCCAATGTCCAATCCAAAGTTGAGTTAAAGTGTTCACATTGGCATATAACCTCAAAAAGCTAAGCAGTGATGTGTCTCAATACAGAGGTCTCCATCACTAAGGTGGGTTTAATAAATATTTGAGTAAAGTTCCATTTATATTTGTATTTAAAAGTATTATTAAACAAGTAATTTTTTTTCATGCACAACTCTCTTTTGTGTCAGATGTTTTGTTGCCTTAATGTGTTGATTTCTGTTTTGTCAATAGGTACCACTGCCATGTGAAGCACATATTCACGTGATCCCATGGGAGAATAAAATCTTTCCTCAGGTTAACTGCTCTAAAGAACGCTCAATGGTATGATTCCTCTTCATTACCCGTCATCATAAGTAGAGCACAGTACAAAAGCAGTCATCAAATCCTATATCCATTCCAAATTATCCAATATCTAGTGCCAAAAATAAAGGAACACATAGTTATTTTAACAGTCTCAGTAATGCCAATGGGTCAGGTTGAAAATTTCAGAATAGAATATAAATCTCTTTTTATCAGAACTTTTTTAGTTCTGATGATTGCAGGTTTTTTAATAAATGCAGGGACTCACATGCTCCCCAACGAAGAAGAGAAGATACACTGAATAAAGTGAGATTGATTAACTTGCATTCATAATCAATAACTTCACTGTGCTCAGCACCTTCATAACTACGTATTAATTCATTATGTATCAATGAATAAATGCTGCTCCTCTTTGTTTTCACTACATATTGTATTCACATCAACTTTCAAATTTATCTCCATACCAAACAACTCTGATTTGCAGCAAGATAATGATCGGGCACTTTGGTGGATGGAAGTGAAACCCATACTGGATGGTCACAGTAGACCATGCATTCAGTCTTTGCCTTCCAGTTGAACAGTGATGGGGAAATAGAGATTACTCAATAACAACTGAATGTTTCATATTATCAGCTTTAACCAATGTGTGTTATTTCTAAGCAGTCTTATGAAAAGCATGTGTCAAATCCAGAAACAAAAAAATTAATAGTTACTTTTCATATAACAAAACCACCCAGATCTTTTGTATATTCTGGTATTGAGACTACTCAGGTGTGTTAGCCTTTAGCATAAATTGTTTTTATACATTGGAGTGTTACATGGTAACAAGCACAGGGACATTAGTCCTGGAAATCAACTGTATTGTTCATAAATTAAAACCACAATACATGATTTCCTCTCTACAGTATCATTCCTGTGTTAAACTGGCAGAATTTCAGTGATACATAGATTGTTCTTTTAACATATAACTGCTAAAATACTCTGGAGTTATTTGGGAGGATGTTTATGTTTCCATGCTTATCACAGATAGAAAAGTTAATTATTTAGTTTACTTTAAAAATCTGATAACATATTTTTGCTAAATGACTCATGTACTGCCATGAGCCAACTTCTGAATTTCCTAAATCTGAAGCTATTGTTCTTGTTCATGTAACAATATGGTTATGATTGTAATGTTTTTTAGACTGTACTTCTAAGAAGGCCTCCTGGATTCACACCTTTCCGAAGCTTTGCTATGCTAAGCCAGCCAAGTGAAATTTTATGCTCTGATAAAAATGGAGAAGAAAGGCAAACACCTGGCAAAGAAATGAGAAAAGACGGTGGACAGGAACCAGAAGGCGAAGGTGAACCTGAGCATAAACACAGGCTAATGTGGGCATAAACACAGGCATGGTTATATAAAGGATCATGAGTCTGACAAAAGGCATAGGCATGAAATTGGTTGTGGGCACAGAACTGGCTATGGGCGTGGGCATAAAAAACACAGTAAAAATGGTAAACATAAATATCCAAACCCCAAATCTTCTGGAGTCTGATGAAAGGGGTTTTAATCAAAACAAAACCGTCCCATCATCCAGTGCTGAAACAGCATCAGAGCTAGTTAATCCAGGGGTTGCAAGAAAGAAAACTAGTACATCTGCAGAACCACTAATTCTTCCTGATATTTCTTTATTTAATGGGTTGCCAGATCGCCCAGAATCATCTCTCCCCAGATGTCCTGGAAAACCATGGAAACAACTTATGGACCTTCCAGTTCCTCCTAGTCTTCCCAGAGAATTCAAAAATGAGGATCTGTTGACTTCTGTAAAAGAAAACATTAATCCAGACACAGAAAACGCAACACCTCCCCAAAACAAAGACTTTGATCTCTTAGATGCTTTACTGTAATTCAAACATTGTAGGATCCTTTTCAAAAATTTTACATAGAAAAATAATGCCTTTTTGAAATGTATAAAATGTGAAGAGGCAAAAGGTCCTATTCTGTTAGCTAAGATACTCAAGTAGGTCCCCAGCACTTCTGGGGACCTAAGACCATACGGCAATACTCAGTATTTGCATATATTTGCAAAGATGTAAATTGGCCAATGGCACCAATGATTCAGAACCAGTCTAGTAAAGGGACCAGACAAGTCAATAGTCTTCTGCTGCAGAAGTTAAAATTGTTATCTCATCTGCCTCAAGTTGCTATAAGCACAAAGTGAATCACTGCATCACATCTCATCATATGATGTTTAAAACAATAGCACAAAGAATTTTGAAGATTACATTTTGAAGAATCTCAATTTAATATGGGTAAGAAAAAAGCAAGCCAATATAGAACAAAGATGCCTTTCTTAGATATCTAAAATAATACTTCTCTAATTTACTGGGGTGAATCTTTTAAAGAACAAAATAAATTAAAGGAACCTGTTTTATGTGTCAATTTATTTAAACAAATTAATATTACCACCAGTGTATCACTAGGAGGTTGTTCTGTTGAATGAGATAACCGGGACAGCAGAGAGAATCCTAAATAAAGCACCTTTATTATTCCCTGTGTGTATCATGTTAACTACACAGTAGAGGCTATGATTGACAGATTTTCATGTGGCAGAGGTGCACAAATATTACAGATCAGATGACAAAATTGCAAACACTAGAGTTACCTAAAATTTGCCAGGCTTCTTCCTTTACAAGGTTTTGCATAATTTAGAGACTGGACTGAGTTTTCTATTCTGGGTATCTACCAAAGGTTGAGTTTCTGGTGGGATACATTTGCTAAAAAGCACCAAATATTTCTGGCAAATTAAAATACATTTTCCCTCTGTACAGATCAAAGAACTTATTCAGCTGAAAAAACACCCAGCAATAAATAAATACTTTTATGCCAGATCAGTTCACCAGTTTGAACCACTACTTGGTCCAATAAAAAGTTACTGAACAGGTAAGGTGCTACAAATGGTAACATTTCACTGATTTTGTTGTAAAAGACCACACTGTTGAAACCACAGTATAAGTATCCTCCAACACAGCTGCAGAGACAGAAAGGATATTCTCTGAAATTGTTCATCCCAGAAGCTGGGATTGCTGTGGCATCAAGACTACATACTCAACAGCTGGGAATGCATCCTTCTTTTGTGTACTATGCTTCTATTGCCATCGCCTCACAGGTGAGGAAGAACAAGATAGATGAGGACTACTTAGAGAATGTGAAACAGATCATAGAATCATAGAATCTTTGGGTTGGAAGGGATCTTTTAAGGTCATCTAGTCCAATCACCCTACCGTGAGCAGGGACATCTTTAACTAGATCAGGTTGCTCAGAGCCTCATCCAACCTGGCCTTGAATGTGGATCAACAAGATCAGGAGGTCTTGGCACAAAAGGTCCAGGAGGATCTTGAAAGAGAAGATAGCTACAAGGAAAGATCAGAAGACACAGAAATGGAAAGGACAGAGGCAGGGTGGAAAGATATGGACGAGGTGAAAAGAACAAAAGAAAACAGCAAAAATGGAAATGGAGTGAATGGGATGGAGAAGTGACATGGTGTAAGTAGCATGGCCAAGCAGCAAAAAAGGACAGGAACTGGAAAGGAGAGGTAAGAGCAAAAATAAAAACCCTGTGCAGTTGGGTCTCTCCAATCATGACAAGGAAGTCCCCTAGACATCACAGAACTGAATTCATTCTTCCTGAATCTAAACATTCCCTGGCAACACAGGCACACTTCTCGTCTCCAGCGCCTGGTTCCTACAGATGTAAACAGCCTTCTGCATTCTGTTGCTTCCCCAGCTCACATGGCAGATGACCGCACTGTGATCAAAAGAACTCATCCCTGCTGATAATCCATGTTGAGGGGGAGTCACTATGATTTTGCACGTGCAATGTCTTTTTTTTGTCATTTTTTCTAACTGCATTAAAAGCTGCATTAAAATGATATTTAAAAAGTCACGAAGTCCAAAACTAGAAGATGTGCTTATAGGTATAAATTCAGCCTGGTTATGTTCATCCAAACGTTTGGTTTTGGGTTTTTTTTGTTAACACAGTGTAACTGGCTGCCATATAAGCATATATTAGATAGACAGACAGATAATTATCTCTCATGACTGGTAATATATAATCAGAAGTGCTGTACTTCCTTTCTTTCTGAAAGCAAAGTTACCAATCTTTAAGAAGTCATACAACTTTGCTGGAGCCCCATTTTAAAGAAAGATATAAAAATAATAACTCCTGGATCTATCACTAATCAAATCCTGCCTTTTTTTCCTTCATGCCTTTCCTTGCAGGATAAAATGCAAAGTCTATCTTTTCTTTTTAGCACATGACAAGCACTAAAATTACAAAGCTAGGCAAAAGTAAGCCTTGAGAGTTATCTTTAGTTGTTTGCTGCTTTTCTTTTTTCTGAATATTAACTGGTATGATTTTGGAAATAACTGGGTATTCTTTGTGTATGCTGTATTATTAAAAGGAGTATAAGCTCCAAACAGTGTTTCTTTCAATTACTGTAGCAATTTAAGCAACTCACGCAAAATTACAGTAAAAGAAATAAAGATGCAATGGTGAGAAAAATAAGATGATCTCCCTCATCTGAATGAAAAGATAGTCACACCCTTGACATAGTCTCTCTACAGAGCATATGTACATGGCCACAAGTAGTGAGACAGATGAGTGGTCAGAGCAGGGTAACAAAAGACAAGACTCCTAGATTCCCGGCTGCCTTGAATTTACCATGTGTTATAGTGATGATGTGAGGTTTCATTAATGTTTAATACAAAGATGACAATTTCGACGTCTTGTTTTCATAATGTGCAAAAATAATTACTTATTAAGAAATCATTCTGGAATAAAAATCAAAGTGTTCCAGTCTAAAAATTTTGAAACAGAATGTTCTGATATTTTTAGAAGGGAACATTTCAATTTCTCATTGATGTGTTCCCACAGAAAGTTTTAATTATAACAAAACAGCACTTTCTGACGGAAAAATATGCTGTCAGAAAACTACAGACCAGGCCTGTTTCAGATCTGCTGTTGGAGAGCTCTGCAAAACTACCAGTTTCTCCTCTCGCTGGAATCATGGAGGAGTGCTCTCTCCAGCGCACCGCAGTGCTTAACAAGTACTTCGCTCCTTGGCCAGCAGATGGCAGACTTTTTGCCACAGGGTTTTTATGACCTCCAAATTGGGGGTTTTTGATTGCCAGGCAAGGTTTAGTAGGCTTAGCATTCAGCGTTTCTTCTCGGTTCACTGTAGATAAAATACATCTGTGCAACCTGTTTTAAATATTAAGCTCTATCAATAGAGCATAAAAAGTTTGTCAGTTACATATTATGATCAAGGTGTATAAATAATGCTCTAAGCGTAATTTCATGAACATTAAAAATAATAGCTAGTCCTGCACCAGAAAAATCGCATTCTTACTGATACATATAATTGAAACTAGGAACCTGGGGTATGAAAAGATGTCTGAATTAAACCTCTATTCATGGTACAGCTGAGAATCAGAGCCACCTGATGGCTATTCTGCAGCTGTCTGGATGTAATGTTCTCTCTGTCTTGTTCATTCCATCTGTGACAATGAGACAAAATACGTATTTTAACTGACATATGAAAAATTCCTCATCTTTACTATGGATGGTCTATTGGATTTTTGGTATAATTCAGACATGACCTTTTAATCACGCCCAGCAATTCCAATCATCCTCTAATGCTATGTTCACATAGTGTAACTAGGCATGGAAGAGAGAAACACCTGACAACAGAAAATGGGGAGAATTAATGATGAACACTGGCATTTGATAAGATGTAAGAACCCATTTCTTTCCTTGTTTTCTCAGACAGCAAGATAATTGCTCCCAATTTAGGAATATCAGCTCTGAGGATAAAATGGGTTTAAGTGGCTACAGAATTAAAAATGAAAACACTGCGTGGCCATTGTCATATAGACAGAGCTGTACGGAATCCGGTGTACAAATTCCTCAAATATTCTTAAAAAGACAATGAAGATAGATATTTCCAGTTCTGTGACCAGCTACTCACACAAAACTCCTAATTCTGCTGTGTTTACAAGACTACATTAGCATAATTCAGCCTCCACAGTTTTAGTTAAGCTTTAAGTGAAGTTCATTTGGTGAAATGTAATTAATAATACAATGTTTCTACTGCATTCTAAAATAAGAGGAAGGCTGCTTTAAGGAGGAAAGGGTGTAGGTTTCCCTAATTGGGTAAGGCATCTTGCTACAATGAATAGTAGTATTACTGCTGTTCCTGAACTGGTTTCAATCTACCAATCAGTGAAAACCTATACATAAGCACCAAAGGAGTAACTCCTATCAGTATGGAGTAACAGGGATTGTAAACCTGATAGCAATTTTTTTCTCTTCTGCTATGAATACAGATAGTGTTCATCTCTGAGTTGAAGATCAGGCATTGAACTACTGGTTTCACACAGCAAACTACTTACCTTGCTGCTTCAGTTCAAAGTGAGTCACAGGGAATCAGAATTCCCCACAGATTCCAGAGTCATGCCAAAGAAGTGTATTTGTTTTAAAACTGCAGAGGCTGAACCCAAAATATATTTTATGTGAGGTCGCTGTACAAATTCAGTGGACAACTCCCCATCTTCCACTGGATGTACTTATTACAGGAGCCGTAACAGACCTCTTGGCTTGAAACAAAAAAGTAATTGTGTGAACAAAAAACAAGGGAGTGAACAAACAAAACTGATTAAGACAGGGAATGGATGAGGATGCATCTTTTATCCAGGGAGGACATATTTTTAACTAAAACTTAGATTACTATAAAAAACTCAAACAGTTGGGATAGACAAGAACAGAGGATTATTGATTTCAAGGGGGGAACATAATGCTTATCAACAGATCACGGGGAGCTATAGCATGTTTTTAAAAAAAAAAAAAAAAAAAGACCTTGACCTACATGCTCAAAATACTATAGTTCAGCACCTTGAAAAAGCCACCAGACACATGAAAAGAAATTTAAACAATAGAGGAACACTGTTTTATTTCTTATTCTAACCCTTAAGCATGTCAGCAGAAGTTAATTCTTTGCCATTCAATCCAACATAAAAAAGACTAATGCCATAAAACATCACAGAGAAGTAAATCTATTATAGCTGAATTATCTTCATTCTTATGTGCCAGCTGTTCTACTAGCTGTATATAAATTACAAAGAGTAGTAATGCTCACAAAATTAATAAAAATCAAGGGATATACCACAGGACATACCTCCACTTCCCAGGAATCAATTAAGTATTGGCAATATGCTGGGGGGGGGAGGAGGGGGGGGAAATCAGTTCCAGAAGATATCTAGAATTCAGACTGATCACTTAAGCAGTCTTGTGACTGCTAAACTAAAATCTCTTGTTTAAGCACAGAGGCCTGATTTTAAATTTTGCTGAGAAGCATGTGCTCCCATTAACTTTAAATAGCATTGTGGGTACTCAGCATTTCTAAAAATCAGGCCTTAGAGCACCCAGCCAAAGCCTATGGTGTAGAAAATTGATACTATGTGGAAGAGGCCGAGATGGACATTGAACAGTGCAACACCTCCTTGCAAACATAAAAAAGTAATTATGGGCAGCAAGAATCCTCAAAATAGCTCTTATATTTTGGGATGTTTTGGGAATTGGTGCAGGTCCTGGCATTAACCACAGCAGCACTAGATCTTAATAGCTTTTTTCCTGGCCCAAATACAGAGTTTAGAGTGTTCTGGGCAATGTGTTGCCATATTTTCTTACTTTCTTGCCCACTCCCACAATATAAGCCAGATGGAAGAAGCTGGAAAAATAAGCTTGGAAAAATAAGCATAAACTACAATATCGCCTCTTTCTTTGGAGTACAAATGTATGGATGGGTTAGTAGATTTACAAACAACTCCTCTGTTTTGTTTAGCTTCAGATTAAGTTACTTTTCTACCATAAGACAACCAAGACGCCTCTGAAAGTTCCACTAAATTTGATAGATCTATTTGTTGTAGCTGATAGTCTAGCATAGGAATAGCATCGATACGAAGGTTATAATGCATCTGCACTTCACGCACTGGGCACAGTTAACCAGCCAAGACATTCCTGTATTAGCACTACTATACCTCTTCTCTTTTTCATGGTCAATACATATGAGCCACCATTAGTTGGAACCAACGAACATACATACTATTTGCAAACTTATGAGAATCACCTGTCAATTAGAAAAGCCATGCTTCTGGCTACCTATTTTTGTCAATGAAGAGTTACATTGAATTGATATGACTGCAACACTAGCCTTCCACTAAATATTTATCTAAGGGAACTAAATTTTAGTCTGCATAGGGACCATCCATTTCCTCCTGAACAGTTACTTTACACAAAGGTGATTATTCTACAGCCATACTTGTTTGAATAATCACCTCAGATTTCTGAAGAACCCAAACTGGTTTGATTCACAAGCTGAGTGAACTCTTCTGAAATGCAATGCCTAATGCTCTGTGGAACTCAGTCCTAACACAATTATTCCAGCAAGATAGTAATTGTTCAGAGCAGAAGATGACTAAACGCCTTGCTGACATTGAACCAAATCACAATAACTTCTATTGCCAGGGATTGCCTCAGTCATGGATTAAGACATGATCTTTACGTGCTAGCTCAAGGGACCCATGATGTCAGGGTCTTTAACAGGATGTCATCAACCACTGACTGTATTGGGGACTATAGTAAATATAAAGAATGGCTCTGAAGACTGCAGAAAAACTGTCTGCGGCTAACGAGTCTGACTTGTAAAAATACACTTACACATCCAAATTCCTCGTGACATACCTTTGAAATGGCATCTGATGTATTCATGATCAATATACCTCACCCAGTGCCATTCACGACTGGGAAATGGCACATATGATCTAAGCACTCTAATCTCAAAAATAACAATTTCACAGCAAGAGACTGTAATGCTAAAAAAAAATGTACTTTTATTTATTTACAGTCTGAATTGCTGATTCTTGATCAAGCTAACAGGCTGCTATAGGAGTAATTCACTCTGATCCAATCTTCAGGCTCCAGGAGAAATAGTCAAACACCATTTGATAAATGGTGTTAAAGTACAAAACAAAAAATTGTGAGGAAGGGCAGTTCTATCCAAGCACACTCAATAATACAGCAATCAGATAGTTAAGCAATATCAACATACTATTATTAACATCACTAAGACAGTGTTATCACTGCCTCTAAAGGTTATTTCATTCTCTTCAAGGCCCCACTATGCAAACATGGCAGGTGTGCTGGATTTGCTATGCAGGGCATGTGGGTTCGGTCATCTCAGAAAGAGCCAAAAGACTGAGAGAAGGAGCAGGTGAAAGACAGTAAAAAGCTGCAATATGTAACATGCTAGACAGATGTAGAAACAGCAGCCGCAGCTTTTGGATGAGTGTTTTGCAGATAATTCGGCAATGATCATGAAGAGTCTTAGTCTACAAAGCTCACCCCATTAAAGAGATTCCACAGAAAGCATGTCTGATGTCAGTTTTGTAGACAGTATTCTTGAGTATCTAATGTTTATTTTCAGTAATTTATCATACATTTTCACTCAAAAGACATCTACTTAGATAAAAGATGAAAGATCATTGATAAAAGGTTGATAAAAGATTAATTCATCGTAAGAATCTTACCACAAAAACCATAAATTCACTTGCATTGTGAAAGGTTTCACAGCACTGCACAGCTGAACATAACAACTGACACATTTTAATACATATAGACAGAATTCATCAGCTCAAGATTATGCTGATTTTTTTTAGCACCACTATTTCTTCTTGCTTATCTACCTACTGAGTTTTTTCACAGCTGTCTTTACCCAGGGGAACAATATTAATGCCAAAGCAGTATCAAAATGCAGCTATCTTGAAGCAGCAGTGAGTATTTTCTAAACGATAAAGTCACTCTTCTTCTCCCTCCTTTCTTTGCAGTATTTCCTCCTGAAAGCATGGGAGTGCTCTTGCTTACTCATCACTTGCTACCCTAAACAACTGAGATAGCTTTGTTCCTCTACACCAGCAGTTCTGCTCATGAACACTGAAACTGAATTTCCTTTTTTAGACAGCAAGGACACAGACTTTCTTCCTCTTCTCCCTCCCTCTGCCTCCCCTCCCCCTCCTACAGTCTCTGCTGTGCCCTTATCTTACCTTCAACAGCAGAAGAAATCCATGCGGCAGTTTTTTTCCTTGTTAGCAGCTCTATGGAAACAGCAGCTCTGAGGCAGCAGTCCTTTATCATTCTCACTTTTCTCTCTTCCCTTCTGCATGAAGATACACAGTTTGTTTGCCGAGTAAATTAGCAAAGACAATCCTGATGCGAATTATCAAGCACAATTCCAATGTGATTTCAGAAAAAGAATCCAGGGGTACAAAGCTGTATTCCCAGAAGAGCTGAGTGTTAATAATGCAAATGAAATAATAGCAAAGAAAATCACAGAAGTCCTTTTGTGTAATATACTGTAAAATCATCTTTGTGATACTCAGCTTTCTTTAACAGAAATGTGAAAAAAAGGAAAACTCTGAGCTTAAGATACACAAAATGTCACATCCACATGAAGCCCTGAAACTCTAAGTATCTTGTCATTGTTTGAGTCTTTATCCGTTATTAAAACATAAATGAAATCAGTGGTTTATTTGTTAAATTCCCATTGAAATAAAATGAATAATATCACACAAGACCTTGTGGTCTCATAACCCATGGAAAAGTATATATCAGCATATACTTAGAAATGGTAACACAAGCTACAGAGGACAAAGCAAACTAAAAATACCAGTAACTGGGTGGTTACCGCATACTGTAATATCTGCCTACTTCGAAATTAGTATTTCCCTGCTTTTGCTACTTTTAAACTAATCAGAAGAATGAGCTACAAATAAATGTTGAATTTGATAGCAAATAAACAACTCCCTAAGACTCAGAAACAATTATTGCCAGAAGCTCTTAAGTTGAAGTACCTAGCACAAGATAAAACTACTTTCAATAGAGGTACATATATTTTCTCGATTTATTTATTGCAAAAAATTGCCAGTAAATTATAATCTAATCACTTTCAATACATGCATGAAATAAATGAATCAATATATTTCTGTAATTCAGTGTGCTCCCTCATTTCTGTCTCCTGCTGTGTAAAGAACAAAGGTTTCTGGCTACTACCAATTGCTGTGACATTACATGTTAAAGAGCATGTCCTGGATTAGCACAAGCAATTCCACGGTTACTCTTGGATAAAATAATGTGATTACCTGCATCCTGTCTGTGCTTGCATCAGTGGATGTCCATGCTTGCTTGCATTAGTAGACTCCAGGAGAATGTGGGCAGCCGTTCCTGGATGCAACCTGAGAGAAAAAGAATGAATTCCCTACTATCCTGCATCTTATATGTTCATTTTGTCTCATCTGGCAGTATCCAATTAGCATACAAGATAGTACATAATAGCATTCTGGGATGGGTTAAAACACAAACAATTGGTACTAAGGACTGGCCTACAGAGGCTTCATAACACTAAAAAGAAACCACAAAGAACAGAGCAAACAGTTAGAAGACAGTTTGTTAGCAGCCCATTTGGCAGCTTCAGCTTCACAGGCACCCATTTCAGACCCAATCATAACAACAGCATGCATCTGTAACACTGTTAAAGAGAAAAGTCTTGTAATGTTTACATTTTTCATTAAAAAAAAATCTCAGAAGGATTATCAAAACAAACAAGCAAAAAATGATTGAACAAGTTGTGATGTTTATCTTGATTAACTTTTTTTAACTTTTACCCAAGTAGAACCTCAGCTTCCCACCCAGAACCGACTGCTTTGTAAGCTGAAGCACAGCACGTAAAGTAATCAGTCCCAACCTTAAACATTTTACAATCTAAGAGAACCTTCAAACACAGGATGTTATAATTTCGATTTTACAGGCAGGTGAAACAAGGGCACAAAGATGAAACTACTCATCTGTAATTTCATATTAAGCCAATATCAGTCACAGAAAGAAAACCCAGGGAACCTGAGCTATAGGTACCTGCACAAATGAATAGACTCAATTTTTCTTATGAAAAGTAAAGCTCAGTAGAAAACTTTCAGTTTATAGAGATTAAAATTTACCTTGAGGCAATACTTCTGACTACATAGCTCATTTTATTAAAAACAAAGTATTTATCTTTATTATTAACATTTACGTGTTGTAACAAGCTCTATAAACTGCAAAATACTATTTTGGAGGTTAAAATACTCTGCTAGAGATGGAGGAAGAGACTTCAGTTAACACAAAAGGCTAGATATGAACAGAAAGAGCTTCTATTACAGAACAATGAAGTAATTTCTATGATATCGTACTCTTGCTGTTTAGGAATGTAGATGTGTTAAATATTCTGACAATAAAGGCCTGTAAGACACTCATACCAAAGCTTTCTGTGCAATGCTGAATCAGTTGATAAAACCTATCCATTTTGTAGTCACTAATCTGAGATGGGCCTTCATAACTCATAGCACTGTACAAAAACTGAGAAGCACAGTGTGCTTATTCTGATGTCTAAAAGTGCAATTTGGATAGGGAAGGACACAGTCATATGACTTGGTCTCATCAGTCAGGACATAGGGCATCTATCGAGGTAAGCATACCTACAACATGCATTAGAGTTATTATTTTTTTACCACAAACTCTGGTCTTGTGACTGTACCCCTGTAAAATCAAAGAACTGCTTGGCCTTTTTGATGTTTTCATCTTGGCTTGGTTCACATGCATTTGTTCCTCCTACTAAGAACATAACATTCAACTTTTTTTATCAATGAGGAAAGGTACTCAACATAAAATACAATGTATAGGTCTGCCTGCAGTGGCTGTGCCAAAAATTAAACAACTGAAATCAGCTCAGCAATTAAAAACCTTAAGCGTTGTCAGTGAATTCCAAACTGAATAATCATGAGAATAAATAACTTACATAGATGGCTAACCAATATCAGAAGGAAAAATGTTTTCTTCAAAAGAATGCATAGGCTCCTATTTACCTTTCTCTCAGAATTGGAAAAAATGTTCTTTGCAGAGTGTCTGACAGAAATACATGACATGCACTATTTCATAGTAGTGCAGAACTCTTCCAATTGACTTAAAAGACAAATGTAACCACAGTACTCTGTCAGGATATTATCAGCAGCTGCCACCTGCTTAATCTCTCTAGCTTTCTTTACTTTCGTAATAGAAAGAACAAACTCTACCCTGAAAGTATGCATGTAACTTCTATCAAAGATTTTTAAGCCTCCTACCATTACTGATCTCCATGTTTTTCAAACATTTGCCCACGTGTAACCTCTGAGGCGAATACTATCACCCCCACTTTACAGAGGAGAAAACTGAAGTGCAGAAAGAACTCTCATTCCAACAAAAGTCAATGGCAAGTCTCTAATAAATACCAACTGTTCAATTTTAGTACTAAAATTACATGATTGTGGTCACACTGGGAGTCTTTAACACAACAGAGAACAGAGCGAAGCTGACTCCGTGTCCTAGGCCTCACTACAAGCCTTAAAAGCTGCTAGAAAGAATCTAATTGTGCAACCAAGGAGAACATTCAAGACCTAAAACTATGACTATTGAGTTTTATAGCATGCAGAAGACTGAATGTCTAAGAAAATCATAGAAAAAAAAGTATATTCTTGTTTCAAGTATTTGAGTTGGGATTTTATTGTGCCAACATTCTTCTTATTACCAGAAGAGTTACTAAAATCACAAGACCACCATAAGTGATCCCATATGATACTTTTCTTATTTATACTAATTTAAAGAATTAACAGTAATTTATATATTTCTTCTAAGAAAGTAAATAATCATTTTCTAAAATTAACACTAGTTTTTATTAGAAGACCAACATAATGATAACTGAAGTAAATGGGAAATATTCTCACAAGTTCAGAGGCCATTGGATGAAACTATATGTATACATTATAAAAATAAGAGTATTTAACTTCCCTTAGTTCTTTAGATTTTTTGACCCTCTAAGACAGGGCTGAGAATCCCGAGTTCCTCTGAGGCCCCAGAACATTTCTGCCACTTCCTTTCAGCAGCAGGTTACAAGAACTATTCCACTGTAGAAAAGAGAAACCATCTTTCTCAAAAACTCATAGAGAACTTTATTATTCCAGAATAAGAAATAAGTAACAGATAACTTCAGACCTTTGAAGGCACTAAGGTCACTACAAGTCTGAATTTAAACTCCAAACTCTAAGAGGAAATGAATTAATGGATTAATAACCTGAAATATGGAATTTACACAAATTTGCTTTTTCTTTAAAAAATTACAAGTATGTTAGTCTTAAAGAGTTTAACAAATTAATGTCATCAAGGGAAAAAAAAAAAACAAAACACCTTACTGGGAATGAGAGAACATAGGCTAAGAAACAAAACTATGTAAAACTGAAGCTGGAACACCCCTTGGAGACTTGTGCTCGAAGCACTGAGGGACTACAAGCCACAAACCACCATGCATACATTTCAGACAAGTGAGTCAGCTGGTCAGCAAAAGGTCCTATCCACCCTACATCCTCTGCGCAAGTCTGAATATCTTGAATAGACTGAGCATGTGGGACAATTAAATTAACTAAAGCAGCTTAAATCCCACTGGCTTTCTATAGTGTTTGGCTCCTAAATCATTTAAGCATTTTTGAAAATGTTCCTTATTGGCCTAGCACACAACTATTCAAAGAGACAAAACTTCGACTGGGAGAGAAAATTCTGTGTCTGGGTATACTTTCAATTCACTTGATGAGGACATCCTTGAGATTTCACAACACAAGTTTGATTACAGTTACAAAGAGTAGAAATATTTGTCAAAACATAACAAGTTGTAAAATAACTTTAGAAAAGGATGACAAAGCAAGCCTAGCAGCCTAATGTACTAAAGTCATCATAATGTCGATTTCAAATTACACTGAGATACTAAAGAACACAAAGCAAGCTTTCTCAGTGCATTACAGAATCACAGAATCACAGAATCACTAGGTTGGAAAGGACCTTTAAGATCATCAAGTCCAACCATTAATCCAGAACCACCATGTCCCCTAAACCATGTCCTGAAGCGCCACATCCACACGTTTTTTGAACACTTCCAGAGATGGCGACTCCACCACCTCCCTGGGCAGCCTGTTCCAATGCCTGACCACCCTCTCAGTGAAGAAATTTTTCCTAATATCCAATCTAAACCTCCCCTGGCGCAACTTGAGGCCATAGTATGTTTTAATAGCCATTAAAAACATTGCATCTTATGAATTCTTATCATTTAGTTTCTCTAGATTATGATTTCAGTGGAATGACAAAAAAAAGTGTAAGTTAGCATTAATGAAACCTTGTGACTGTATTTAAATAACAAGTATGGGACTCCTGGAATTTGGACTTTCTCTCTCCCCTGGAGATTTTCCAGAATCTTTCCTATCCACTCCTACATCTAAGGAAGCATGCTTTTGTTTAGGCAGGATCCTTTGGGAATGATAAATTGAAAAACATTTACTTCTGGCTAACAACACCCTAACAAATCATCTTGATTCTTAATACGACCTACTGTGAATAAGCTCTGTCTGCTTACAATTACTTTCTTTGCCTTGCTAGTTGTGGCAATCAAATAATATACAGTACGTACTCTAGCATCAGACTTGCAAATGCAGGAGAGCAACTTAGGATCTTCCAGGTTTCCTGAGAAGTACATGAGAGTTTCATGGTAAATTCAAATCATGGTATGAGATTTCTAAAAGGAGACTTCTGAAATTTCCTAATGCAAACTGTGACATTGCCTTTGCCAGAATATTGATGAGCAGGGATTGCTCAACTAGAGCTCAGTTTCAGGAGGTGTCAGCTCCTACTGCTTTCTTTAGATACATCGTTCTTTACTTCAATCTGCATGAACAATAATTGGAAACCCAGCTACTAAATCAACTAGTCCCTCTGTTACCCCTGTTAACAAATGTATAATTATGTTCACTCTCACTGAAGGGCACATGATTCACCAGGATCGTCTTTTGGGGAGACATCTACTGAAGTATATTATGTGCACATATAAATATGGACATGGATCCTATCTTTAGTAGCACAGACATGTTATTTATTATCTTTTTGGTATCTCTTCAGTATCTCTTCTGCCTGATGATAACATGAACCTGGTCCTTGAGGCTCAAGTTTGCAGTTGAGACTATTCTAGAAAACCTAATAAGATTTAAAGCCAGGGGGCCATAACAAATCTAAGTGTCAATCCAAGATTTTTGTCAGTGACAAAATCTGACCTTTCAATACCTCTTGCTATGATGCTTCATGTTCAGAACACAAATAATCCCAGGCAGAGCACAGCTACCATCAGTCTAAAAAGACACAAATTAGATGCGAGATTACAAATGAAATGGCTGTTTGCCCTACTATAACTAAAGAGATATTTCTCAAACACTGTATTCAGGTACACAGTTTTTAAAGAGTACAAAATGTTGAAAATTTTTCCTCTAGTACAGTTCATGGTTGTTGGTAGGATAACAATCCTGGATTTCTGCTACTTTGTTTCACAAAAAGAGAGTACTGATTCAGTGTTTCCAAGCCTTTGCTTATCTGAGGTTAATGAAACAAAATTTCTTTCCTCTTTTCATTTGGTGAAACAGTCAATGATTTTCATGGGAAGAAACACTGGGTTCCTTTCCTCATATGTCTTGATGTGGAACATCCATATGAATCTCTTTAACATGGAAACTGGTCATTTGTTTCTTGAAACATAATTTCATAGTTTCAGTCATACAACACAAGGCAAACAGAGAGCATCTGACGAGAGGGAAGCTGACTGGGGACTATCTGATTCTATAGCAGTGGATTAAAATAACGATGAACCAGAAAATAACACGGCCAACTAATCAGATTTGTTAAACTCTGCCAAACTCTGCCATGACCATGTGACAGGAGATACCAATACGCCCACACACTTCTTCATATTCAAGCATCAAGTAAATTACAGATGAACAAAATCCTCAGAGGCATGGAGGGTTCAAGCTTCTCTATAAAGAACAGCGTTCAGGAGCTCTTGGGGAGCAGGTAACACTATGTTTGGTTCCATAGTTGCCTAATGTGTGCATAAAGAAATCTTGGTACCTGATTGAGAGACCGTTATTGCAGGTGGTAAATAACAAAATCAATTTTTAAAATTGTCCCTTGGTTGAAGTTAAATTTTCTGAGTTTTGGTATGGGTTGGTTTTTTGGTTTGGGTTTTTTGTTGTTGTAGTTAGTTAGTTAGTTTGTTTTGATACAATGAAGTTTGGTCAAGTGGAGTAAAACAAGACTTCCAGCAAGTTAGAGCAATGGGAACATTTTCTCCTATAACTATCCTTAAAGAAAGCTAGGAAAGCCTTGTTAGTGAAAAACCACTTTTGTGAAAACCAAACTTTCAAATTGGTTTGAATACACAGGTAATCTGAAATGAGCCTAATTTCTTTAGAGGAAAAGATAAACTAGATACTTGTTTCTGAGATGACAAATGCTTTTTAAAAAGACATTAAAAGTCTGTGGAAAATGATGGCTTACCTTCCTGAAATTCCCATGTGTCAAAAAATCTTTTCCACTCAGGTTTGCAAATATACTAAGAACTAACTGCAATACTTAAATAAAAAGTATATACATTCTACAGCTTTCTTAATAAATGTTCAAGATCCTTAATAAAAACAAATACTCAGTCTTATTAATTCTTCCATTTAGACCCAAAGTCATTTTTCATGGGGAATCTAACTGTCCCAGCCCAAGCCTGTGTTCATGTTCTTTCTTCAGTCCATTCAGTTTCTTTTACAACCAGAGGTTTATAGGTCATGCAAACTGCTATTTTTCATTTAAAAAGGCCTCTGGTTATTGTTGCATGGCTGTCTAAATTGCCAATATAAGAAGCATCCTCAATATTTTCTACCCAGCATTGGTGGGCAAAACCTGAGAGCATTAGGGTGGGTCGACAGAGGAGCTGCAGTTATATAATTCAGCTGGGGTAGTGGTAAGTGTTGCATTATTTCTTCGGATAATATTGCCCCAGTGGATACTACCATAGGAAGAGCTAATATACATTTAGTCTTTCAGAGGTTCCCTTTACAGATATTCTAGACAGTTCTAGGCAATTTACAATATTCTAGACAAGTAAGGGGTTGAGTGTTTCAAGCACTGCCTCCATTTTTTCGTATATAATCACTATGGAAACAAGTTCGAGAAGTGACACACATAAACCCATTGAAGCTGGCACAAATTACTGCTTACAATTTATACTATCTACCTACATTAGAAATATTGATGAACAGATTATTGTAAAACCTGGGAAGAGCATTAAAATGATCGATATTTTTTCTACAACAGTATGAAAGCAATAGGCATGATCACCGATCATTTCAGCGAATCGGTTTGCACAGTAACATTTTCTTTACTGCTTTATTTTGGACTGCACTAACCTTTAAATCAGTCTTGACAGATTTTTTTTCGCAGACATCGCTATACCGTGAACTGCAGCGTATCACAGCACTGCGTTTTCAGTCCCGAGCACCACCCTGCCTATCTCCTACAAATACTCCCCAAATACGCCATCATCCCCTTTAGAAATTATCCACCTTTAACACCCCGTAACAAATTTGCACGATACAGGAGCTGCCGCCTCAAAACCGGGCGGACGGGGCGCCGCCGCCCGCCCCTCCCCACTACGGGCCCGGCCGGCCCGTTCACCACGACTCCGACTTCCACACAAACGCGCCCCGCGCTTGGGCCGAGCGGGGCCGGGGCCGAGCGGGGCGTCCTCAGGCGCCACCACCTTCCTCCGTCACCTCACCTCACGGCCCCTCCGGCCGCCGCTCCCTGTCACCCAGCGCTGCCCCCCTCGCTAACCAACCCGGACTTCGCCCCTTCCTGCCCCTCACCACAAGGTGAGGAGGGAGAATTCAGGGTGTGTTTTGCCTAGCAGGGAGGAGCAGGCAGCCATTTCTGCATGTGGGGTGGAGAGGGAGAGACCCGCGGCCCAGGAGCCCGGCCCCGGCCGCCTTCCCCCTCCCGAGGAAGCCGCTCTCCTCTATCACCGCCTGACTCCAGACCCCGGCGTTTTAAAAATAACCGACATGGCGGGGGTAACGCAGCCATGACAGGGAGCCCTCCGCCCGCCCCAACTGCTGCCGCATGGCCTGCTCAGTGGCCCTCTCAGCCCGGCCGGCCGCCGCAGCTCCGCGCCCCGCCAGGCCCGGGCTGCCCTCACCCCTTCCCGCCGCTCCCCTCCCCCGCGCTGCAGCAGGGGCCAGAGCGGGAAACCCCGTGCGCAAGGAGCGAGCTCGGCGCGGGGTGGGGGAAGGAAGAGAGATCCGTTGTCACGCAATGGTGCAATATCCTTCCGCGCTCTGAGGAAAAAAGTAGTTCCATGCTTCCCTGACCTCGTCGCCCCGGCTGGCTCAGACACTCCCTTCAGAGTGTCTCAAACAGTGAAGTGACGGGAATCTCTTGGGAAGGGGGCTCAATCCGGGCGTATTCGTGCTTTTTTCTCTGTGGCGTGAGACGTATATCCATGCGCAGAGCAGAGCGAAACGAGTCCGGCTGCGGGGCGGATATATAAAGCGGGCGCGGAGGAGAGCTTGCCTTTTCAGTTGAGGATAGAGCTCGTGTTCGGAACATGTCAGGCGGCTCCGCGGATTATAGCAGGTATGGTGCGGCGTGCGGAGGCCCCAGGCCATTTCCTCGTAAGGGGGCTTGATGGTTTGGGTGAAGGAGGCCAGGGACGGGGAAAGAAGCGAGGTTGTGTTGGGGGGAGGGGGTGTTTGCGTGCTCGAGACGGCGCTCTGAGGGCGGCTTGGCGCTGCGGTTAGACAGTGCTTGGTGCTTCGGCCCCTCCCGCTTCTAGACGTTTCGGTCTCGTCTTTCCCCTTACTCGCTGTTCCGCTGACGTTTAGTAGCATTCTTCGGGGTTCGCCTTTTCGTTGTTGATTTTCTTAGTAACCCCCCACCCCTGGAAAAGGTCTATTTTTAATATAATCGTATCCCCTGTTCTAGGCTGTAATTAAAATGTTAGAGCGCCTTGTTTAGGATTTTTTTTTTCTTAAAATTCTCTTCTCCCTCCCCGCCCGCGTTCTTGCCCCCCCGCCGCATTCCGCCGTTAGCACGCCCCGGGTTTGCGGGTCCGGCTGAGGGCGAGACCATTTTTTTCGGGGAGGGGGCAGGGGCGCGGCCCCCTGGGCGATCGCCCGGCGCCTTCCTCCGCCTGCGCGCAGTGTCCGATTTGCGCAATCCCAGGGGTGGAGCTCTCGCGAGAGCTGCCCGGCGCTGAGGCGGGGCGGTGGGGAGGGGGAACCGCAGCGGAGCCGGGAGTCCGCCCTCCCGCGCCCCCCCTTTTCCGCGCCCTGCAGCTGAGCTCGCTCGGAGCGCGCAGCGGCAGCCATTGCCCTGCGCCCTCCCTACAAGTGCGGGGCCCAGCGTGCGGAGCCCCGCCTTAAAGAGATGCCTTCCGTGAGGGGGGCGCTGTACGCTGGGACAGGCGTGCCTTGTCTTGCCGGCTCGTTGTTTTTTGGGTTTTTTTTAATAGGCAAGGCTGTTGACCTGAGATTGAGGCATTTCTTTTGGTGGGTTTTTCTACAGTCTAAAATTCGCTGTGAACCTCACTGTGGCTTGAAGGCTTGGATGATCTTCTCAATGTGAGACCCGAGGGCATGGGTTAATGGCACCCAAGCCACTGGGGAGAGGGTAGGAGTGCCTCCGTTGGCAAAATATCAGAGCACCTGCTAGAATGATCTGTCACGGGCTCCAGATACGGCTTTTAGCAGCCAAGGTGCCAACTCGCTTCTGTACTTTGGTTGCTACTGTGCTAATGGCTTATTCTGTTTGGTGACAGAGACCATGGCGGCCCAGAGGGAATGGACCCCGATGGTGTCATTGAGGTGAGCACATGAGAACTGACCTGAGAATTTCATTGCTGTTGGAGATAGGTGTTGGATTTAATGTTTTCTGGTTTTTCTTTATTACAGAGCAATTGGAATGAGATTGTTGACAACTTCGATGATATGAATTTAAAAGAATCCCTTCTAAGGGGCATTTATGCGTATGGTTTTGAGAAGCCTTCAGCTATTCAGCAGAGAGCTATTATTCCATGCATAAAAGGTATGCAGGTGATTCATTTGTTGATAGCAACATCGGATAATTAGGAAAGTGTTGTAAAATGCATATGCTGTTTTATTGGTGTGTGATGATACCTATTTTTAATCGTTACTGAAAAGTGATATGATGGTACACCATCTTTCGGGACTGACCTGAAATGGAGAGAACTCTTAATACTGATCACTTATTGCAAAGGGAATAAAATAAAAATAAATATGAATTACTTGTGTGGGAGCAGTAAATGTGTATCCTACTTTTTTTAGGGTATGATGTGATTGCTCAAGCTCAGTCAGGTACTGGCAAGACAGCCACATTTGCTATTTCCATCCTGCAGCAGTTGGAGATTGATCTCAAGGAGACCCAAGCACTAGTATTGGCCCCTACCAGAGAACTGGCTCAACAGGTATTGATAGTGTAGTTAAAAAAAAAAGCTGCTTGTGTGTTGCATAGGTTTCAGGTTTCACAACTGTGAGACAACAGACTTCTTCAGGGGCTGTAACTAATATCCATTCAGAACCCTTTTTTTGTGTTGAGTAATGGGGAATATAAACTGGCTTCTGTCCCGCAAGTTCTCTGCCTGCTTGAATAGCTGAGTTGATGCACATGGAGGGTGTGCTGGGGCAGGGTTGCAGGAGCCAGCTGCTATGCTGTGTATAGTTCTGAGGGAGCATCTTCAGCAGAAAAACAAAACATGAGATACATTATTAAAGCACAGTGTTCTGAGTGGAAAAAAATGTACTTTTTGGAAGCTATTTGAACTTGCGTGCAGTTGTGCAACATGAAAACTGCAGTACGCATGTGGTCACTTCATTGTTTTTCTATTTTTGTGGTGTTTTCCTGACTGAATGTTAATGCATGTCTACTTTACCCTCAAGGCTTGGTATTCTCTTTTACTAAGTGGCAGTGTTTAACAAAACTTATAGGATGCTTAATTTTTAGGATTAATGTATATCAGTAATGCAGGGTCTTAAGATGAAATGTTCAACACAACATAGAGTAGAAGACATTATCTACAACTTACTGCATTTTTCAAGTAGAATATACTGAGATGCCAGTGCTATAGTGAAGATTCTTCTTTAAGGTAAAACTAAACGTACTAAATCAGACAGGGAAGAAATACATTGGGGGGGAGGCAGATCAGTGGAACAAGGACCTCTGATCAGAATGTTTAGCCTTTCTTCTTCTCTGAAGATATTGATGATGTCAGCCTTGTTTTGAAGCCTGGTGTATAGCAGTGCACTTGCGCACTCTTTTTATGAACTTTCTGCAAGCGATTAACATGTGGGCCTTAGCAGTTTAAAACTTGAGTTCACTTCTGGAGGCCCTGCTTTTTAACTTGGTAACAGCAGATGCATGGTAGTCACTTCAGCTAGTTCAACTAGTAAGGACAAGAATTAAGTGCCCCTCTGATTTTTGTTCTAGTGAAAAACTTCCATAACAAGCAGTTGGGCAAAATCATTAGCAACTGTCTTTTCTAACCATTAGAGCTGCATAATCCTTGTTTGCTCTGTTAGCTTCTGAAGTCCATAAGTACTGATGATAACAGGGCTTAATCCTTAATGTATGAGGAACTACTACTAATAGAAGGGTTTTATTTTAGATTCAAAAGGTAATTCTGGCCCTTGGAGACTACATGGGAGCAACATGCCATGCTTGTATTGGTGGTACAAATGTTCGCAATGAAATGCAGAAGCTTCAGGCTGAGGCTCCGCACATTGTGGTCGGAACTCCAGGGCGTGTGTTTGATATGTTAAACAGACGCTACCTTTGTAAGTATGAATACAGTTTTGCTCTTGATAATAAAGTTCTAATACAGATTTCACACCCAATAAGAGCTTAAGTAATGCATTTGCTGTCATTGTAGAGAGCTGTACTGGAAAGCTTAGTTCTAAAAGAGAGGGACCTTAATTAATAAAAGTAATAGTGTGTTTATGAAACTTCCTGAGATACTCTTTTTTTCTTTTTTAATAGCACCTAAATGGATCAAAATGTTTGTTCTGGATGAAGCTGATGAAATGTTGAGCCGTGGATTTAAGGATCAAATTTATGAGATCTTTCAAAAATTAAGCACAAACATCCAGGTAACAAAACCTTTTACGTGGTTAAATGGATGGATTTGGGTTTGGTTACAGTGTTGCTGAGAACTGCTGAATTGTCTAAATGAAAACTGGTGTCCTGGGCACATGCTAACACCAAGTAATGCATTCTAGGTTGTGTTGCTATCAGCTACAATGCCAATGGATGTGTTGGAAGTGACCAAGAAGTTCATGAGAGATCCCATACGTATTTTGGTGAAGAAGGAAGAACTGACTCTGGAGGGTATCAAGCAGTTCTACATTAATGTTGAAAGAGAGGTTGGTATCAGTTGTACTTGCTCTGGCTGGAAGACTTAAAGTTCTCTTACCTTCTTGTTAAAGCACTGTGCTAAAATTACTGAAACCAAGGCTGAGCTTTGGTTTCTGTAATAATGCTAGTAGAGTACATGCAAGAAGAAGAAAAACTATGCACTGGATCAAAAATGACTAGGGTGGACCTCTTTCTTAATGTCCAGTGTCCTGTGTCTTAAGATTTGGTGCAACAGTTGATGCAGAAACTTTGCTTGATGTCTTGTTCCAACTTTTAAGGTCATTGAATACAGCTGCACACTAGAGTGTGCTTAATGGGTTGTTGCTTTAGAGTTTTATTCCTTGTTGGTGATTCTTGTTATGCACTGGACTGTCAGTGGCATGATGTATTTCCTGATGTTTTTTCTGTTCAGGAGTGGAAGCTGGATACTCTCTGTGATTTGTATGAGACACTGACCATTACACAGGCTGTTATTTTCCTGAATACAAGGAGAAAAGTAGACTGGCTTACAGAGAAAATGCATGCCCGAGACTTCACAGTCTCAGCTCTGGTAAGAATTGATGCTCCCACATAACTTCTGAAATGCCATGTACACATGGAAAAACAAATAGTGCTGAGCTACATTTGAATGAAAAGCAGGAAAGTTATAATATAGCTGTGTGGTGCTGTATTATCGTTCCCCCTGCTTAAAGAAAAATGCTTCCTTCTATCCCTACTTGCTTTGTTCCCACGGCAGGTAGGGACGCTGGGTTTCATACATCATGTGTTTTTTTGAAAGGATATTGCAGTCTGGAGTACTGGTACTGTAGTAATTTCAACTTTTTAACTCTACAGCATGGTGACATGGACCAGAAGGAGCGGGATGTTATCATGAGAGAGTTTAGGTCAGGATCAAGCCGTGTCCTGATCACCACTGACTTGCTGGTGAGTGTTACCTTACATTGAACACACCTCTTGTCTGGTGCCAAAAGCTTCATCATGCAGTGAAGGTTCTTGTAGCCTGAACTATTTGGAGCTGCTTGGCAGAGTAAAGACTACACTCCACTATGGACTACGCAGTTGTAGTTCATCACTAACCATGTGGTCGACAAAAGCATGGGATGAATAACAAAACCTCTAAAGCCTGTGACTTGTGTTAAACACTCTGTATTGCTTTTCAGGCTCGTGGCATTGATGTGCAGCAAGTGTCACTGGTTATAAATTATGACCTGCCGACCAATCGTGAAAACTACATTCACAGGTTAGTTGGCTCTATCCCCGAGTTGGTTGGTGTGCTATGCTGAATGTCCTCTGCAGAAATCAGCATGGAGCCTCGCCTGTTTCTCCATTTAGTCCAATAACAGCAGGTGTTATGCATCCATTCATACAGTAACTGCTAAAAAGCTATCGGGAAATAAACTACTCATGGTTTGGCTTTAAAAAAGCCCTGACTTGCACAGCTGTGGTTCTGAAACAAGGGAGGAGCAGAACTTTTGGACAGTAAAACAAAGCAGTGGGAAAACTTAGATGTGTGATGAGTTCAGTGATGGCTCATCAACTGTTCATTGCTGGGATCTGGGGAAATTGCCAGCTACTGAACTGCCTTTTTGTCATGTAGGTTGTGGTGTATGAGTACAAAAGCCGTGACTGGCACAGCATCCTGACAGCAATGTTGGCTCCATCTGTAGGTCCTAGCTAATCTTCAGTTGCTGCTGCTGCTCAGTGGCCAGACAATATTCTTAGCAAACTAGCTGTATAGGACTGCCTTCACTCCTGGAGGTCCAGCTGCGTTGATGTTGTGTGTGCCTGGTTTGCTCTTAGTGGCTCCTTTTACAGTGAGATTCTTTCCTCTGTGGTGTGTGTCTTCTGGTAGCAATTTGAGTTTTGTTTCCCTAGGTTTAGTTAACTTCTTCTAGTGACTGACCCTAAATGAAGTAAACTGTGCTTTGTTACTTGATGTAAAAAAATACAGGAGTCGATAGCAGCAGTTGATGACACAAGATGGTGCTCAGAAACGGCGTTGACGTAATTTAGGACGTGGATTCGTAAGCGGCACAGTTTGAATAAAGAGCGAGTCGGTATTTATATATTTCTTTTGTCATGATTATTCACTAAGTTTTGTGAGCCATTTTTGTGTGTTTAGCTCTTGCTGACTAGGTGCTTTACTGTGCAGTCTGCAGGAAGGTAGAACTGATGGTGGGTGTAACTGAACTGTACTGTGATGTGGTAGTGACTGACTTGGGCTTATGCAAAAATGAGAAGCTTGGATTTTTCTGTTTTAAACCTAAGTTTTCCCACTGGCAATGGTTATGTTGAATTAAAATTCTCAAGTTGAGTGTGCTGTTCCATGCTACTGGATATAATTGGATTAATTTAGGAACAGTCTGATTTTTGAACAGTAAGTAGCTTACCTTTTTTTTTATGCCATGTGCTTGGGATTGGATGTGTGTGGTATAGGTCTGCTAGTGCAATGGAGGGGGGGGAGATGGAGCTGGGACTTTGTACCACAGTACCAACTGTTCAATAAAGGTCTTGTTTTGCAGCTGAGAGAGTAACCTTTTTGGCTCTGCCACTCTCCGTAGGATGGACACTTCTTCTGTACTGTTGGCACTAACTGCTAGTTTTTCCTGACCAGACATGACTTTGGTAGCAGCTAGGCCCATAAATATGGCATAGACTGGCCAGTGGCAGATAAAAAAGCAGCAGTTAATGAATGGATGGATCTTGCAAAGATTTGAAGCGGATTATGAGTAGTTAACGTGCATGTAAATGTGTTCTCTCTTTGTGCAGAATTGGCCGGGGTGGTCGTTTTGGCAGAAAAGGTGTGGCTATAAATTTTGTCACTGAAGAGGACAAGAGGATCCTGCGAGACATTGAGACTTTCTACAATACTACAGTGGAGGAGATGCCAATGAATGTGGCTGATCTCATTTAATCCCTGGGATGAGGTGGTTTTGAATGCAGTGCTCGCTGTTGCTGAATAGGCGATTCACAACGTGCATTGTGCTTCTTTCTTTGGGGATATACTGAATCTTGTCTCAATGCTCATAACGGATCAGAAATACAGATTTTTGATAAGCGAAGCGACTTTTTGTCGTGAGCTCTTGTGGGGAAAGCCACTGGCTTTATCCACTTTAGGGTTAGACTGTTGGGGTTGGGTGGAAAGTCATGGGGTCTGTAAATTTTTTCTTTATTAGAAATTTATTTCCTAGTTCCATAGAAGTGGTTGTATTAGATGTTCTTTATCATTTAATAATTTACTTATGGACTAAAAGATATAAGTGCTGTATAAAGTCAGCCAATTATGTTAAACTAGCCTACCTTCCTTTATTGTATGTACTTACCCTTCAGATTGAATTGGAAAGGCCTTTCAAAATCTCTAAACTTTTATAAGAGCATTAAAATGCATTTTTGTTTCATATGTATTTATTCAATAAAGTATTTAATTAGTGGTAAGTGTGATCTGGACCCTGTTGCTAAGCCCCAGCAAGCAAGCAATCATACTATTGTCTTAGTTAGGGTTGAACCCAGTAAAATTTGCCATATTGCACATGTCTTAATGAAGTTTGAATGTTCAATAAAATACTTCTATATTCACTTAAATTGTAACTAGTTGCTTCTTGGTTAGAGGGGTGTCTTGCTTTTTGGGGGGCTAACAGCTCTTCAGGACAGGGTCAGCTTCGGTGGTGCTCTATCAGTTACTGGGTGGCCAGGCTGTGGTGCTGAACTGCCCCTTCACTGGGGTAGAAAATGGCTCAAAGGCCCTTGCCAGCCCAGGACCTGCTGTTTTTCACTGCAGTACCAGGAATTCAAAGTTGAAGGAAAGGGAATCCAACAGGTGCACTCAGATGATTATCCCCTACCCAGAGCTGTGCTATTTATACAGGCACCAGCCTTAAAAACTGTTTTGGTGAGCAAGATTGGAGTGAGACTGGGCAAAAAGCTAAGCAACAACTTTAGAACATGCTCTGACCCATGACCTACCCCTCACCTCCCATTTTACTCAAGATAGATACACTTCTGTGTAAGTGTTGCAATGGATTTTAGCAGAAAGTGATTTTTTTTTTTAATAGCATTGAATGCTGATTGGTCCAGTAGAAGATGGTGATGGCATGAGGCATGTTCCCTCAGGGGCTGGCTTCAGCCTGAAGCCTCACACTCTGGGAAGATGTGATCTCTGTGGCCAGCTGCCTTTTCAAACCCAAGCAGCATAGGCTGAAAGGAACAACTCATCCTTGTATTTCTAAGCTTTCAGATGATGATGACAACCAGCATTTTTGATGCATTTACAGGTGGAAAGAACTGCAAGGCAGGGCATTACTGGCCTCTCAACAGCCAGAGATCTCTTTAACCTAGTATAAAAAAAACTGAATCAAGTATTCCAGCATGAGTTTTTCCAACTGCTGAGTAGTCCTTTTATTGAAAAAAAAAAACCAAACCCAGCACATAAGTACACAGGGCCCTGGCCACCCATGAAACAGAGCACTATGCTGCCAGCTACTCCTGGAGGAGTTGTTATGTGTTCTGTGTTAGCTGCTGCATCACAAGGGCACAGAGACTTATCAACTGCAAGTATTCATCAGCACCATCTGCCAAGCATTTGTCTACTTCCTGCAAATAGGAAAGAGAAGGTAAAACCCTCTTAAACCAGTGGTGCTCCAGCCAGCTGGCTCTCAGGTTACAGTGGAGAACACTGAGATGAAGTTTGCCAACTGTATACTTAACTGGCAACAACTTCTCCAGCAGCCACATGTCACACACCCATCCTACCAAACTGGGAAAAAAACCTCTCCCACCTCCATCTTCTTGAGGAAGCCAAGACCTGACAGTTACAGACATGAGGGATGCACCATTTCCTCTGCAACTAACTGCCAGGAGCATCACTGCAGGTCATCAACACTAGCTGTCCTTCTTCAGTGAATTTAGCAAAACCTTTACCACAGCTATCTTGGTCAAAATTTAGCAAGTTAATTAACTTTAAAAGACATTTTACACACCAGAACAAGAACTTGCAGTTCCTAATTTTTTTTTAAGTGCTGACTTAATCTCATCTTAATTTTCCCTCCCCATGTATATCACTTAAATTCAAACCTAGAAATAAATACTGTGTACATCTTGAGAGAGAGTGTAAACAAAAATTAATCTGTGAAGATTAATGTGTTGTGGGGGGGGGGTTCCACTCAAACTACAGACTTACCGCAAGTTTCTCAGCTATGACAGATTTCTGCTTGTCACTGTAATCTTCGCTCTCAACGACAGTATCATGCAGCTGGTTTACCACCTGAGCAACAGCATACCCTTCATTTATGAGATTCTGTGTTGGGGAGGGAGGAAAATGGAAGTAATTCAGCAGGAGAAGCACCACAAACTGGAGAACCAATCTGAAAAATTCTGTGTGAACTGAAAGACTCTACTGAAATCTATTATGGAACCTTTTTTTAGAGGACAAGTCAGTAGTTTGTACACAGTCCAGCATCCTGCCTGCCAGCAACTGGAAGTCAGTGCTGAGGAAAGACTGCAAGAGCATGGCTGACCTAGAGCAACAATTTTCCCAAATACTCTTCCAGCTTCTGACAATTTATATCTCGAGGACTGTGAGAGCTAGAGACATTTTAAGCATTTAACAGCCTCCACTGAACCTGTCCAATCTTAATGCTAAAATTAGGAAAGCTTAGCATCCGCAGCATCATGTGGCAGTTTCACAGCCTTCACATTTTAAAGTGCCACCCACTCTGATTTATTTTCTTCATCTGGTAGTTGCTAGCCTCAGGCATACAGATCTCTGTAAGGCCAAAACTCTTTTAATAAAATAAAAACCATGGCAACTAAAGATAGCTTTTATTTTTTAAATCAGTAGTGCCCAGTTACAGAAAACAGCAAATATTGAGAACAGTATTCTATAAAGCCATTGAGGCAGAAGTTTATGAAAATACAACAAAGGTTGGTGCAACCTTATTTTTCTGTACAGCAAAATACACACCTGTGCTTTACAGAAGTACGCATTCATATTGTGTCAACTGCGTATCGAGCACTAATATTTGAAACAAACCCCCACCAACTCTAGAAACTGGAGAACAGTTCCAAACTATTACATCAGATGAGAGCATGGTCAGATGAAAGACTATACCAGCCCTACACATTTAGAAAATCTGTATCATCACCTTTGAAGATCATCACATATTAGACATCATGGTAAGTAAATGTGAAAGTGTAAGGCAGTGATATCTGCACAAATCCTGGCACAACAATTCTAAGATTTGCTGCAAGTTTACAGAAGAATAAACCCAGACTCAAAACCAGAGGTTCTGCCAAAACTATCCAATCAGGCTCAGCCAAGTGAAAAGCAGGAGGCTGACCGATACTGCCTTTTTTCACACAGGCATAGAACATTGCACTGGAAGGGAGAATGGTGCTATGGCACGCTCCTCTCTGCCAGGGACTATTCCTTGATTCAAAATCCAGTTCAAGACTGTCTAAGCCTCCTTTAAACTCATGAGATAAGGAATTTCCCATTCTTCAAAGGGAGTAAGAACATTTTCTGTATTAAAGAAAATAAATCCACCTCTATAAACCAGTAGCTTGCACCTTTCTCCAGCACGATCTATTTTAAGTCACTGCAGTTTGTAAGACAAATTTACTCTCTAGTGTACTGTAAGATTAACATGAAATATTTTAAAACTGAAGACTTATTACAACTTTATTCATGTACTTCTCACCTCACAAAACTTCCATGTAACCGAGAAGGTGACTAGTCTAGTCCACTGAAGACAGTTATAAGGCCTGAGCCAAGTGTCTTGTGAAGAATTCCTACTCTGCCTAATTCAGCCTAACAGCTCTGCATGTCATCAGCTTAACCAGAGTCACACTGGTAGGGAATCTTACTTGCAGCTTTGACAGCTCTTGCTCAGAAGGGAATGATCAGAGTACTAACTGGTAAAAGACATGCTTCCTGAAATGTGCATCCTAACTGACCCGAGGCCAAATGTTCTTCAGCTGCAGCCCAGCAACAAAGGATTCACAGGGCAGTGACCTAGAAAAAATACTGGGCTAGAACACTGAGAGGACTCTACCTTTGCCAGTGTTTCCAGCTTCTCAAATGAACCACTCTGGCAGACAGATAGGAGTTCATCAGTTGCTTCTTTAGGGATGACCTGTAACAAGAAATTGCATTTCTTAATTTCAACTTTGTAAACTTTTAAAATTGATGCTTACAGTAGCAGATACAAACTGTTTATGAAGGGGGCCATTTTAGCATTTTGCTCCTCTACACACACTTTAAGTATATATGTAAGACAGACTAGCTAAATGTTAAGACTGAGAGCTAGGCTTTAATATTTGTCCCATATTGATGATATTAAAATAAAAAACTACATAATGATAGTGAACTGTCAAAGCCACGTTCATAAACCCAAACACGCAATCGCTTATTCAGAATGCTGACTAAACAGAGGACCTACTGTAACAATGCGATTAGCCGATGCTTTCTGTACCATTCCACACCTAAGCATCATTTTTCTCTCCAGTTACACACCAGGGACATACAAAAAAAGCCCAATGCAACAAGATCAGACAACAAATCAGAAGCAAAAGTCGACAGATGCCATTATTTAGCTCTGAGCAGGGAAGCACTGCCCTCATTCTCCTCTCTACTCATTGTCATTCCTGTCAGTTGAGTGTCTGGACAGTTGAGTTTTAAAGCTTCTGTATTAATCTTTTGTACTAATGTCACTCCAGGGTCACAAAAGTTATGCAGACCAAGAACTTGATGTCTTCATGCACATGTAAAGTTGGGTTCCTCTGGTTTAAACAGCATTATTCAATAATGGAATTTCATGCTTCTTCCTATCATTACAGTCAACTGCTACCAGGTTTCTTAGGAACTGTGATTTACAGATATCTGTAAGTGAAACCCATCTCTTTTCTACAGCTGGACTCACAAAACTGAATGAGTTCCCTGAGAAAACCGTTTAAAACTGTTCTGTAAAACATGCACAGTAGCAATTGCCTCTGGTTCCATCGAAGGCATGGATGGTTCCAACCTCACAACCCTTACAATGAGCTATGATGGTAGCACCTTCAAGAGGAGTGTGTCCATCATGAAAGCCCATTTATTTTTCAGCTTCTAACTCCTAATCTCACATTTCTTTCTTTAGCAGGTGTTTTGTTGCTATAGGAACACCTTCACACAAGTTTTATTATTAAATGCATTTCCTCCCAGGTTTCTCCTGTCCCTGTCAGTATTACCTATGTCATTCCAGAAGAAATCCCTGCTGCTTTGATAAAAAGTAAAATCTACAGAGATCCTTGAAGAGACACTGTCACGGTGAATGCTAAGTTGAAAATGAGCTGCTACTGAAAGTCATTCCCCTGTGGTGTTCCCACCGTACTTTGCAATGACCTATACTTACATACACACACATACATAAAGGCGCCAAAAAGACGTTCTAGTCCACTGTCGCACAAAAGGCAATACATTTTGCATTCATGGGCAGAATATTTCAACTCCAGTTTGAATTATAAGACTATTTTACAGTTTTCCTTGGCTCACAGAATAAGTTGCTAGAAACTTGCTATGTAATAAGTGTACAGAATCAGGCAGTCTTTAAAATTCTGGTGGACAGTGTATCGGTACCATACTGCAATAATAATGGGTGTAAGACAATTTTTTAATCACACTTTAGCAAAGGTGGATACAGGTAGCAAGGACACTTACTACACAAATGCTTTTCAGACTAATTACAGGAGAAACTGTAAAGCATAGCTTACCCCAGCAATTTCAGTGACTATCTTCTCTGTGATCTCTTTCCCACCCATTAGGCGAGTGGCACTTTGAAGAAAAGTAATTGCTTTTCTTAAGTCCCCTTCTGACACTTTAACAAGGTAAGATACTGCCTGAAAAAAATGTCAGAAAATGCCACTGAAATATGTTCACTGTTAATTAAAATCCAGTACACTTTCTCAGCACACTGATATTAATCAAGTAAATTTTTTTACATCAAGTAGTGCCTAAAGCAGATTGTCACAGATAGGCACAACACACAAGTTGCAAAGCAACCTCTCTACTAATACAAGTGTG
Organism: Phaethon aethereus; assembly: GCF_964289735.1. Classification (NCBI taxonomy): domain Eukaryota; kingdom Metazoa; phylum Chordata; class Aves; order Phaethontiformes; family Phaethontidae; genus Phaethon; species Phaethon aethereus. The sequence continues at coordinate 18,924,115 of NC_138585.1, forward strand.
TGCTGGCAATTTCAGGATGAGGCACAGCTTAATGCAAGTATACTCAGCACTGAACAAAAAGCCCTGCAGTTTTGCTTCAGTTTGCTCTGGTGGACATTTATCTGGTTTTAGGAAGACTCTTAAAATTCATATCCTCTATAGAAGCAGAGTAATATCTAAATGACTTTACACATAGTATTCAATACAACTGAGCAGTCTGGAAAAGTATGCTAGCTTAGCCCCTTTCACTGTAATGCAATTATGCACTGCATTAAGCAATAAAATTACATGGCAACCATGAAGTTACCTCACTACTGATTTTCACATGTTCCTTCTCAGAAACGTCCAACAGCCGCTGCTGTTGGATTTTGTCTGACAAAGGCTTGAAGCGGAATTTGGAGCATCGAGATGTTAAAGGTTCAATTATTCTGAAAGAAAGGAAGGCAACTGCTTGGTGAATGAATGCATGGGTCAAGCTATCAAGGCAGAAAAGGGCAGCAACACTGTAAAAAATAAAAGTTGATACCTAAACATTGTCTTCAGTCCTGTATTCACAGAATTACATATCTATTAGCTCAAAACTATGAAAACTAGATATCAGCCTCCCAGTGAAGAAGGGGGGCGGGGGGGGTGTGCAGTGCAGAATAGGAAGAGCAACAAGTCCAAATAAGCAACAAATTCCACACATACCTGCTGATGTAGTTACAAATAAGGCAGAAACGTGTTGTTTTAGATTCTTTTTCCATTGTGCGTCTTAAGGCTGCCTGGGCTGCTGAAGTCATTGAGTCTGCTTCATCCAGAATTACAATTTTAAAAGGAGGACAAACTTTACCACTGAAAAAATAAGAAATCTGTTATCCAGGAGACAGGCAATGTATAGACCAACCAAAAAAAAAAAAAAAACCAACACACACTGAAAACAACAAGTCATATTTTACTTATTCATACACAAGAAATAGAACATATTCAAGGGTTCCAATATTTTTTTATTATTTTTAGATAAATGACTAATATTTGTAATAATTGGGGGGGCTGAGTTCCCATAGAAAGACTGACACTTGAATACTGCAAAAGTCCTCTAAAATAGGTTCCCTTGCTTTAAGTTTCTTCTTTTAACAACTAATGCAGCTCTTCTTTTTACAGGCTTCCTGATTCCCTGAACTTTAAAGAACACTGCAATAGACTAATTTCAGTACACAAGACCATTTCTTGCCAGATATTCCTGGCATGCAGTTTCTTCCTGATACTTTCCACAATCTGTTTTTACCATACAGCTTCACCTGCACAGGGCTTCTCACTACCTAACACCAGGATCTTCTTAGCATCTTATAAACTAGCACCCATCTTGTTACGAGATGCTGCAGATTAGAGGTACTGGAGAAATAACGTAGACCACAGTTTACCCAAAGAAGCATTTCTATGGCAGTCAGACAACATTTGCAAAGGCAACAATATATCACCAAATCCAGAAGGCTTGATATTTGGAGGTCTTCCCTGTCTGCCTCTCTCTAACTCTAAACAGCACTAGTAAAAGTTCCTCCCAAGGTATTCAAACTCTCAACATGAAATTACGTTAAGTCAAACCTCAGCCAAAGCACTCTGTGTGTTGCAAACTTCTGGATAGTGCTGACCCATCATTTATATTAGAATTATAAAGTTAACCTAAACAAAAACAACCACATGCTTTGTCCTAAGCAAGAAGGGTCTGATCCAGCACTTACTCTGAACGGCTTCCACATGCAGTTAGCTGAGCAAAAGCCTTGACTTTTTCCCGAATCACTTGTATTCCCCGCTCATCAGAAGCATTTAGCTCAAGGACTCTTTGCCGGAATAATTCAGGCCTGCAAAATTTTTATTACAACATGTTAGCTGCTTAATCTTGCGATGATACATTATAAAGTATATCAACAGTCCTTCTGGCCTTTTCAAATGGCAGATATTACTTTTGCTAGCATTACTAAATAGCATACCTTGTTAAAAGACAGTTAAATTGAGATCATTAAATGTTAGGTATGAATTTCCATTAGCTATTTTTACAATTGCCTCCTAGACTGCAGAAAACAATGAAATGTAAAATTAGATCAGTTATCCAGGAGAAAAAAAAAAAAAAGTAGGAAGTTGGCTTCATAAGTTCAGAGCACTATATTATATGCCTTTCTACTTATATGCTGTGAGCAATGTGGAAGAACAAGTAAAATGCCCAGAAACAGTCACTGGCAGTGCTATGCCATTGATACAAACAGAAAAGAATTAACTAGCAGGTATAATACAGGCAGTATTTCGCAGCAGTACTATACAGCAGCACCTCTGGTAAAAAAATCTGAATACAATGGATTTTAAGTTCTGGGAATTCAAACGAACAGACAATGTGCAGTTGTCTTCCTACTATTAAAGTAGAAGTGCTTCTCTCCAAAACAACATCATGAGCCAAAAATTAAAGATGGGGTGGTGGGGTGTTTGTGTACTAAAGTCAACATTAGATTTGCTTATAAAAATCAAACCACCTTCTCACCCATTTTTTGCTTATGGGTCACCAAACTCACTACTCAAAAACTCCCAAGTGTTACAAGTCAGCTGATGAATGTATACACATTGAATTTTAGTCTGGCTCCAAATATTACTTCCAGACACAACTCAATGGTGCGTAACAGAAAGATTACGATTCAGACATTTTATGAGGTGCTTTAGATCTGAATATACCATTAAAATTGGAATTCCTTTACAAAGTTCAGTAAGGCATATGCAAGCCATTTCTTTTCATATTATTTTCTATAAGGTTACACAGCTGCTAATCTCAAGTGTTGTTAAGTCTATATCGCTGACAGAAACCAATGACTTGTGACAGGACAAATGAGAAAAGTCTCACGTTAGAGCTGAATTAGAATGTGAAGATATTCCTACAGAAGACCTTCTAGGTATGAGAAAGTTTCTAGAAGCTACATAAGAACAGGCAATGACCCGAGGCACTCTGTCACATGATTAGAGGACATGTGATAGTCTATTACACCAAAGCAACTTGATTCCAGCTTACCCATAGAGTTCTCTAGCAGCTGCTAAAATAGTGGAAGTCTTTCCAGTTCCAGGTGGGCCATAAAACAACAGATTGGGAAGCTGAAACAACAAGGCACCATTTTTTAAAAAAGCAGATAAACAAAACAAACCACGAACAGGAAAACCTACTGAAAATCTGAGCACCTAATAGAACAGAAACTATCTACTCCTCCTGGTAAATAATATCAAGTCTTTTACTTCTAGGTCATTGCACATCGTGCTCTAAAGGAGGACAAACAGTTGTTTTGTATAAGATGGCATGAACAAGGTGCTATTTGGTGGCCCTGTCCTGGTTTCAGCTGGGATAGAGTTAATTTTTTTCCTAGCAGCTGCTATAGTGCTGTGTTTTGGATTTAGTATGTGAATAATGTTGATAACGCACTGATGTTTTAGTTGTTGCTAAATAGTGTTTATACTAAGTCAAGGACTTTTCAGCTTCTTATGCTCTGCCAGCGAGGAGGGGCACAAGAAGCTGGGAAGGAGCATAGCCAGGACAGCTGACCCAAACTGGCCAAAGGGATATTCCATACCATATAACATCATGCCCAGTATATAAACTGGGGGAAGTGGGCCAAGGGATAGTGACTGCAGCTCAGGAACTGGCTGGGCGTTGGTCACCGGGTAGTGAGCAACTGTATCGTGCGTCACTTATTTTATATATTCTTTTATCGTTGTTGTTGTTATTTCCTCATCCCTTGCTGTCCTATTAAACTGTCTTTACCCAAACCCATGAGTTTTACCTTTTTTCAGTTCTCCACCCCATCCCACTGAGGGCAGGGGAAGAGTGACCTAGTAGCTGCGTGGTGCTTAGTTGCCAGCTGGGGTTAAACCACGACAGGCACCATCACGTGTTCTATCAAAATTGATACTTCAATTTATATTTTATTTTGATATATTCCCTCCAGGTCATGTCTGAGATCACTAAAGCCTATAGAACTTACTGTTATGACTGCAGTGACATGTGAATCTATCCAGCGATGCCCTTCAAACTGTCTGGATATTACTAGCAGTACAGCTGTGACAAAATTTGGCACAGGTTAACTGTCCCCCTTTCTCAGCTTTTCAAGACATGCTGAGAATTCTGTGCTGCCATTAGCTCCACTGCAATATGTGCAAGGTAGCTTGTGAATATTGCACTCGCAGGTAGTGCAATGCAGACATATCCTAACACTAATCAGAGAGGTGCTTGCAACAAACTGACTGGAATGCATAATGCCAGCAAATTTCTACATCTATCCAAGGATTTTTTCAAAAGAGGAGACATTTCTTGAAGAGATAAGGTCAACTGATCTTTCAAATAATTTAATTAATAACCTCAGCATGAAAAATAGGAATGCATTAAAGAAACACGCTGACACAGCAAAGACCGCAATAACAATCATAGGACGACACTTAGCAGCACAAAACATAAAATCTCATAATTTGAGAATATAAGTATCTGCTAGATGTCTGGAATTCATCAGCTGGAATAAAACAAAAGATGACTTATTTTTCTCTGGCAGTCACAGGAAGAGTGTAAGCCTGTGTAACACAGTGGTCCTAGGATATGCACTTTACATACAGATGGAAAATTATTAACACTAACACAGGACTAATAAGACTCCAACTGGAAAGCTACACACAGTTCAGGTCATCCTTAGTCAAGGATGATGAATCCAAACTGGGAAAGGTGATTAAAGGAGTGAAGAACCTATCTTATGAGAAGTGACTTTTTTAAAGAGTTTGATTTAGTTATCTCAGCAAAACAAAAGCTGAGAGAGAATATGACTGATGTCCATAAATATATCAGAGCAACACAGGGACAAAGAACAAAGTTGGCATAAACCAAATTTTTGTAAGTTAGCCATGACTAAATTTTGGCTGAAATCAAGAAGATTTCTAATTAGCATAGGAGCAATAATATTCTATACTACTATTTCAAGTAATCCCTCCTACAAATTATGAGGCTGCACTTTAAAACTGCTGCCTTTGACATCAGGGGATGTTCACAGAAGCTAGTGTGAGGCTATGTTTTGGATTTGGGATGAGAAAATGTTGATAACGTGCTGATGTTTTGAGTTGTTGCTAAGTAGTCAAGGACAGTCCAGCTTCTCGTGCTGGCCTGCTAACAAGGCGGCTGGAGGTACACGGGAAGCTGGGAGGGGACACAGCCAGGACAGCTGACCCAGGCTGACCAAAGAGATATTCCATACCATATGACATCATGCTCAGTATATAAAGCTGGGACGAAGAAGGAAGGTGGGAGGGATGTTCGGAGCGATGGCATCTGTCTTCCCAAGAAACCATTACGCGTGATGCAGCCCTGCTGCCCTGGAGATGGCTGAACACCTGCCTGCCCTAGTGAATGAGTTCCCCGTTTTGCTTTGCTTGCGTGCACGGCTTTTGCTTTACCTATTAAACTGTCTTTATCAGAAACCATGAGTTTTCTCACTTTTGCTCTTCTGATTCTCTCCCCCGTCCCACCGTGGGGGAATGAGTGAGCGGCTGCATGGTGCTTAGTTGCTGGCTGGGGCTAAACCACAGCAATGCTCTATTTTTAAAACTAGTCAACTAAGATCAGAGATTTTTTCTTTTGCTGAATATAGCAAGCAATGCAGACAGAACGGGAACAGCAAAACCAAAGACATCCAAAGAGCAGAGAAAAATGCAGGAGTACACAGTCCATCATCAGAAAATGAAAGAGACAGACCAGTTTTGTCCCGTTTTAACAACTAAGATAAGACACACAGAACAAATTCAACTGTGTATGTACTGTAAAAGTACAGATAGAATAATTTCAATCTTCAATCAATTTATAGGAAATAAACCCATTTCAAGTTTTGCCTGCCTTTTCTGCCAATCATTTGTTACTTTTTTCCCTAGTTACTAAAAAGTAAACAGCATTCAGTACTAAGCCACTAACTTTTTTCAAGTTTAATTAGATACCACAACATTATTACCCCCCTATATCTTTTAGGAAAGCTCCAGAGAGAGGAAATGTTTACTGAATGACAGCTGAAAATTTCACCAACAACCATGTTAGGTTAGCACACTGCAAGGGTAGACATTTTCATGGAGATACATAATTTCATGCCTCTGTGCTAATTCACACTCTTACTAGTTCTCAAAACAAGCATTAGCAGGTAAAAAGTTTTAATAAGAATCTGTTTCTTAATTCCATTAAACCCATACTTTATTACTGTTTCTGTTTCAACCCCATTTCTTCTTGTTTCCCACTGAAGTTATCACCAGCATTGACACTGCTTTTTCACCAAGCACAGCCTGATCCTTTATGTAACTGTGGCAGTATTTTTAAAACAGACTGCAACCTGATCTGGTTATCCATTTTTCCGTGCTTGCCAGGGGTAAGCAGGATACCTGCAGGCATCACTCTGCTTAGGGGAAAGTTACTGCATAAAGTCCAAACCCCAAGTCTTTTTCTAGTAGTTTTAGTACAAGTGAAGATGTAAATTGCAGTGATAATCCTACACCTCACTCTCTTTTTAGTAATTATAAGATCATCAAATAAATTAAAATTAAAGAATACTATGACACTTCTCAGTTTCTTTGCAAAAAGCCACAACAAACCAACAGACTCAGCAGACAGAAATCAACTTCCCCAGTTAAAACCACTTGGACTGTGGTCTCCCCAGTTTATAACAAGACAGATTCTTGCTATTACAGATGGACATACGGCAGGGACTTAAAAGTCCTGCTCCATTTAGCAGGTCCCAAATCAAGGCCAACAAATACAGGCCGATCAACAAAGGATTGGCTCTCCATTTTCAACACTAAGGTTTAAATAAAGCACATTACACAAACCTACGGTGTTGTCACAACCGTTTCTTTGATCTCCCTAGATCTCCAAATTCAATAAGAACTTCTGAAATAAGTACCAGCCACCTCAAAGTTTAAACTACACTTGCCTTTTTGACAGAATGAGTCCTTTCAAGAACTAACAAAAATGTCCAAATTTTAAAAGCGTCAAATATTTTAAAGTACTTGCATGATTTTGTTCTCAATTGCCTTATTGAGTTTGGGTAGCTATGGCAAATTACAAAGCTTATAACCGCAAGCAGAAGTTATAATTTTTTCTTTTCAACTCAGGAGGCAAAAAGACAACACAAGTATACTAGGCTCATAATCTGAGAAACATTGCTGATCCAGAAGCTGTAAGGTTTTAAATAGCTGTTGCTCAAAATAGAACTTCACAAGCCATCACCTAAGCGATGTTACATGACTGATATGTCCAGGCAAAATAGGTGGCAGCACCTCATTTCTCCTTAGCTGTTAACAGTTCCTTACTAATTACCTCAACTGTACGAATCTGTTGAAACCCAGATTTCTGTGGGTACAACATTACATGACAAGGTCACATTACAACAGCATTCTCAAAGTAAATTGAATCTAGAGACATGAACTAAAGAAAGGAATTTTACAAGTCTTTCCCAGTTCTGTCACACCAACTTCATTTTGGCTCCCTATGCTCAAACAAATAAAGTACTTCTGCTTTTGCAAGTTCTGATTAAATGAATGACTACCTGTGCATACTGCACAAGAGCACACTACGAGTGAAAGGCTTCTTGCGTGAGACACTGAAAGGCCCAAATTGTTCCTTTTAGCTCTTGGTGAGCAGCCATATCACAAATAGCATTTTCAGAACATGCACCAGCCACTTCAGCTGGCATTAGCAGTCCATGAAAACAGTAACAGCTTTTGGAGCACAAGAATGACCCTTCTAGGTGAAACATGGAGCAAAAAAAGGTCTCAGCATGTACAAAGAAAGGAAGCACAGCCATCTCTTGGCTACCTACTTTATTTCTCCCTGCAGTCCCTCCACCTCCCCATCACCTGGTTCAGAGGAAATAACGATCATTCATACTGAACATTTACTAAATTTTTACCCAAAAGCAAGTGTAAAAACAAAAAAAGGCAATTGAAAATTCTCTGCTCATCCTCTTTACATGCTTAGGTCACAGATGCCAACACTGCAGTGAAGTTAGGGAAATTGTCATACTTAGCTTTTTAAAGCCAAAGAAACTTACTTGGAAACTTCAAGCCAAAAAGTTTGGGGATCACTATCTAAGTAGTAGACCTGGCACTTACAACTTAAAACTTCCCTCATTAGCAAACGGTATGTTTGTTTTAATGCTTAGCAATTTTATAGACGCACTGGTAGATCACCAGAACTGTTTAGGAGTGACTGGTAATCCAGACTTTTCCATGAAGGAAAAATTTCCCCCTTCCTCTTAAACATGAATGTCAAAAGTACTAGCTGAAGTGTGGAGATAACAAAAGCCTTTCCAGATTTGAAACTATTAACAAATTTACCAATTGAGCTTTACCAGAAAAATTCCAAACTGTGTCACAGAGCTGACAATTTTACAATGTTTGGAGGGCTGAAAACATCACAAGTTTTGCACATATATCACAGCATGCTACAAGGAAGCCACTTAGCTTGTTCGTACCACTGTAAAAAAGACCATTGCTGAGTTAGAAAATATAAGTTTTCATCATCACTGGCTAAAGTTTCTGCCTAAACATACTGATAGGGTAGATGTTATCATTACACTCACATCAGCACCTTCCAAGGACTTTTTCAGCACAGCAACAACTTCATCCTGGAAGGCAACTTCATCCACGTTTTTGGGGCGACTAAATAAAAAGACATTAAATGCAATTTATCAGCTATCAAGGTTTCAGAAGAAAATGGAAATCAAGCAAACCAACATTTCCCTTTCTGATTATATCAGGTACCAAAGAATTACAGCAAATTTTGTAGTTGAGGTCAAAATCATAACAGGAAATCTGCCCAGTGCTGCTGGTCTGTATTACTGAAGTGATCCAACTCCTCGGAAAGCTGTTCATCTATTTCTGTTGTACATACCAGCCTGTGCTGTTTTTAGGAGCAGAACTGGATTGCAGACTACAATATTTTAACACTTTGTAATCTGAGAAAGGCTTCTCGAAAACAAAGCATTTAATGCACTTCCGCACCCAACCACAGCAATGAAACTGCACCACTTGACGCGGGCAATGGAGGCATTTTCTGCTCTGATAGCAGTTCACAGTGCCCGTTTTCCCCCATAACAGATAAAGTTCTCCCAGGTGGAGACACCTACAGCCATAACCCCCTTTGCTATGCACCCACTCCCTCTTCTACACGCACCCTCCCCCCCAGCCACTGCCATCCCTACCAGCGACCCCACTGCCCCAGAATTGCCCTTACTACTTCTCCACCCAGGGGATGGGTTTCAGCCTCTTGGCCTCCCCGCTGCTCCCCGCTGTGCCGGCCGCGCCCCTCTCCTTGGCAGCGGGGGGCTTGGTGCTGATGGAAGACGGGCCTTTGAGGAAGGCCTGCATGGCTTCGGCTGGGCTGGGCCCAGTCGCCACCTTCCCCTCACAGAGTCCCCGCTCAGCCCGGCCGCTAGGCCGAACACGGCGCGCGAGCCCACCGCACCAGAGGACCCGCCGGCCCTTCCCGCCAAGCCGCGACCGGCGGGGGGCGGGGCCGCTTCCGCCTGCCGAGGGCCAACCACAGAGCTCGGCCGCGCCGCGGAGCCGGGCCCTGACGTAACGCCGTAGCGCCAAGCATCGCGCGGCGCCCCCTGGCAGCGCTGCGCATGCGCCGGTTTCTGAAGCGGGAGAGGGGAGTGCGCGCGCGCGCTCTGGGCGCGGAGCGGGCAGTCCCCGGCGGCCGCGTGGTGGCGTTACCTCAGGGCGCCATGGCCGCGCTTCGTCTCTGGGCGGCCCCCTCCTCGCCATCCCTCCGAAATGCCCCTTCCCCAACAAGTTGGAGGAGAAAAAAAAAAGCGCTGTACAAAAGCAGCGCCGAAAGCAAGCGGAGGAGCGTCCTCTCCTGTCAGGAGGTGGGAGCCGTTGCGGCCCTGGGGCAGGGGCTACTCCCTTCGCCTGGCTGCTGAGGTGCGTCTTGGGGGTCTCTGGAAGTGAAACCCATGAAAGCCGGAGTCTGTCCCAGCCCTGTTCTGCTCCAGCTGCCCCCGGCGATCTGCCAATGTACGGTTGTCGCTGGTCAAGTCTCAGGCCCTTGCAGTTGCCATGCGAGCAGCTCCCCCAGCTGTACAGGCGCGGGGCTTACCTTTGCCAGAGCTACCAGGGAAGCGAAAGTGAATCCCTTCTGTTTTCCCATTACTTCCAATAATCTCCATTACAGTAAACCTAGGGGAAAAAAACGAGGAGTGTGATTGACGTGACAGTTCCCTTTAAACGACAAAAAGGCATCCTAGTAGATTTGGCAGTTGTGATGCACGCCCATGTTTTCATGTGCTGGGTAGCTACAGCTTATCCTCCCAATTATGTACCAGCTTTGTGGATTAAAAAAAAAAAGCAATTCTGCTACCAGCAGCTGTATATTGTGTGGCTGCAGATGTTCTGCTTTACTGTTTCCCCTTGGCTACTCCTGGGCACAGCCGGCGTGGCCTGGGCAGACACGGTAGTGATCGCCCAGAATAGAACCTGTGCGAGGGAGCAGAGTAGATTGGAAATGGTCTCTATGGCAACAGATGAACAGTCTTTGGAAAAGGAGATGTGGGAAAGAATTTAGGCTGAAAATACATCATTCTATCAGACAAGCCTGTAATCCTTGTCTGGGCAATTTTAAATAGGCTGTTTCTTCTCATCTGGCATTCTGCTATTGAAGCATGAAATCCAGATTGTAGCCTTAGCAGCAAGAAATGCCCACACATATAATTACTGAAGTCATTTTGTTTTAGATGAAAATGCAATCCTATTTTTTTCCCCCACTATGATTATATTTGGTACTTTCAAGTCATGTTGACTTGGAAATGGTAAAGATGTACAAGCAGCTAGAACTGATTAGCTTTCTTTCTGAAACTGTATAAAGCTTTGTTGTATTTTTGAAGCTTCATTCTGTTTGGTGGTTTCTATTCAATGCACTCTCTTTAATGGGGCCACTTCAAATATACTTGCCGTTCAAGCGTTTTATCAACCATGTAAGAGCCTTAGGTTCAGTTCAGCAACGGAACTTCCTGTCTGCTACATTAACTTAACTTTGTAACCAACTTTTTGTTTCATTACCTTAAATGCCAGAAAGGAATAATGAAACCCAAGCTCGTCTCTCTTGTTCCCTGTTTTTCTTTCCCTCCTCCTCAGATATACAAGGACTGAAAATTATGCTTGCTCTGTTCTGTTGAATCACTCACCATCTTAACGTCCAACAGATCAAACTCAGCTGGTTATGATGTCCTCTCATCTGGTTTACTCCAGCGTTTCCCATGACAAAAACTGTGTTTTTCACTAGCCTCGTTAGTGGTCCTCAAATATGGCTTGTAGAAACAGCTAGTCTAATGCATAAAAAAGCCAGTTTAGCTTTAAAATGCTCATTTTGTGTATCCTGGATTTGTTCTTATGTAAGACTATTTAAGACAATTTATTTTAATTTATAAAGCTATACAGCCCATGATGTGTTGGTATTTTAAAACCGTAGTACCCCAGTGGCCGATGCCTCATTACTGATACTGACTGAAGGCAATCTTCGTCACTCTCATCGTAGCCAGGTCCTCTAGCCACACCTGAACCCTAGTATCTTCCAAGTACCTCAGGTCTAGTTTCACAACAGGTACAAGTAGGTCCAGCAGCTCAGTGAAACGATCCCATACATTGCACTACTACTACAGCAGACAGGAGGTAGAAGTGGGAGTGTGTGATGGGGTGGGTAGGGAGGTGAAGACTGTATCTTTTGGTGGCAGGGCAATTTTCTGGCAGCTTGAGCTGATCCAAATGGGAAGCCTGTTCTTCTTCCTTTCCAGTCTTTTTATGCTGGCATTTGCAGGTGTACAACCACGGAATGAGGGTTCAAGAACTCATCTGGCAAAAAAACAACATGGCAGGGGTTAGGAGCAGTAGCAGGGCAGAAGAACTGATTAGGGGAGGACATCTGTCTGTCTTTGTAAGTTACTCTGCCTTCTGCCGTGGAGAACTGCCCATGCATCCATCAGTCTAGACCTTCAGCCAGTTGACATTAATGCTTCCTGGGAAATGAGCTCGGTTTTTTTCCATGACACTGAAATGGACAAGTGGCTTCCTTAAAATAAACTACATAGAGTTTAGGAAGTAAGCTGGCCATAAAAATTACAGGATCACTGTCCAACAGCTTTGTCCAAAATTCAGGCTTTATTTTAAAAGAGGAAAGATGCTAGAAAGTGTTGAAAGAAATGATTGCAATAGAAATAAGTATATATCAATTTTCTTAAAAGTTTAACAGCAAACATTTATCTAATAACTTTCAGCATTGGAAGACTTCTGTGAGAATTATGTAAGCAACAGAGAGCAGATGGAAACTGGCAGTTTTCACTGTCCAAGCTGTGTAAACAAGAAAAGGTTCAAAGCAAGATGGCAAGAATGTTGAAAGGTACGAATTGTCTTTTTTTTAATTAAGAGAGAGTAACTAGGACAGTATTCTACTCAGCTCAGGAAAGAGTGACTGAGGGATATGATCACTATATATAAAGTCATGGCTGAGGTGACTTCTCACGATGCAGGAAACATAGGCCTGAAATTGAACTATCAGGCTTCAGATTTAAAACCAAAAGAAGTTGTTGGTTTTTTTTTTCACACAATGCATCTTTAAATTGCAAATCTTGTTGCTACCAAACTTTATGGCTGTCAAAATTATATATAGATTCAAAAAATAACTAGACGGGTTCATGAAGAAATGGGGTATTAAATATGATCAGGCAAATGCACACTTCAGCTCAGAAAGTCCATGAACTACAGACTGCTGCAATCTGAGAGGAGAATACTGGAGAGGGGCTCTCTCTGTTAAGTGCCCTGTTTTGTACACTCTTTCCTAAGGGTATATTAATGGTCCTACTCACAGATGGGCTATTGCCCCGGTCTGTCAAGACAGCTGTTCCGGAGCATAAACAGTGAATGACTGATGTAAATGATGGTGACAAAAAGGTTTATGATGGGGAAGGAAGACAGGGAGAGGAGCAGAGAGCTTTGCTAAAACTGGCATCTTCAGCAGCCTCTTTTCTTTCAGAATGGATGCTAGAAGCAGCTGTGCTCCTTTTCAAGTAAAGTAGCTAATACAGCATCTGAGGCAAAGCAGGTCAGGCTTTGCAAAGCTTAGCCAAGAGGCTAAGTGTGAATGCAAAGACCTAGGCATGGCTGTGGGAGCTGTGTGCAGGAGGAAAAGTGTACATGCAAATTTTGGCAGAGAAGCCCAGATTTGTCACAGGAGCTGGCTGATGGGACAGTGGGAAGCCGAGCACAGCCAGAGAAGCACTAGCACCATGACACTCTTAAAAAGCTAGGCAAGTGCATTGTTGACTGAAGTGTTCAAAAAAGAACAAAAGTAAGAAAACTTGGTATGGAGTGGTATTTTCCTTTACTACATGATTGATGTTACAGAAAGGAAATGGCACTCTGTGTGCCTTCTTTGTAGGTATGCATCAAAGAAGTATCTGACTCATTTACAAGTTTCTTCTACTAATGGAAATGTACTGCAGATCTGAAGTACTGCTATAACCAGTCAGAAGTGATGACAGTGTGATTACCTTTCCTGATGGTGCCAGCAGTGTTACAGTTCTTCCCAGCCAGTAATAGAGCCTTTGATATGGGGATCAGACAGTCTGCAGGCAAAAGTTAAAGGAGGAAGAGGTATGATACCAAAGTAGCCTGTTTGCAAAAAAGGAAAATTGGGAAAGGGATTCTAAACTTTTCTGTTATTCCATCAGCCTGCCTTTTTTCTGGTATGAAAGTGTCTTCAGATACACTCTGTACACCAGAAGGTTGTGATCTTGTTCTGGAAGGAGATTTTCCTGAAAAACTGAGAGATGAGTGAGCCTATAAAGGTTATCTAGAACTGGGAAAATTGAGATAATAAATACGGTGAAGAAGGTAGGCTAGTTTCATGGATGGATCTCATTTTGATCTTCAGTAGCCCTTCAGTCTGTTGGTTAAATGGCTTTTAGAGACATAAGAAAGAGATACGTAGCTACATAAGACAAAAAAGAAGGAAAGATTACATTAATCTGTACATATTTTTTTCTGTGAGAGTTTCCCCTTCCATCTGGCCAGGCTACAGGACCTTGTAAACATTTTTTGTTTGCAGCATGCAATTTACTATTTATTAAAATTGCTTACAATGCTTTGGCCTCATCTGTTTGATTCAGGATCTAATAAATGGCTGGTTATTTGTCAGGCTGTCACTCTATGGAGAAATTAAATTATTTTGCCTCTTGGACATCATTTTAATAGTGGAATTGTGGTGTTCATACCGCCCCAGGCCCCGCTTTCTGGTGAGACCCTGGCTTATGCCTGAAATGTAAATCATCATCCTTTGTACCTCTAACACATGTATGTCACGAAGGGCTTTTAACCTTCAGAGGGGAAGTCTATATCTGTAGTAGCTAAAATTCTGGCTCAATTTCACAAATATACACAGCACTGGAAATTGTTACCATCGCAGCGATGGACTAAGTTCCTTCAGCATCTTTGAGCCATTCCTCGAGTGACGGGCACAAGGCTTTCATTTCTCTCTGTCTTCAAGAGATCCCTATAGTCCAGGCTCCTGTTTTTCCTCCTCTCAACTTGGGTCTTGAACTGTGGATCACCAGTGCTTCTGCAGTATTTCTGACTTGGTTGAGTCCCTGTAGCTCTTCCATTTGGGAATTTGTAATGGCAATACACACTATGAACAGCAGCTCTTTTTAATGCGGGCACCACTGAATCTTGGCAGTGTAAAGAAATCATCTTGTGACTGGTTAAAACTAGTGGCGTTTGGTATCCCATGGCTGCATCCTGCAACTCAAACTTTCCCACCAAAATAACCCCAACTTCCCCCTTTTGTTCGTTACAACTCACATCATAATACAGCACCCTCAAGTCCCACTGGATCCCATGTAACCCACCCCACAGTATAAGCTGGGCAGGGAGCAGCCACAAAACATAATTACTCAGCGCCTACTGCATCCTTTCCCCTTTCATGCTTTACATGCCTTGCTAATTGTCAGTGAACCTGTAAGAACTAATTTTTGTCTTCTGAATTGGATTGCAATTGACCAGCAGGTTCAAAAGTTATTGAAGATATAGTGGAAAACTGTAAAGCAGACTAACACAGCAAGAACAAATAATAAAAGAAAGTGGATTTTTAGATAGCAAATGTATATGTGTCTGCAGTTACTGATGCTGAATAACAATGTTGATATAGGACCATATGGTCTTAAAATAACTGAGTATAAATTTAGCTAGAAATAAGACAAAGGCTTTTAGCTATCCTTGATGTTCTTGAACAGCCTTGCTGTAGGAGTAGAGAGAGTAACCCATCTACACCACTGTTCAGTGTTTAATTCATTTATGAATGGGATTATACAGTGTCTCTGCCTGCAGAAAAAAAAAGAAAAAAGAAAAAATCTGTTAAGCGTCTGGAAGCACGATAACTTTTCTAGTCCCATGTTTCTACTTGCAATCTGTGATCCTTCGAGAGCAAAATAAAGCATCCCAGATCTTTAGACCCCTCCAAAGATTATGGCTGGACGTCAGTCTGCTTCCTATATGTTTTTTTTTTTAACCTGATGATGACATCTCCTCCCTGGTTGAGGGATTCCTTTTAATGTTAGTCAAGGTCTTTAGAGTTTGAATTTTACTGCCCAGATGGGGAGAAAAAAGGGGATCATAAAAAAATGGGTTTTGTTTTAATTCCAAAATGTTGTGAGGTTGGTGGCTCTCAAGTCATCCTCCTCACTTGTTTTCAGGCAGACTTGCTGTTAAACTAACTGAACAGGAATATGCAAGAAACCTCTCAGCACAGTTGGTCAATCATCCAAAAATGAGGACAACAGCACAGATACTCAGATTGGCTTGTAGGTCAGCCAGCTGATTATAGGATTTTCCCATCACAGAGGTAGATAAAACCTTTTCAGCACCAGCACTGATGCACTAATTGTGCTGTAAGACCCAATGAGCCCAGGGGAGTATTTTACAGCTCCATGTTTCTGTATACATGATGTCGTGTTCTTTGGCGTGCTTGGAAAGGTGGACAAAAGCAAAATCCTATGGATGGGTAGGGAAGTCTGGAATTAGAGCTGAATCCATTCTGCAGGAATAGAGCAGATCATGCAGGCAGCTGCACCCTTCTCTATTTTATTTCTTCATTTTTAGATGTGTAATACATTTTCCCTGTTTCTAGAAGTACCTTGCGCGAAGCTTCAGGCAGGCTTCAAAGGAGGAGGTGCAAAGAGGGAAGGGAGACATACAAGTCTCTGGTGTGCCCTGCCCTTTCCCACTTTCTTTCCTGCCTCACTTTTCCTCTTCTCAGATCCCAGCTGGGGTCTGTAGCCGGAAGGATTGATGAAGCTCTCCCATACCTCAGCAGCCAGTTGCCCTGTGGCAGCCATGCATCTATGCAAGGCTTAGCTGTGTCCCTGGCACCCAGAGGCAGCTGCTCCTTGCAGATCTGCTCTGGCCCGCTGATGGCCACCAGTGCCTGCCTACCCACAGGCACAGCTGAGTTCTGTGGCCATGAACATAGGTGAGACCTGCCCAGCACCCAGGGCTAATTAATTCACCCTTCTTGTACACATGCAGCTGGAGAGGGTCCTGTGGGCTCAGTCACACCAGGATGCCAGAAATCCTGTCCATGCAGGAGGGCAACAAAGCCTTTGGCCACACCACCCCTGAAAAGCCCACCAGCCCCCTCCCCCTCCATGTATGCGGCAGCCCCATTTATCAGGCAAGAGCTTTTAGAGAGGGTAGGAGGACAGTCTCTGGGGACACTGCGGGGTTCCACCTGGGGACAACCTGCAAGTCATCTGGGCCCCAGGGGCCAAGGGGGAGCATGGGAGGCTGCGGGTGTGCTGTTCTCGACTTGCAGGCACGCTGGTGAAGAGAGCGTCACAGAGCAGCTGCTGCTGTTACAGCTCTTCTGCCAGCTCCACTCCTTCCGATGCCATTCCTACCTCCAGGATTTTTCCCTGACTCACAGCATCACCATCCAAAAATCTCCCTGGAGGAAGGTATCTGCCTGCTGGTTTGTCTCTTTATCCTTTGCCTCATCCACGGGAGAAGGGAGAAAAAAAGCCATAAGCAATCAATTCTCCTGCTTCTTTTTCCTTTTTTATTTCCCCCCTCCTGCTCCCTTCCTGTTGTCAAGGGAGGTGAAATCCCCTTTTGGAAGGAGCTTTTTTCTAGGTCCATGCATGGACAGCAGC
This sequence comes from Phaethon aethereus, assembly GCF_964289735.1. NCBI lineage: Eukaryota > Metazoa > Chordata > Aves > Phaethontiformes > Phaethontidae > Phaethon > Phaethon aethereus. The sequence goes on from NC_138585.1 coordinate 18,941,319, forward strand.
AAATTGGAAGAGGTGAGCAGCCAGCAGAAGATGTGAGAGCTGAAAGGGCTGTGCCGTGGGAGTGGTCCTCGCTTTGTGTGCAAGCGAGGCAGTGAGTGTGCAGCCTCCCACTCTGGGTGCATCTTTTTTTGGATGCTGTGTAGCTCCCTGTGTGAAATGCTTTTTTGGTTAAAAGAAGAAGAGATGTCACACCAGGAGCTCACCCAGCGACTGACTACGGTTATCACCCATGTGGGTAAGACATCTTTATTTTTCTTCTCACTACATTTGTGTAGATTTGGGGGCCCTATTCCCCTGGGAGGTGCTGATGCTCTGTACAGGCAGGAAGCCTTTGTGTGACAATGTCACACCTGTGTGTGAAATAGGGGCCATCAGCAGATTGCAAACCCATGGCTTTGGGCAATTAGACAGGCTTTTATTGATGGTTTGGTTTGTTTTTCAAGCACACAGTTTTCTGAAAAGCAGAAACAATAAGAGCAGAGAGTGTCCTACCTGTGAACTGATCTGTGTAAAATACCCAAGCACAGCCCTTCTTGCAGGGAGGTGGTAGAGAAAAGGGGATGCTGGAAGGATGCTAGAGCAACAGCAGTGCTAATGTGCTTTGCATTTCCTTGTGATGCTGGAATAGCAGTCCATTCTCAGAGAATCTTTTATATTGCTGTTTCAAGTGTGGAAGGATCCTAGGACAGGATCCCAAAAGCTCTTCTCCATGTCAGCTTGATTTTACTGTTTGCTAACCTTCAAATGCTAGTGAATACAGGCAAGGCCCTACGCTATGCACTGGTATCCTTATAAGTCTAAGCCACTTGCTGGCCTTGGTGACCAAACTACAAAGGATCAAATAACCTGAAACTAGCAAGAGAGTAGGAGATGCTGGTGATTAAAATATCAACTTTTGGGATCCTTTTTTGTTACATACAATTTTGTTAAAGCAGATTGTGGCTGTGTTGCATCGTGTAAAGAGAACATTTTTAGTTGAATTGCATGGGAGCAAGTTTTATAGCTGTCAGTGTTTATAATGGATTGTGTGTTGTGAATGCCAAAGATGTTGTACAGGTCCCTGAATTGCCTTTGCCATTGACTTTGCTCAATCTGTGTATGAAACAGAATGTGACCAAAATGTGGCTTTTGGAGAATATACAATTAACATTTTAGGCCAAAATTCTTCTTGGGTTTGCTATTAGCTGTAGAAGCTGAATTAAGTTTAAGAAAACAAATGCAATCAGTAGCTTGCCTAAAGAAATAGCACAAAAGCAGATTTAAACTGAATAAAGTGCTTAAGGCCAGTTCCTGTCTCTCCAAGCTCTTCTCCATGGGTCAGTCTTAGTGCTTCTGGTAACCTCAGCAGGGGCTTGGTATGGGAGAGAGAATATGATTTCCAGGAGAGCTTGCAGCGTCAGCCTCTTTGACCCTCCTTGACCCAATCATGCCAACACAAGTTACTTTGAAATTGTACAAACTCATATTGACACAAAGTCACATGAATTCACATTTTTATTATGAAGATTTGGGATTCAATATCAGGCACATTTAATTTTTTTTAGGAAAAGTATTTCAGTGGAGCCAAAGAGATTTGTGCATCTCCTGGTTTTCCTGTTAGACTCAATACAAGTCCCTATCATCAATATTGAGGACCCTCCTTAATGTCATGAGGGATTTGTTAGAAGGAACATAGCATTATGTTAGCATTTAGCAATGTAGGAAATCATTCTGGACACTAGAAAGATGTTAATGAACGTTTCCCCTGTTCCCTGACAAATAGAGAGGTTTCTGGGTCATGTGGCTGAGGTTAGAAAGTCTCATTGGTTTCCTGGAGGTCAACCAGCAGGTCAGTCCTAGGGAGAGGAAGGAAGCTCACAAATCTTGGTTTTTTTTCCATTTCACACTGAGGCAAGAGCCTAATTCACCAGCTTCCAACAGGGAAGGATAATGCCACCATTTTCCCAGCCATTCAAGACCCAAAAATCAGACCCTGCTTGTGGACTCTGCCTGCCTCTTTGTAGACAGTGTTCATTTTTTATCAAAGCATGTAACTAGAAAAAGCTGCTGTACAAAAATGGAAGCAAGTAATGTCAAAAAAATTTGTTACTGGCTGAAGGAAGAACAGTTCTTCCAAACCCACTGATGATGCACCATGGTTATGAATCACACCTTGTAACATGAGTTGCTTTAGCTGAATCAGCAGCAGCTTATTGAAACAGTAACTCCTGGGCAGCTGAAGGGGTCTCTTGAAAGTTCACTGGGAATCTTTACAGCTCCAACAAGTGAAAGGGCTCTCATCCTTAGCAAACTGAGGGGATCCCTTGCCATGAATATACTTCACAGTGTTTGCTATTTTTACAGCATCTATCAGCCTCATATTACCACTTGGACTGAAGGCATTCAACCTGTCTAGAATGTAGCCAGCTCTTGGTTGGGAGCACATCTCCCAGCTCACCCAATAGCAGGAGGGAAGAAACTTATTCACAAAATTTGCAAAAAGTCAAACAAGAACTTTATGGGAGCATTAAAAAGGAAGACCTTTATATTTGATGTTATATTTTATATAACCTTTATGGGATCGTTTTGGTCTGTGTGAACTAGATGACACACCAGTTTATTTTTAATGTGTCAATAAGAGTGTCACAAACATAGTTAATTGCCTGGAGCTCAACTTATGTGTCCTGGGCAGAAGCTTTGATCCCTCATTAGCCATGATGTTGTGTTAGTTGATGTGCTTGTAAAAAAAGCCTCTTACCCTGCTACAGTCTTCGTACATATAGCTACCTGCTTCACCCAGGTTAAAATCAAAGCATTAAAGTTATTTACCCGCTCCACAGCAGCTATCTTAACTTGGTACTTTTCTAGTAGCATGCACCCTGCCCTGGAGCATGTCTTTGCACAGTGTTAAACAATAGAGGACCAAATTAGAGCTCTTAAATAGCCCTGTGCCCTCGCAGCATCTCTGGGATTATTCCTGATTGCCCTGGTGTGGGTGAGGTAATGGGGCCACCACAGGTGTCTAAGGACAGGAGTAGTCTGTGAATGCTAGCAGGCTTTCTGCTTGCTGTCCAGGATTTAGCACAAAATGTTACCCAATCTTGTTACCAAAACTGTGTCAAGATTCTCTTTTTAATTTAACCTACTTTCATTAAACTTGATTGTTGGGAGATGTTGGGGAAACACTCATCTCTTTTGAAAAAAGCGTGTCCTTTGTGTAGGTGGGCAAGTGGTAGCTCTTCTGTGATGTGGAGAGAAGAAGTTTTGCTGGGTGATATGCCTGGTGCTGACAGCAGCAGTGTTTGCATGTGGGAATGGTACAGCTCTTCCAGTTTGTGAAGTCCACCAGAGTATGCTTTTGTGCACTCACTACCCACCCACGCTTGGCAGTTGGTTCCCAGAAATCTGATGCCAGTTTTGCTCTGTGTGCGCAATGTTCTGGGCACGGTTACGCACACAAGCACCTCCACCCAGTGCCCCATTTTCCACAGATTTTTATTCTTAAAATGATTTTTACGATAAGATGGAGCTGCCAGAACTGACGTCAGCTGTCTCAAAAGGAAACAGCCGAGCTTGGCTCCTCTCTGGTACCGGTAAAGAATTCCACAGCGCATTAGAGGCAAGGTTTTCTTAGAGGCACCCCTTCCAATTAAGTTGTAAGAGCTCCTCACATCTTCATATGACAACTGGATCCAGAAGAGCTGCCTGCCAGTGTCCCTGGTAGGGGAGGCACTGATGTGAAATGGCAGAAAGCAGTACAGTGCACAAATGATATATACAAGGAAAAAAAACATACATTCATGTCCGCTTTCATCTGGTTTTACACACTCTTATTTGCCCAATCTCCTGTTTTATGAATAGAAAAAAGAATTTAAGGAACTTGATGGAGATCAAAAGGAAACTCAGTGGCAGAACTTGATTTAGGATGGGCATCTCAGGACTTACACAATCACTTAAAATTCCTATCTGTTAACCATGGTGGGTCAGTTCCTACCACTCTTGGCTTAACCACCAGGTGTGAGGAGTGGTGTAAAATAACTGTGTGTGTGAACAGAAGCTGTGCTACAATTTGGGATAGGAAGTGAAGGATGATACTGCATCCGCTTGACTGAGAGGAATTTAGGTCAGCAAAATGGAATAACCCAAGCTGGCTCTTGTCCGAGGCCAATGGCTTAGCATCACAAGTCACAGAATCTGTTTTATGCTGCAAAGCCACAAATAATCTAATATGTCACAGCTGGATAAACTATTGCAATGTTTCTGATCTGTGTCTGTGTACAGCAAGGACACTCAAAAGAGATTTTCTAAGAAATTAGCTTTTACAGTACCATATCAAATAGGCCTTCTGCTACTTCTATGCAAAGGCTTAAATCAAGGCAATGGAAATTCCCCTGCCTGCAACAGAAAATTCTTCCCTTTGTTTTAGAGCATTCATGCATTTCAGGAACTCTTTTTGAACCACTGATTCTATGGCTCTGTCCTACTTTCAGTTTTCTGGTGAGCAGCTGGGGCAACTGGTCTTTTCCACCAACCACAGCACACCATGTTTCCGCACCCAAAAGTAAGATACAGGCATGGGATGTGCATCTATCACTGCATTCCCAGAGAAACAGGATAATAGAAAACTGCAAAAATTCATTTGCTAAGTTTGCTTGAGATCTTATGCTAATGAGACGTGGTAGTTTGGAGTTTCCCCATTAACCTACTTCTATTTAAAAAATTATGTTCTGTGATCATGTTATCTGCATCTTTCTCTCTTACTGCAATAAAGCTTTTGAACTGTTGGCCAATTTTCACCAAATTTGGTGAAGTGACAAAGGTCCTAAAATATTAAGTTCATGAAAAATATAAAAATAGTGACTGAAGAGAAGAGAAAGATGCAATTAGTGAAGAAAAGGCTAATAAGCTCATTCTATTAGACCTCAGAGAAACCACATGAGAAAGTGGAATGAGGGAAAGGAAAGGTAATAACTATTGATCTTTTTTAGTTTCACAGCTTAAAAAAGCTACTTGTATATATTTTTGTTCCTAGATTGTGGTTATTAATTTTACCCCATTCTATATGGCTTATTCTGTGCAGCTGTTTCACTGGGAACTGTTTAATAAGGAACTATTTTAAAGTGTTTTGCTAATGCTGCAATGTTTGTGCCTTTAAAAAGTGGAAATCAAGCTTTCATGCAAATCCATGAAAAATGTGCAGATGTGCCTAGTGCACTCTCTGAAACGTAGACTATTACCTGTTTAAAGCCCACATTCTAATCTGGTTTGTCAAGGCATGATCAGAAATAAAGACCGTAAGAATTTGTTATGAGTTGGGGACCTGAAACACTAGTTTGTCTCAGGGCAAAATACTTACGTGGTAGTGTGGCCTCATGTTTACAGAGACAGAGCTGACTGAAGAGCTTCCCACAACCAGTAGAAACAGTAGTCTGCACTAGGGCTGCTTCTGTTTCAGGAAAGAACAGCTAAGAGGTGTTTCTCTTCTACATTCTGTCTTTTGCTTTAGCTGAATACTTTTTCATATGGGATGTGACTCTGACTCTACCATCCTTAGCAGAATTCAAGAGAAAGTTAGAAAAATCCTGCAATATCCAGGTGTGTTACCATTAATCATTTCTCTTACAGCAGCATGCAGAGCCATGCACAGCCCCACAGAACTGAAAGGCTGCTCACAGCCCTAGCTGTTTTCTCTGTTATTGATATCCTCCCCAAAACTGGCTGTTAAACCCTGAGCTTTCATTCTCAAGCCAGTAAGAGACAAGGATGTCAGGGAGAAAATGGAATAGGAGTGGCTACCATCCACCATCTGCTTGCTGCAGGGTTTTCACACTTTCTGCTTATGCATTTTGTGATGGCAACTGTTGGAGACAGGGTGCTAGGCTGGATGGAACCAGGGTGTGATCCAGCCTGTCAATCTGTGGGTCACTGTTTGTTTTGAAAGCCTGCACACTGCTGCTCTTACATCTGATGCTACATCAGTCTCCCTCTGACCTTTCTTTTCCAGCCTACCTCAGTAACGGCTTGTAGATGTTTGTCTCTTGGAGTGAATGCATGGAGGAGTCTTTAACTTGTGAGGAAATTATTGAAGGAAAGTCAGGTGGCAGAATCTGAGTTTTACTTTTAGTACTGGTAGTGCATGGTCCCTTCCACAGCTATGCATGCTGAGCACTGGGTCCTGTGCATCCTTAGAAAGCTGTACTGGGCTCTGTAGTTTGTCTGTTGGTCCCTGAAAAGTAGTTGGGACTCAGACAAATTGTTCTAAGATGCATATTTCGGTTGCAAGCAAGTCTCTATGTCTGCTGTTCAAGTCAGCTCTTCTCATGGCTTTCCTGAACCCACCTCTCTCTCAGGTCTGTATTTCAGACAGTGTTAGCCCTCTATGGCAGTTTTAATATAGCAGAAAACAGGAACTTCTGACTTCCAGAGCAGGTATTTGCGAACACTGTGTGGTGGTTTTCTGTTGGTTTTTTTTTGTTTTGTTTGGGGTTTTTTTTGGGTGTTTAGAGGGGAAGGTTGGTTATTCAATAATTAAAAACAAGAAGAATGAGGTAGCTTAGGTCACAACCAGGGGAAAAATGACTTCTTGCAGCATCATTCAATGAGCTCCTCAGAGTGGGGCACTTCCCCTCTCGTCTTAAACACCCCAGAGCAAGCCCAGGGCTACCTGGAAGGAGGAGGCGGGGGGAGTCTGCAGGGGAAAGCAAGTATAGGAGGTTTCCTCCTGTGTGAAGTCCCTGGGTCACACACAATGAAAGCTGCTGGTGCTAACAGAAGTCATCGCTTGCTAACAGGGTAGGCAGTTATGACCATTCTGCACTGCTAAATCCTGAGATTAAAAAGCAAATAGAGCCAAAAGGAGGTAGAGAGGAGCCCCTGTCTGTTCCATCTCTGTGGCAGAGGGAAGTTCAGATGGCCTTGCTGGAAATTAAACTGAGCTGACATCTATCACAATTCCTGGCAGCTCGTTTAATACAAGGGCCTTTTTCCACCTCTTGCCTCATCTTTTATTTAATTCCTTTTCTCGCCTTCCATATGGTGCCTGAATCCAAGAGATCCCCTGAGAGGACATCTCCCTGGGGGAAGCAGGTACAGCACCAGACCATCTCAATGAATAGAGAGTAAGCTAAGCAACTTCATTGCTGTTACTCCTTTCTCCTTCTGCACCATGTTTGAGGCCTCTCTTAGCCCCTGAGGAATGGCTCAGCATTCAATCTAGGATGAACCTTTCTGGATGAGGCTTGGATGACTGATAAAATAATTTTGACAGCATAATGTCTGGTACATGATACTAGCCCCGTTTGTTTATTTTCTCCTGTTTTTCAGTGCTGGGCTGGTTTTCAAGCATTTGGGAGAAGATAAACCGTAAATGTTTTGTGTTAATGCTGATGTGTTGTAGCCCACTGACTGAGCCTCTTGTACCCCACTTTAGAGTTCAGCACAGTAACATCTGGGTTTCCCCAGGTGGTCAGTGGGTTGGTGACTAGGAGAAATCAGAGTTGTCTACAAAGCTGCCTGCTTCTACTCACATGAGAAAATGCTGGAGAATGATGTGAAAGGGATAACATGGCACATGGATCATTATTAGTCAGTCAGCTTTGGTGACTCACACTAACCAGTGCAGCAGACATGGCCAGAATTGAAACCGAGGAACAGGAGGGAGACAGGGTGAAGAAACAGCCAACTCTTACAAGCACAGATGGAAAAACATCACTTGTAAATACCTGAAGTGATCTGTAAATCATGGCACGGAGGGAGGTACTGCTCTGAGAGCAGAAACACTGTAAAGAAAAGCTTGTGAGTTTAGTAAAGGAAAGGACAGCAGGCTCCACTTTGGCATGGGGACAGATGTGTAGGGGACAATTGGGTTGAGATCACAGTATCTTCAAGCTCCACTGTCATGTAAGCACAACATAGATAACATCTGTGAGTCCAAAGACATAACTGCCTCCGAGGGATGATTGAGCTCATGTACTGGAAGAGAGCCATGTCCAGCATGTGAACTCAGGCTGGTGCAAGACTGAAGCAACAGCACTTATTCAAGGGTGAAACACATTACATTTGTATGCACCCACTTCTTGTCGTTTGCAGTGCAGCATTACAGGAGGCTGATGCCTTTTCAGCAGAGGCCTGCAGATAATTCAGCATTAATGAATAGTCCTTTATCCTATTTTCTATTAGAATATTCCTTGCAGTGTAGTAGCGAACGAAGCACTGAACTGAGACAGACAATCCCAAACTGCAGTGGACCCTAGGACTTAGTTTACAAAGCTGCTGTGTTCTGTCTTCATATTTTCCAGTTATTGGAGGGACCTGACAGTACAGAACAATATCCCAGACAATATGGCTAAAGGAAAGACAGGCTACCGGGATCAAAAATCCATGCTGCCATGAAATGATTGTCTATTTTGTTTACCAGAACAACATGCACACAATAGCTCAAAAACAGCTTTGCACCTGCTGTGCATTGTATTTGGAGTGTTCTTGAAAATGTATTGTTCTGAAATCACTGCTGTCATGACATTTGATTCCTGAATCCTTTAGGCAGTCAAGAGCTAAACAGCTAAAGCACTAATTTGCCATGCCTTCACAGAGACACACTGCCACTCATTTCAATATCATTATCCTGCCTGCCTCGAAGATGGATTGCACCCATGGTTTGCCTCTGGTATAAGGTACTACCATCTAGTGCCCTCCTGTTTTGAAGACACAGGGGCTTGTTTGGCACCTCAAGGCAGCCAGCCCAGCCCTCCCTTGCATTGGAAGAGCTTCACTGATTCCAAAGCTATATGAATGCAACAGAGAAGAAGTTCTCTGAGGACTCCATTGCAGTAAGTGCAGGACTATTGCAGCGAATGCAAAGCTGACTCTCTGGAATTTTAAACAGATATACAAAGGTTCTTTTTGGGATGTTAGTCCAGCTTTGGATTTTAAAAGCCACTGATTCCTGACCTGGATTACTCAGTTATGGGAGTAAAGGTTAAATTGCTGTAGAAGCCAAAATCCTTTGAAACATTGCAAAGAGGTGATGGGAGATGATCTCTCATCGATATTACAGCAGAGCAGCTCTGATCCAGAATGGTGCAAAGAGCTCTTTATTTCTGTGTAAATAAATGAGGAACTGCTGGTACTCAGCACTCTGCAGGACCAGATATTTTTGTCTGAGTGTACTCAGCTGTAGCTGAGCCAGCTGTAGCCCCTGACGCAAATGTGTTTAAGAGGCAGCACAGTGCAGGCACTGCCTTGTGAGCTGAGACTTATGACCTACTGTCAGAATTGCCCTGAGTTCATTTGGGGATCTTGGGTCAGTTCCTACAAGAGCTCAAGGGAAGCCAGGCTGAGAGGATCTTGAGTCAGATGCCCCACATCCATGAGCGCAGGCTATAATCTCTGTTCTTCCAGTTACCTCCATCTGTCTCTCAAAGATCTTGGATGGAAACCAGCAGCTCTTGTCCTGAGACTGTTTATGTACTTACCCATATCGCCTAATACGTGAGCACCCCAATGGTACTACAGTAGGGCTTTCATAGTCCCAATCCATATATTAACACCATGTGTTACAGAATTCATATGAGAAAGGCTGGATCTGCCGCTTCCGCAGTGCAGGCTGTTACCTAGGGCAACGAGATATGAGGGGCTGCAGACCATTTCGCTGTTGCTTTCTCTGCATGACTGTGAGCTGTATGATTTCCAGTTTCCTTTGGGCAATGAATTCTCTATGGCTGGCCCTGGATACAAGAGCAGTTATCTGCCGTTCCACGACATAAATACAAGCCAAACAATGCTAATGTACAGCATTTTGGTCTGCCTGGCAACAGCTGCTGACAGGGTCTGACTCTTCTCGTTCAATACATGCCTTGAGCTTCAGAGATTTTATAGGAGTTACTCCTGGTTAACACTTCAAGATACTGGAACCTGGAGAGGTGAAGAAAATCTAAAACCAGAGATGGTATATTTCAGTATTTCAAGAGTGTGATTGTTGCCTTTACATTCCAAGACCTTTAAGGTAGCAGCCATATTTTAATCATACATAGGTAGAGGATTAGCCTATAGTTACTGGCATCTCCAATTATTACTATTATTGCAATATCTATAGTTTGGTTAGGACTTTCCGAGGATGTGCAAGTGCTGGCAGACAGGTACTGGGAGAAAAGAACTGCAGCAAACACATGTAGTAACAATGATAATTAGAAATAAGATGATTTGGATGTGCAAAGTTTGAATATGTTGTCTGTTAATTACATATATTACAACTTTAATGCTTAAAATGCATTACTTTCTGGTATGGAGTTCATATTCTAATAGAATTGCTGTGGCTAGAATTACTATCAGGAGAGTTTGCCTCTTGTTATCAATCAATAATCCTTCACATAACAAAGGATGACTATAAATATTTCCCCCTTTTGAATCTGAAGTTCACTGTTACCCATTACACTTTGGTTCAGAGGTCTCTGAAGCCAAGGTTTAATTTCTGAAGTGATCAATATTGGTGTTTGCAGCATAAAAGCCAAGGCTGATGACATACATAGGAGCCATACTATTAGAGAAAAGGTTATTTCAAACAGAAATAGCTATGGCCTTAGTATGACCCTGAGCTGTAATCTGGTGCATAACTAATCAGAAAGCTCCCAGCAATTACATGCCAGTAGTTGGTACAGGAAGGTTGCTGGGAAATTCTGATTAATCCTTGTTATGGTGATCAGCTTATTTTGTGAAAACAAAATTCCTAATTTTTTAAAAGAAGGATTCAAAACTACTGTCACCATTTAATCTGTCTCAGATATTTGCACTGTTATCAATGTGTAGTATCTTTTCTCTTCTCACAGTACGGAAGCCAGGAGAGGCTTCACAGCAGACTTTGAAGTCACAGTTCAGTTTGAAGTAAACTTTTTGGTCCCTTTTTTTGTAGCTCAAATATCCTACTTTCTGACCTTTTTTTCAGCTGCCTGTACTTTTTTCCTGCATCCTCCTCTGTCCAGCAGGATGCCAGAGCAGGGCTGCTGCCTGGGGAAGGCGGTGTGTCTGTTGGTCTCAGGAAGGCAGCTGTACTGGAGCAACCTTGTCCACTGCACGGGTGAGGGCAGCAGAAGGCACATCAGCACCATTTTACAGAACAACTTCTACTGTCAAAGTCCCTCAAAGATAGCATCAAACCATTTAATCTTCTTTTCTCAGATGAGCTGAAAGGCAGGGTGTTAAGGAGTTGGGCAGAGGAACCTCACTCCCTCCAGCCCCTTCTCCAAGAGATTTTATGGCACTGCAGGGTGTGGTACCCAGGAGTTACTTTCTGTTGATATAAAGCCCCATCCAGTGAGATTCAGATAGTCCCCATGGCTGCCTCCTTTGCTGAGGAGCCACTAGAGGGTGTAACCAGTTCTCTGCACAAACCCTATGGGAGCAAGGCCATTTCCCTGTTCAGGCTACAGTAGGATCAAAGGGTAAAATACTCAGACAGCACAAATTCAAAGAAAGGCATGGTCTCCAGAGATAAATAGCCAGTGATATGGGCGCTGAACCTTTGAAAATTTGGGTACACAAGTTCTCTATTTAAGCTTTTCATCCAAACTAGGATATAGTATAGAAGGACATCACTTGACTACATGTGTGTAATTCTTGATCTCTTTAGGAACCATAGTTTAAGTTTCACAGAAAAGCCATTTCCCCCTACTTAGGAATAAGGACAGTCCTTTCTTTTAATCTCTGGAAAAATATAAGAAAGAGCCTAATCTTATGGCAGCTTCTCTTTCAGCAAATGTGAGAGTCTGTTGTGATCTTGATAACTTAATTGAACACTACAAAAGTTATTAACACTACTTAAACAACTGCCAGAAAATATAAAGACTAGGAATATACCTTACAGGAAAATAAGGCTGGCATTAGTATGATCATCCTCACTGCCCAGACAGCAGCCCCCCAATACCTGAGTAGAGATGGTGACAGATTCAAATGACATATCAATTTTAAGTTAATCTAGCAACTCTAAACTGCAGGTCAGGAACAGCCAAGAAAGCAGCTGAAAATCACATTCTCTACAGCATAAGGGAAAGAGAGACTGGGGACTCTCTTAAATGGAGTAGCTGGAGCACTGGGTGGAGGGTGGGTTGGGGGCCTCAGGTGAGAATGCTCTGGCAGTTAAAGCTGGTTAGTGCACTCAGGACCCTGAGTACCTGCTGCTGCCAAATGCAAAATATTTTCTCAGTACAGCCCACATACTCTAAAATACCTGCCACGTCCAGTATTGGTGCTGATATTTGGGATCAGTCACTGAGCCTGATTTTAAAACTCATTATTAGTGTTTAGTTTTTATTTCAAACAATTAGTTCATTCTTAGTAGTTTCCATTCAGCAGCGTTCACTGTCGGACCTGCTGCCTCTGAAAGTGTATTAGTAGTAATTAACCTGACTCAAACAGTAACTGCAAAACCTTAATGAGCAAGATGCTATTTTAAAATACAGTGTTGAAAAGATGGGGATATCTACAAATGATATAAAATAAAGTTGATAAATACTCTGTGTGCCATGTTCAAGGCTGCAACCAAGAAAGGGACATTTCTGGGTATGTTCCCATTTTTCTTCCAGCTTTACTACAATTATCTTAGACAAATTGTATGAATACCTTGGGATTCAGTTCCCAGCTGAAGAGTTATTTCCTTATGCATCATTATTAGTATTGAGATTTTAAAGTTCATTGGTGGGTTTTTATAATGCTTGACACAATTCAATATATTGCTTTATTTTTTTTGCACAGCTGATTGCTATTCTTGAAGGAAGTATATTTAAAACAAGAGACAGACAGGAAAATAGTGTGTAAAATTATATGAATTTATGCTACAAAGGAGCAGTAAAGAAAGGGTTAAGAAGGGGGTGAAACTATTATTTCCCCACCTGAAAGCAGGTACCAATTAGGAGCAGGTGTTGTTGCTAATAGTGGCATGGAGAATGGCTACAGGGTCTGTTCCAAAGTGCTGTGAAAGAGATACTAGCTGGAAGAAATGAAACAAGAAGGTAGATTGTTAGGTATAGAAGGAAATATAGAAGGGAAGATGGAAGGTGGTATAGCGCATGGGAGGTGAGGTTGGAAGGCTGTGTGTGTGACCTAAAGGCTGTGTGGAAGGCTGATCTGAGGATTAAGACTTATACTCTGGATGGAGACCTAAAGGATGTGGGAAGCTGCAAGGGTGTATGGCAGGACTGAAGGCTGTTAGGAAGCTGGAAGGATGAATGGCAGACCTGGAGGCCAGGTGGGTGGCTGGAAATTCATGTGTTGCATGGATGGGCCAGAAGCCTGATCTGAGTCCAATGTTATCGGCTCATGTAGCTCAGAAACTTGAGAAGGAAAGAAGTATAATTAATTGTAAGAGATCCTGTAAGAGATTCCAGAGCCCAGAGAGGCAAGAAACAATTATAGTTTACTTACTAGCACGTTAAATGATTAGGTTCTCTTTCAGTCAGGGTGACTGCAGATAGTAATTTTGTGGAGTCAGTTGTTAAGCTAGAGTTCTCAGAGCCTTCAGGGCTACAGCAGGTGGAAGAAAAAGTAGAGACTGTTCAGATGTTATGGCATCTTAAGAGGAAGCAGCATTTGAGAAGAGGAGGCTGTTTACTCTGAATGTCTTTATATCACTTAAGAATGAACTTGAGTAATAGGCTGGATGGACATGGACATAGTTCTGTATGATACAAAAGGAGTAGAAAAGCCCAAGTGGATGTTCTGTTTCACTCCACTTGTTTTCATGAGTTGGATAGTGGAGCAAATCTGCACCACAGTCTGTGGGTGTGTTGATCAGGCTTGGAGTATTAACCATTTTGACGTTCAAAGGCTCTGTTTCTTCAAAAACGAATAACATTCATTTCAGCAGTATTTGTGAGTAGTGGATCAGTGACATACCATCCAGGATGTGCTCAAATATCTGCTTCAGCATTCATTGGTATCAGTAAGTGAGGGTTTAATAAATGGCTGTAATATGTTCTCCTGGGTGTTACAGCTGGCTTTCAGTGCTGCCTAGAAGCACAGGCTCAGTGAGCAGGGTGGTGCTTAAAGTTTTCCTATGGTGTTGCTCTCTGCTGGGATGTGGGGTCAGATGCCACAAAGGTCCTCACGGTTAAGAGATTTCTGCCAACTGTCTAGACTGGTGCAGCAGCAGATGCACTGGGAGCTGGAATCCCTCTTAAATCAATGCAGACTCCAGCAGATGCGTCACCTACTCAAATCCACTTCTTTTAGTGCTGCGTACGTACTGATAATGCATGGTTCAACTTACTTAGCTGCCCATATGCAGCATGCCTCTTCCAGTGTCTTTGGAGCCGTGCTCTAAGTACAGCTGACTGAAAAGGGTGCTCTGCTACTGAGATGTGCTGGCAGATATTTCTAGTTTGCAGGTCCAGGAGAGATCGTGCTGATCTACATCAGTGTTGCTATAGATCTTTGAAACAAGGACTGAACACCTCTAACTCCAGGTGATACCAATGCAAGCATGGGTCTTTGGTACCTCAGAGAATCAAAAGTCCAGTGTAGACAGATGTATATTTGGGAGCTATTAGGAGGATGGCATGCCACTTGATCCATATGCCCCTGTCCACTTTGAGGTCTTGTCAACAGTCTCATGTGTTAAGTCTGACATGGTTTCATTCCTGACAACAGACTAGTCCTAATTATGAACCTACTGCTTTTAGCTGCTTTCAAACTATTTTGCTCTTGCTTCTTTAAGCAGAATGTCTTTGCATTTAAAGATTTCCCTCAGTATAAACCAATTCGAAGGTCTCCCAAGCCAGTGGGAGATGTATGGATATCTGCTTTTGGCACATTTCTCCCCAGATTTTAACACATTCCTCCCCAAATTTTGACTTTTCTGGGGCAAAACTTTAGGTGAAATTATTCCTGCTCCCCCAAGCCTTCTTCAAATAATTCTCAGATGTATACTCAAACCAACCAAACAAAATTATTCTTAAACTGTATCTTTTTATTGGCAGTTAAATGGGAAATTGTCTATTTCATGGGAGTAAAAATCTCTCTGTGATGCCAAAGTGCTCAGCAGAGAATCACTGGAGAAGTACAAAGCATTGTTTAATGCTATATTCCATGAAGTGGACTTTTGCCTATTGGGAAAAAGGTCCATAAACGGATGTGGGATTTAGATACATTTTATTCAGTTAATCTGTGCTGGTCAGCAGAAAGTATTTGCAGTGGGGTTTCCTGGCAGACTAAAGAGCAATTTCTTATCTCATCACAGAACACTGTACTACTCAGCCTTAGGCAATTGAAGTCCACGGTGCTGTTGAAGTCAAAGCACCGGCCTTATTTTATGTTGGCTGAAGGTCTAGCCTTGTGCATACAGTGTTTAGCACATCCCAACATATGAACACTCCATGTCCCAGTAGCTGGACACTTGAGTTGACAGGGAAGGTCTTTGTGCATTAATGGAATGTTGCAGAGAAACTCTTGTGCCGCCTCTTGTAGGACAAGTTTTCTCAGATGCAGCTCTGTACTCTTTCTGCACTTGAAGCTTACTTAGAGACATCTTTTTTTTTACTGTGTGGACCTACTTGCCTCTTAGTATATATGGTCCCCGGATAATTTTAGGCTTGCTACGAGAGGAAATGAGGCTTTTATGCTCGTGCTTTGTCTTTCTATCCCAGCTGGCCCTTTTCCATATAGTTTTAGTAGCTCTTGCCTGGTTTTGACAAAGTATTAAAACTCTTGGTTTCCTGTAATTCTTGTGAAAATAGGTTGTGAAAGAGACGGTCATTAATTTACCCTACTATTAGACATTATGGAATCAAGACAGAGTAGGGTGATGAAACCCAGTAATTGTGCTGGTTGGGGAGGAGAAGAATAGGTCTGGGAGTGTGGTTGTGTGTGGTGAGGTAACATCTTGGCCTTGGTGTGCTCTGGTGCTTGATGCAGTGCTTTGCATGGGGAGAGGTAAATGAAGTGTAGGCATGATGTGCACTGATGCACATGCTGTCAGGTTATCCCTCTCTTTATCTATCTGCTGCACACCAGGCTTTGGTGTAACTTGTGAAATCACCCTGTAGATTGTGTCTTTCTAGAACCTTAAATCCGTTATGGCTGATGGCTTAGAGGCAAAGCTGAGGAGAATAACCTGGGAAGAGCTCAGGGGTTCAGGCTGTGGGTAGGTGTGAGGAAGGACCAGCTCTGCAACATCAGGCATTGGGCAGGACAAATTCCTACTGCCTGTTTGTAGGTGTGTGCAAGTGTCCAGCTGCCCTGTGTGATTGCACTGGTGGGTGCACACAGAGGAGAGTGCTGCAGCCTCACACTTGCAGGTCCCCAGCACTGAGAAACTACCTTGTGGGCAGGTTCTTCAGGACAGACCTCTGGTTTCTGACAGCAGGCCTGTCCTAGTCAAAAATAAGAATGTGTAGTTCACAGTTGCCAGGCCAGAGGGAGTAACTCCTCTTTGATTTTTATCCTCAGTTACCCGAAGGAAGGATGCAAACCTTACCCTAGGGGATGTGAAAGGAGTGTATGTTATGTGTATCTGCCACCTGAGAGCACCCAATCAGTCAAAGCCTTGGTGTTCAGAAAAGTCTGGATAGGAGCTCCTTTTTCCTTGTAGACTGCTCAGAGTAACTGAGTGAACCTCAGTGCACAGATGTGCAAACAGGAAAAAATCAATAGTCTCTAAAGCCCAATATCCCACTCTACATAGTAACTGATGTTGAGTGTTTGAGAGATGGCAATAAAACATTGGAAATGCCTTTACTGTACTTTGTAATGTGAGAACCTGTTTCTTCCTGTTCAGCTAACATTTGGCATGTGTCCAAAAGCCCTGAGTATCAAAAGCCCTTATGATTCTTACAGATCCTATTTTTATCCCTGTGTCTTTCTGGCTCTCCTTTATCTGCATTGTTATGAATTGCAACAACAAAAAAAATTCTGCTTCTGTCAGGGAACGTGCACAGCTGCTCCTCGGGGAAAGAAGCAGTCCTGGTGGTCTTGGCTGAGTGGATCCCGCAGGTGTTCTGCACTGCCAGTGCTCCAGTGGTTGGTTGCAGGGAGAAAAAGGTGAAGGAGGTGAGAAGGAGGAACAGTGCAGTGGTCTGGATGCTAGCAAGAATCAGGGTTACCGTCACACTGGAGGTGACTCAGTGTATCAGTGGCAGAATACAGAGGAGAAAAATGTGTTCCCATCTTAATGTCCAGAGACTCTTCTCCAGCACTCTTGCTGCTGCTGGAGGGAATGGCACAAATATTGTGCCTGTGCATCCACCTCTGACAATGCATGCTGCATTGGCGGTAAGGTGATCATGGTGTTTAGGAGTGTGGGAGAATGGTGGCCTGGCATGCCCAGTTCTATGTTTACAACTGTCTCTGGGTTACCCAGTACCTCTCTCATCTGTTCCTTTTGCATTTACTTGTCTTTCATTTTATTCCCCTGACTCTTTAAGCCAAAAGGTATACTTTGGGTATGTGTTGCACAGAAAGGCTCTTAGCCTCGCTTGGGTCCTTAGGCATTTTCAAATAACTCTGCATCCAAGCCTAAATCCTGGATCTAGCTGCTCTTTACCCTTGTGCCAGTTACACATTGGTAACTTTGGGAATCTCTTTGTCAATCTTGCCAAGCAGTTGCCTAGCAGGACAGAAATGCCTCCTGTTCTTGCTGATGTGCAAGAGGTAAAGCTGCAGAGGTGAAGAGAGCTAGATAAAATAAACCCTGCGGGTGCAGCAGCAAGTCCTGCCCACTGCTTGGCCTATTAAGACTCCACTCATCTCCCTGGCAGCTTCTCTAATCTGGCAGTGATGGCACTGTTTTTTGTGGGTTTTTTTTAATAATGATGGTAATAGTCCTTGATTAGCCCTGGATGTCTACACAGCTTCAAGATGGCAACAAAAGTTCTTTGGCTAGGTTGTCTTCTGATCTTCGCTATATTCACTCCTGCTTCTGGTGGCTTACGTGGGAGTAAATGTGCATCAACAGTGGCAGAGTTCTTGTTTCCTGCTGCTAAAGGTGACCAAAAATATTTTCCTTATCAGTTAGGAAATCACTTTAAGCAGATCAGTGTAATGAGATTCTGAAGCCATATGGCACTGGAATTAGTGTCTTCTAGTGCAGTAACTGCATGCTGTAATTGCAACAGTGCTGTATACTAAAAGTAATTTCAAGAGCAGAGGTATTTTTTCCTCTGCTCATTCCTTTAACTCCTTGGGGCTTAAAACAATGCCTGGGATGTAGGGAGGGAGAGGGAATGCTGGTTTGCTTTTTATTAGTTGGAAGAAAATAAATGGAAGTTAATAGAAAAGACTAGTTTCAGTTTCCTAGCTGAAATGGAATGGATGTTACCTGTAACAGCACCAAGAGTGCTTGGAAAATAAAGCTTCACATCAAGCTGCTGAAATGCCTTGTGGCTTATCAGATTTATGATCTAGATTGTGGGGAAGTCAGAAAGAAGGTCATGGAGGTATATGCAAAAGGAATGGTGTGTTTCAGCATAGTTACCAAAGAACAGTTCAAACTTCAGATAAAACATCACATTAAAAATAGGAAAATGTGAAGCTGGGGTTTCAGGAATGAAATAGAGGTTTTTTTTCTTAGCTTCTATGTATATCTATCTTAATAGCAGCACTGGATTTAGATTACTCATTTCTCAGCCTTGTAGAATACAATACACAGATTGGGGGAGCTGCTGCTCTTCATGAATAAACAAGATATCTCCTGCTGATCTCACGGAGGGGGCGTGTTTTGGGGTTTTTAAATCGTTGGTGAATAGGACAGGCAATTTTTGAGTCTCATCTACTAAACTTTCTTGATCGTTCTTATAAGGCTCTGTTGGAAAAAATATTGCAAAATATTGTCAGAATTTCCCTCAATTGTTTTAATTACTGTGTGGGGTAAGTTGCAAACAAGGAGTGTTTTACAGTATTTTCTAGCTGCCTCATTTACGCCTGCAGCAGAAACAAACTTCTCTTCCTCCTTCCTCTGGCACATAAATGCTGTTCCCAAACTCAGTTCTTTACTCTTCACGAGAAAGTATGCCCATTGTGCCTAGCACCACTGAGATCCACTGTGTTTGTTGCATGTTTCATGCTTAACAGTGATACGAATCGTTGGAGCACTGCTTTTTGGGGCGGAAGCTTATTAAATAAGAAGAGATATTTGGCTTAAACTGGTTTAACTGAGTTGACTCTGAATTTGTGGCAATCCTCTGGCCACACAGTAATGACAGCAAGCACCTTCCAGCAAGCTCCAATTCCAAGGTGAACTGGCATTTCTAATGACACTAGGAAGTAGTGCAGTTCCTCAAGCTGTTTTGGTTAATGGTGTCTGAGGATATCTGGGTGGTTGGGTTTTTTTAATTTCTGATGACACTTTCTTACATCTATTAACTTGTTTGCTTATTGACAGTCCAACCCAGATGAAGTTGCTAGGCAATGCTGGCGATTTGTGAGCAGAAAATGACCTCTTTTAGCTTTTCCAAACATTTTGCTATGGATGTCTGGAGCAGGAGGGAAGTAACTCCCTTCCATTCTGTATTGCCTATGGAGAAGACCCCAGGAAGCATGCTTGCCATTTTCAGTACCTGCTCCCTCCACTGTCCTATTCTGCATGTGAAGAACAGTAAGGTGCTCTTGGCATCAGACTGATACTTTTTAGCTAATGGAGGAAAATTGTGACAACCCAGTTACCCCTGCTGAGTGCATGTTTGGTAACGTTACATAAAGGCATTCGTGCAAGCCAGCCCGTGCAGCAGCTCCTGTGCAGATACCTCCAGTGCAGTACAGAAGAGTACACAGCTACAGTCAGCTTATTTTTTTGTCTGGAGCTGGGTGGTAGCAGTGGCACCCCCAGGCAGCAGAGATGTGTATTTAGCATTGTAATGGTTCAGTATGTTCTAGGGAAAAACTGAGACTTACATGATTTTTAGGTAATTTTCCTGGTGTGTGCTGTGGCTACCAGAGCTTCAGAAGCTCGCACCCAGGGCAGATTTTTTTTCTTGCATACCACTTCCAGCATCAAGTCACTCCTTTGGAACAGAGTGTCTCACAAATCCTCCTGTTGCTAAGCCACATAGATACTGGTGGGAACAGCGTATGCAAGGGAGTATGGCAGACAGAAGCATGTTGTCACAAATGCTGGATTCTCCCCCACTGTATATCTATATATGCACAAGATTGAAGTGCAATTATTCTGTGTATATCAGACATAAACATGAGCATGTTGTCAGAAAAGCTTGTTTTCCAAGGTACATCATGTTTGCTTGTGCATGGAAGGACACATTGAGCCCCTGTAATGAAAGAAAAGGGAATGGAAGAAAAGCTTTAAGATAAAAATTTTGGTTTATGTTTCTGGTTTTCTTATCTCATGATGACAGGTTTTCTAAAAATTAATTCTGCCTCCTGTGCCACTGCTCTCCCTATCTGTAAAATATTTCAGTCCCCTGGGGATGTCTCAATGGAAGCTCTAATAAATATGTTACAAATGCTAATGAATCAGGTCACCCAACAGCTCAAAGTGTCCTCACTTTGCAGGCAGGGTTTTGGCAAAGGCAAAGAGCAGGAGGGTGACCAGCTTCAGGCCATGCAGCAAATTTGGAGGAGGGAAAGGAGCATTAGTTCCTTACTTTAAGAGTGGAGATCCCCTTTATAGCTTCCTTTCATCAAAAGGAGTGTTCCTGAGACACTCCCAGGCGTGGTAGCTCAGTTTGTGTGAGCTGGGTTAGGGAGCTGAAACAGCTCACTGCATGGTTGGGGGAGCAGCAGAGCTGGCAGGGGAGAAGCTGCAGAAATTTGTGGAATTGGGAAGAAGTAGGGCTAAGTTGACTTCTGTATGCTTCAGCTTACAGGCATTTATGCCTGTCCATCTAGTTATTCACCATTTTAGTAATGGCATCGTGTGAGCCTTTTTTCTTCAGGGCATCTTTATTCCCTCTAGTTCATTCTCAGATTTGTATTAATTAGGCTTCATCTTTCCCACTCCATGTCAGGGATCAGCTGTGATCTGAGAGGGCCATGAGCTGAAGAGCAGTGGATATTAACTATGTAATGTGCCAACAGGTGGTAGTGCTTGAGGCAGAGGAAGGCAAAGACTCTCCTGGCCTGTGTAGAAGATCTTTGCAGGAAGCTTGTTCTGTGCTCAGGTCCCTGCAGTTGAGCTCTGCGTTGCAGCTTAGCCCTGATTCACTAGGTTCTCATTGTATTCTTTGCACTGTCAGCAGTGCTGGCCTTGTGCCTGTTCACGCATCTCCTGTGCAGTCCCTTCCTGACCCCAGGGAAGGCTCCTTCTTATTTCACTGCATCAGGATTGAGCGCTCTCTGCACTCAGTTCTCCAAGTACTAGTTTCTTCACAAGATTCTCTGACCAGTGATTTGTATTATAGTAACTGTTAAAAGGGAAAATAGTCAAACATCCAGGACCTTCAAAGAGAGATTTCTAAATGTATGTTTCAAATATCTCATTTTGATGTCAACCTGATGGATTCAGCTTCTTTTTAAAAAAAATTTGGGTGGGGGTTGCACAGCTAGCAGAGCATGTCTGCCAGCAATATTTCGTTTCTGTCCTCCATTTGCTACTCTGTTCATTTAGATTATCAGATCTTATGAGCAGGGACCATGCACAGCAGCAGAGGGCTTTTCTGTACAGTTGCAGCCTCCCGGTACCACTGCCAATATGAGTAATTGGTTGAGCAGCTCTGCAGAGCAGTCTCCTTGCACCATCCAAGCTGAAATGCGGAAGTAAATAAATCCATTCTCAGTGATGAAGAATCATAAAATCATAAGCCCAAAAGGGATCAAAATCAGGAAGAAAAACCTTTTCCTAAAGAAAAATTTTTTGTGAGCATATCTGGTATGTTCTTTAAGAGACATTCTGTGATCTTGCAACCTGCTTCTGGGATCTTCTCTCTTCATTGTTGCTTATAAAATAGCTTTAAATTAATGATAAGGAAGCCATTCAGGACATGGGCTGTGCTGAGGTTCACAGCTTTCATTCCGAATGGGAGAATAAAGTAAACTGATATTGAAAGCAAGGAGGGAGAAACACACACAGTCAGTAAGCCTATAAAAGTCTTAGCCAATTGCAATGGCGAACATCCTGCTGGCGAGGGTGACCTTGAATGAACTAAGTGGGATAAAGTCACCAGCCTGGACTGACGGCTGAAGAATCAGGCTGGATTCCAGCACGCTGAGAGAGCAGATTCCTGACAAGAGTCTCCTGAGCTGTGGCAATGGCTTCTCGGTGTCGGAAATGTGGACAACAGGTGCCCAGGAATCCACCTTTCACTGCTGTCCGGATAACAGAAGGAGAAATGAAATCTTATCATGATTTTATAGGAGGATGCATTAGACTGGAGCGCATGACAAAGAAAGGTATGTGCAGCATCTTTAAAAGCTGTAGCATCTTTTCTTAGTGGTAAGTGCATTGCATTCCTAGGAAATTTGCAAAAAGAGGTTATTTTTCTAACATTGTCTCTGAGGAGTCAGTGATAAAGACAGACAGCTGGCTGGATTTGAATATTAACTCAGGTACGAGTGCATCATTTGACTTGGCTGTATTTTTCTGGGATATTTGCAGTGATTTGACCAAGAGGAGGTTAAAATGAACACTAGACTCATTCTGAACAAATGTTTATTTCACTCGGGTGTTAGACACTGAGGTTTATATGTATGTCTAGAGTAGGTATTTGCTGCGCATGTAAAATAACTTTTTGAAATTTAAATAAGGAGATGGGGAAGCGGGTTTCCTGACCCAATTGACCCTGTCACTCTGTGCTCCTAAATTACTCTGTGGAAGGGTCAATATTTTTCTCACTGTACTCCTAACAGAAACTTGGACTATTGAGCTTTTTGTGCTCTCTATGAGTCAGTCTGGGTACAGGGTAGTATTCCACTCTGAGAGGGTTGCTAGTATAAGATCGTGGTGTCCCAGCAATTTGTGCTAATTGCATGTTAACTCTGAAGTGGAGTGATGGTAGTTGAAATCTATGCTGTTGACTGTTTAGTCACATATCAAGACTGCTGAATCACAGAACACTTTTTCTCTATATGTCATTTGAGAGGAAGATTAACCAAGGAGCACTTTGGTTTAATTTGCTCTGTTAACTTGAATAAATACTTGGCAAACCTCAAATCCAGAAATTTATAACATGTTCACTGGTATGTGACAAAAAGATCCCCAAATGCATGCAATATGAGTGTACTTTCAAGTTGAATTGTTTATTATGATTTAATTAGCTCTTCAGCAAAGAGAGTTGCATTCAATCTGGTAAATCGAGAATATTCTGCAGAAAAAGAGGTGGACCAGAAGCAGGTCATCTGCTGGCAGCTACTGCTTACAAATTGGGGTTTGCAGCTGCTTTCGTTAATAGGGCTCTAACGCACAATGCCAGGGTTTAAAAACTGCAAAGCCAGTCCATTGTACCTCTGCTTCTGTTGGCCATCTACCCATGCTCATTTTTGGGCTCAGTGCCTACCTATGCGTTGTTGTATTTGGCTGACCTTTCAGTAACACTGATGTTTCCAGTTGCACTCTTTGTAACGAGGCATTCTGAGTTCAGCGTAGCATGGCAGAAATGTCTGGTATCTGAGTAAAAGACAGAAGATCCTTCCTGAATCTTTGATCAGGTGCTTCCAGGTTGCTTACGGCTTTGGGGGCCCATGGGCCTGCTGGAGGCAGAGCTCAGGCATCTGCTGTTCTTTTTCTTCCTGTAGGTAGGGAGGGGAAGACACTGGTAAGAGCTTTGCCATGGTTACTGTTCCCAGGGAAACACCTTCCCTGCTTCTCATGTTGAAAGATGACCTGGCATAGTATTATGGGCAGAAATCCCTTGGAAAATTATTTTCTGCTAGAGAACAGATAGTGTGTCAACTAGTCTGAGCCTGTTGCCATTTTGTGAGGCAGAAAGCATCTTTGCTGCTTTTGGTTTAAATTCAACCAAAGAAGCCACAGGAGGGGCAGAAGTTAGGTTATTGCTAGGGTCAAGGTACCTTCTGCTGCACGTATTGGAGCTATGTGAACTGTGAAAATACAACAGTGACAATTCTGCATGTGGTGAACATGTTAGAAGGGGGCTAAGGACCTGGCAAGGTGGCACAGGAATTTGTAACACCACCACTGCCTGGGTTCTTTTCTCCTGCTCTGAACTGACTCTGACCCTGTACTCATGTCTTCTTTTGGTCTTAGTTTTCTTATCTGTAAAGTAGAAGTGGTGGGAATTACCTGCCTCCATAAATAGTGGATCCTGATGATGTTGCTATGACTATCCTTTGAACATTAAATCAGTTTCCCTTTGCAGTAGGTGCCGCATAAACACAGGGGAAGAAAGATGATCTGTCCCAGAGACCTTGGGCTCTGCCTGCCCAGTCTTGCTAGTCAAAGACTCGTTGACAAACTCTAGGGGGGGATGTGTGCCTTTTTCTCTGGCTGGCTCTGTCTGAACATAGTGGCAATGCAGGATCATGGATCTCTGGTGTGTTCTGACTTGACTCTCACATAGGGGTACCCTTTCTGTAATGTAAAGATCCAGCTGGAGTGTTGTTGAGGACTAATTGGCTAGTGCTTACTCCAAAGTATGAAGCATTTTTCACATACAGACCACGTCTGTGGAGCCCTGTCAGTATTCTGTGGCAATTTTATCTCTTGTACTAAATATCATAACCGGAAGAGATGGAAGGCACACAGGTAACTACAGGAGAAATAGAGGCCACGTGGTTGCAGTCAGGCCCACAGTGGCCTGCAGGTAACCTACCTTTCGTCAGCAGTACCCCATAGCAAGCAGCACTGTGCCAAGCTAATCCAGTTCCTGGGTCATGCAAATTTAAGGCTTCCTTTGAATCAATGTGATTTGTTTTGATGAGTGGTTAAAAGTGTGGTTGTAGTCTCCTGTTCATGTAAAGAAATGGAGATATTTCCAATGCTTACAAAAAGAAAGTGCCACTGTGAAGGGCCAGTTGAAGGGCAGTTTCCCTATGGCCACATGATGACTGCTCAGAGCTCCACAGCCCTGTCTCCCTGCAACCGGCAGAGGAAGGACCTTGCTGCATGAGCTAGCCTATGGGTCTGCTGAAGTCCTCTCTGGGGTCTGATGTACAAATGGTGCTATTTTGAGCAGTAGTATGTGATCTTGAGACTCTCTGGGAGCTGCAGCTCCAAGGTGCTGTAACTGACAGCCAAGGGGAAGGAGTCCCCAGAAAGCTAGGCAAGACATGTGGCAGGGCCTCCAGTCCAGAGCTGACCCTCCTTGTAGTGGTCTCAGTTCCTCACCAAAAATATACTGAAGCTGAAAGCAAAGCATAGCCTCTTGTCATGAAATACATCATCCTTGGACAGTGGCTTATGTGCTTTTTCAACACTGACATGACTATTCATGTCACCCAACTGCAGATTAACATCTTTTATGCTAGAGGACACCTCCTGCCAAAATGTCCCCCCTTGTCCCCAAGATGCTCTTAGCCTGCCTTGTTGTGATGCTCGAGTCCTCCAATGGGACCACACAGCTGCTGGGGCTTAACATGGATGGATGAGCATTGGCTGATTAGACTATGTCTCTGCATGCTGTGGAGCTTGAGGCTGCATGCAGATTATATATTTTTAAGTGAATAAATGTGTGGTTTTTAGCTGTGCTCAAGGCTGGTGGCTGCTTAAAACAGGGTAATGAGTCTGTAGATACTAAGGATTATGCAATTAATTACTGAGGCTATTCAGGATTTTGCTGCTGCTGCAAAATCACGCAAGATCCTCCTTGCCAGTAGGATGCGTATGTCTTGTGCTAACAGAGTATTTCTGATTTCGTCCTTCTGTAGGGCAAAGGAACGATGCAGTTCTGCCTGTCCAGCAATCATGGGCACTTGTTCTCAGTCTTACTGCTGTGTCTCTCTTACTGCTGGAAATTAAAAGCAGTTCTTCAGATCTATCTGTTCAGAGAGGAAAAGGGGCTGAAGTATTGGAAGTGGTTTTAGAGCAGTTAAGGATTTAAAGATAGAAAATGGCTTCTATGGCGCTATCTCCAGAAGGAAATCCCATCCGAATGAGATCAGGCTGAAATTTCTTTGACTTTTTGGAGCTTTTCCACTTTCAGTAGTGAAATAAATGAGAAATGCTTTCCTTTCCCACATGGCTGACCTTTCTACAAAGGTGCTGGTTAATGGGGCAAGTGACTCTTTCATGTGAAGGCTGAAATCTGCAGTGTAAGTGGAAGGTATTTCTAAACCCCTTGAGACTCAGTCATAGTGCCTCCTCACACATTGCTCAGAATTTTTCTTGGTTTATTTGCATTCAGTATCTATTCTCTTCTTTAATGTCAAATGCTACCTAGGGAACCTGGGATAAATTTATTTCGTCTGGCTCTCACTGCAAAGAAAATAGCTAAAATAAAATATTCTGTTTTCCATAGGTGTTTTCCCAAGAAAAGATCCTTATCTTAGATGCTTGTGTCTCTCTCCACCTGTTCCCATTCATATGCAGCCTGCTCTGCTACTATTAAACAATACTGAACCCTGTTTACCTAATCAGAAAAGTCCAGAGAATGGTGATGAAAATAGGGAAGGCATAGCTTGATTTCCATTTAAAGAGCTTTGAGAGATAAATAGTACTGAGAAGATCAAGAGAACAATTTCTCAGAGGGCAAGTTATAGCAGAGGCCTTCTGGGTATTTATGTTCTTTCCTTCCTCCCATGATACCAGAACAAGAAACAACTCAGTGAAATGGAAAAGCATTAAACATGGATAGACAGATTGCTGTAATTGGTAATGTTTTCTTAACTTGTGGGACTTATTACCACAAGATAATAGCTCAGTTTGCTTTTTCTGTATCATCTAAATTGTAGTGTAAACTGTCTGGGAGAAGGTTTCAGGGGAAAATGATGCTGAATGTACTGGGAAGTTGGAGAGCATCTGTGCAGAGCTCTCACCCTGGTTATGCCCATGGAGCTTATTCTCCAATTTCAGCCAGTTCTGCTGCTTCAAGCCCTGGTTTAAGACCCACTTTTGCTGTGCTAGTATGTTGATTTTCTGTACAAATTTCTGCTGCTTCTTTATTATCTGAATCTTGCTGTGGATTAGCCTGTCCAGTGAGGTTTCTAAGTCATGGACTCTCCTCCTTCATCACCTGGACACTATCTGGTAGAATTACTGGTGCTCAAATATAAAAGAATTATAAATAAAGCTTGGTTGTAGCAGCCCAGCTTCCTATTTATGTGACTATTTGAACTATGCTGGGTGTCTTGTGGCAAAAATTTCTGATCCTATTAGTTCATTCCATTTCTCAAGGGGAAAAAAAAATCCTCCAGACTTTTACAACAGACAAGAATTATTGACCAAAAATTTATTCTTTTCACCTTTTTCTAAGCCAGGATATCTCAGCAACTTTGTTCTGTGCAGAGACAGCACTTTATTCATATTCAAAACCTGTTCCTGTGAGTCATTAAATTGAGGATTGCTGAGCTCAGGCTATTTGTCTAAACTCTTGAGTCACCACCTTGATACAGGGAGCTGCTGTGGAGGCCTCTAAGAAACAAGGGTCTACATGGCTGAAGATCTGATTATGAAATTGGGATACTGTTAATTAGGAAGGTCATCCTCTGCTAGCACTGGGAAAAACTGAGGTCAGATGGGAAGAGATAAGGGAATGGGATACTCTATTCCATTTTCCTTTGACTTTACCACTAGAATCAAGAAGGGAGATCTGCCAGAGGAAGGATGAAGTTGGGGTCAACTATCAAATTTTTAAATCAAAACCACAATAAGAATCAATGGGCTGGAAATTAAAGTGAGAGCTTTAAAACGCAAGCCAATTTCCTTGTCTTAGGCCAGCTCCAGGGGAAGCAGTAGATTTGCAGTTGCCTGGAGTCTTTAATGTAAGATTAAAGAGCTTTCTAAAATGCTGGTTTAATCCAATTTCTGTGAACTTCTTGTGTGTTCAACAAGTCAAACACAATGAACCTAGTGGTACCCCCTGGTCCTGCAGTGAAAGAATCTTGGAAGATGATTTCTGAGTTAGAGGCACTTGGGTATGAGCCATTCCTTGTCATGCTTTTGGAGAGCCATACCCACAGGTGTGAACATGTGGGGTCAGATGCTTGGATAGTGCAAGTTATTTCAGTGAAACTGTGGTGTATTATAGCAACTGAGGATTAGGTCCATGAATCAAAAAAAAAAAAGGTAAACTTTCGTATACTGCAGATACTTACCAGTAACAAAAAATGAAACATCAGTAAGTATTACTCCATTCTGTATGCTGGATGCTGGTGGGACAGTATTTAGGTAGTAAAAAATATTGTTCCACTGAGAGAGGCATAACTAAGCCTTTTGTGTTTGTCAAAGACATGTTACATAAGCACACTGAAAATACCTTTACTAATTACGTGAATAAAAAAATCTGATACTTGTAAATCTATTTTATGAAACTGAAAGTGCTGTCTGATGAGCTTTCCTTTCAGCATGCAGTGGACTGAGAGGAATTTCTTGGTGCCTCTTCCATGGTAAATTCATTCCTCTCCTTGTCTCAGGAGTTCAACATAAGGTTAGCCATTTACATTCACTGGCAGAGTAGCATTTAGTCTTCTAACTCCGCAGCTGGATCTGCTGCTTCTGCAGCATCTCCACACACAGGATTAAAATGATTTTTAGAGTGTAATCATCTGGCACATTTACCAGCCACTTACATCGATGTGACACTTGTCCATAACGCTTCAGAGCTTCTCCCACCTCTGTTCCTAGAGAGGACGAGTCTCTGCAGGAAGGTTGGGAATGCTGCCCAGGAGAGGGCAGCGCACTGCGCCGGGCCTTGGCTGGGGAGCTCCACTGTGCGCTGACTCTGCTGCCTGCTTTGGGGCTCCCACTGGTGACAAGCTGGGTCTCTGTGCGTAACTGGGCTGTTGCCCGTTCACTGTGCACAAGCAGAGCTGGTAGCTGAATCTCCCACCCACAGCCTCCCCTCCAGGGAGCAAAATGTATCTAGAATGTGAGACAGATTTTGATTGTAAATTGGTGACATGTGGACAATGATATCAATATGGGCAACAGAGAGTAGCATTGCACACACTACAACTGGTAAATTCATTTGTTTAGCATGCAGTTTAGGAGAGGCTGGGGAAGGAAAGTGCAATGTGAAAACCTACTGTGCATCTTGCCGCTCCTCTAGTCTACTTTTGTCTACCTAGCAGTGTCTGTCTGTAACACTACATGTGTCTTAAGCTCTCATGTGTATCTCATACGCAGTATGGTGATGCTCTACTTTGATTTGGCACTTCTCTGTAACTACATGTAAAATCTTGTTAGTTTTTTCATGCTATACTATAAACTTTGTGATAATTTGTGTTGGTTGGCTGATGGGCTAAGGATGGAAACACTAGGTGTATTATCCTTAATGCAGATCCACTCCAGTAGCCTATATGTATAGACAACTTTGGTCTGCTCCTCCTTTTACAAGTGGGGAAAACTGAGGTTGCCTGATGACCTGGATTCCTCTCCTTGCGCCTCAATTTCCCTATGTATAAAATGAATGACATTTGTCTCCCTTTAGCCTGACTGATGGCAGGACACGTACAAGAAACAAGATGTTACTACTGCATCAGGCACCCTGAGGTAGAGACTGACCTGTATCTAAAGCTGCTGGGGTTTGTGGTAGGAAAGGGACTTTGAATGTTTCCAGGGATGGGGCATCTACCACCTGTCTGGGCAACCTGTGCCAGTGTTTTACCACCCTCATTGTGAAAAATTTCTTCCTTAGATCTAGTCTAAATTTTGCTAAATTTTTGTGACAATTTTATCAATAAACCTAATGCCAGAGTAATGAGCCAGTATTGCTTCAAACAGCTATGGATGCCATGTTATCATTGTCACACCAACATGAAAGCACATGTGTACTTTCTACATGCACCATGCAAACTTGTGTTCTGAAGAATTTGTTGAACTAGATATGTAGAACTGATTACTCCCCTGTCCAAGAGCTGGTGTCATGTTTCCAACCAAATCCATAGGTCTCATGCAGTATTCTCCTTTGTCTTTAAATGACAGTGCTATGCTTTGGTGTCTGGGTGTGCCTTCGGGATAGTACTCCAGGACAGCTATTCACAGCAGCTTGGTTTCCCTTGGCCCTGACTACACTACTATTTGAAGTTATTTTAACAAGAGCCCTTTCCATGCCTTATTCTGAGCAAGTGAATCTGTTTTGTCTCTTGCTGGGACTTACCTTTATTTGTTTGTGCTAAGCTGTGAATGCCTCCAAAGTGTCTAAGGATCTGCATGGAGAGCTGCCTGGGAGGCAAGAAGCCAGCTGTACCTTGGTGAGGGTTAAAGCCTGGGTATGGCGTGTGTCAGAGGTCTCCGCTGTGGTTTGCGTTGAAGCAGTTACTAAGCAATTTGTGCTCTTCTCCAGGAGAGCGTCAGCTCTTTGGTGGACTGTTGGTTAGATCCAGGACTGGTTCCACAGAAGGCAGCCTCTCTCCATCCCTCCCCGCCGCTTCGCGTGAACTCATTACCACAGCAGGACTGCAGAGAAGCTGGCCTGTGACACAGGGGAGGGCACATGCTTGTGAGTGTGTGTGGGTCTAAAGGGGAGGCATCACTCTTTGCAGTGTGTTTCTGTTGTTTTCTCTAGTGGGTGTCTGAACTGAGATGGTGGTGACAGCTTGGAGAAGGCTGCTGGAGGGGTGGCTGAGTCTCCTTGGGCAGAAAGGTCGGCTGTGAGCAGTATTTGTCCTGTTCACTGAGATACATTTCAGAGTGCTGCTGGCAGCAGTGGTGGCTGCTATGGCTCACTGTTTGTCTCCCAATAGCAGTAACCAGGGAAATATTTTTGAGCTAACTGGCCTCTGTTCAGGAGTGAGCAAGAAAACAGTCCTTCAGCTCTGGAGCCAAGCAGTGCCTCAAAAATTATGTGGATAGGCTCTGAAATGATTTTGCTGGATGCAACAGTTCAGAGCAGAATCAGTGACTGGAATTTTTCTATGATACTGTTTCAGCTGTGAAACTGTCTGCTGCTAAGATCTGGGGAGGAAGGAGTGAAGTCTGCCATACAGTCTGTTGTATCTCTTGATTAGCTTAGTGTCCAAGTATTGTAGCGACTGTATTTTAGCTTTGCAGTTTGCCACATGTGGTTTTTGTTATTCATGATGGATTTTAACATGATAGTGTGGGAATGTGAAACCTTCTTTTGTTGAGTTCTGTTCTCTGAGCAGGAATTTTTGTTCTAGCAATCCAGCATCGTTGTGAAGCACGGATTTTGGGAAGAAAATGAATTAACTTTTCTCTGCCAAAAATTACAAACCATCAAGAAGTGTTTACTACTGAGGGACTAGACAAGGGGCTGTGCCATGCTGCTGTGTATCTGGATTAATTTCTTGAAGCTGTTGCTAAGATTAGACCTTGGCCTTTAATGCCTTTTATTTGGGAAGTTTCTGTTTTGGGGGAGCAGGGTGTAACATCTCCCCCTATAAATATCTCAGTGTATGCTCTGTGAAATCAAGCAATGTCTAGCTTAAAAAAATATATTTTGCTGAGCAAATGACATGGAATGGTGTTTTTGTTTCCTTAGCTCTTTGCTGATTATGGACAGTTCATAACATATAGTGAAGATTTGTTAATCATTGCTATCTCTTGTGATTTTACAGAAATATTAAAACAAGTGTCTTCATAACAGGACAGGATATGAAGTCACCTAAACTGAACAGTGAGAGTATATGCCTTAAGAATTTTATATTAGTTTGTATAATTTAGCTTTTATTTGGAATAATTAATCAAGTATTTTTAGATGTGTGCAGAAATGTATGGTGCATTCTGATGGTAAGTAGTTGCCAAAATCCTTGTAGCATGACTATAGATATATATTTGTGCACACCAATATATTTTTGTAGAATGTACCAACAGTAAATCAAAACACTGGCTTATTTTCACTTTATTTCTAGTTTACTTATGTAGAAGAAAGATTTTTTTTTTTTTTTTTGATTCACCAATCAATTTTAAGACATGTTCTTTAAAAACAAACAAAAAAATTCCAGCCAAAGAATAACATCAAAAGACTGTCTTTCAAGAAATGGTTAAATGGAAAAAATGCCAAAATCTGTTTCTTCACCCAAGGAAGTCTACCAAATTTGAAGTTGGCTTAGAAAGCTGAAATAAACCCTAGAGGGTCATGTTAGCAGTAGCAGCACTGCATATAGTAGCAGGGATCCATCCTGCCTGGGCTGGTAACACCCTGCTTGCCAGTTTGGCACAGAAGTGAATAATTGATTTTTAAACCATAGATAGGCCTGACTGAGAACCTACTTCACTACTTCTGACTCTTGGCGTTCCCCGGACTCAGATTTTAATTCTGTATCTGAACTTCCTGGCTGTTCTCTATCATTTTAGATTAATAGATATTTAAATGTTTAACAAAACAGAACTCGAAGCATGTGTGCATTTCCACTAGTTGCAGTGCAGCTGCACATGGACTTTGCCTTACATATATACCTGAGGAGTCTGCTGAATTAGCAACCACCTGAAAGTCTGGATCTAAAGCCTGGGGGAAGTTCAGGTCTGGATCCAGAATAACTGTGGTTCACTTGCATTTCCAATGTAAAGAAGGAGCATGCTGGACTCTTTGAGTTGAAAGTCACTGCAAGCAAGTCCTTGAAAAGTCCTTGCAGTTTGCTAGTGGCTGGTACGATCTTGAGGGTAAGCTAGAAATTTCCCTGTTATGTAATGGCAATGTTGACCTGCAAATAACGGGGAATTCTGATTCTCCCCAGTGTCCCTGCCTCTCTGATGCCTGCCTGTCTGTACTACTTACCTTCTTACTTGGACAGCTTTCAAATGTCTCATTTAGTGGTTGCCACTAATGTCTACTTTGAGCCCCTCTTGAATCTTTCATTCAGTAAACTTCAAGCACAGGTGTATGTTAATGGGTTTGCATCTTTAGGGTGGTAAGATTTTTCCCAGTCACTGCAGCAGCCCAACATACCTACTCAAGAAACTGAAAGTGAGGAGATTTCCAGTTGGGAGGACATGATTTCGGTTCTTTGATATAAACAGCTCTCCTTTCACTCCCTTCCAAGTCAGCCACAGTAGACTCCTAAGGTGCACTATACCTGCTTGTAAAAACAATTTTTTTAACTAAGTCCATAACCACTCCTGGAGCACAGGAAAACACAACCACTAAACAGGTCATTTCAATCTGTGACCTCTCCACTCCTATAGTTTTATGTTAAAAGTGAACATCAAATTTAGTCAACAAGGTGAACTGAAATGCAGTGATGCGAAGTAATTTAAGCAACCTTTGCTGAAAGACTTAAAATCAGAAGAAATGTTTAATGTGCCTGCAGCAGAGCAAAGCTCAGGTAAAGCTGTATATCCTTCATGAGGTTGCGCAGAATGCTTTGGAAATCCTTAGCATAACGAAAGAACTTTAGAGCAGATCTGCTGTGCAATAGAAGATCACATCAGGCACCAGTTCAGCTTCTGCCCAGGTAAACACTGAGGCTCTCAGGTTTTTGAACTCTTCAAAGAAAGGTATGCATTGCTAACCCTTCCTTCTTTCATTGACATTGTTTGGGAAATCTTGCAAGGCAATTCCATCCACACCATGGCCTAGATCCGTCCCCTTCTCAAGGGATCAGAGCATATCAGCAGTGCATCACTCAAGGTGGTTAGTTTTGCTCCTAACCTTGCTTGTTTAGATTTCTACTAGGTTAGCGTACATCAAGTTGGGTTTGCTGTTACAGTTAAAAAAAGAAAACTAAGGGATACCTCCAAACATGAACCAGAGTTACTTAAATATTTTATAACAATCTTCTGTCTTTGGAAGTTAGTTAGCAAACTTTGCTAGGAAACTTAGTTTTAATGAGAACAGAAATTGCATTTAAACAAGTTCACTTTGTAAGTTTTACAGTTGTGCCTGGTTAGCAAATGATCTGAGGGAAAAGATGACACCATTCTCCTACCTATGCTGTATTTT
The DNA here is from genome assembly GCF_964289735.1 of Phaethon aethereus. Taxonomy (NCBI): domain Eukaryota; kingdom Metazoa; phylum Chordata; class Aves; order Phaethontiformes; family Phaethontidae; genus Phaethon; species Phaethon aethereus. The sequence continues at coordinate 18,975,185 of NC_138585.1, forward strand.
GGCTTTTGCTCTAAGCTGATCTAGGTGATCTCTGCTGGAAGAGGTAGTCCTGGCCTTGCCATTTCCCACCCCATGCCTTACTAGCATTGTACCCTTCAAGCTCCTTTGCAGAGAACTAACCCAGATAAGAAACAATCCACTAAGAAAAGGATTGCTTCACTTTATTTACAATATCTTTTTTCCTGGCTTCATTTTCAGTTGACTCAATAGGGGTTAGCAAAAAAAGAGGTGGTGGGAATGTGCAGAAGAATAAGAGAAAGAATGGGATTTCCTTGTTTATAGCTGAATTTTTAGCTCCTCTTTAAAGCAAACTGTAGCACAGACAGCTTCTATCAGTAACCGATCTTGCTGTTTCTCTGTCTGGGATGAAAGAATAAACAACCCTTTTCAAAAAGTAAACAAAGGGCACAAATTTGTGAGGAAGGAAAACAAATAAATTGAAGAAACCCAAGCCAAAAGCTTCTTTCTCTGGTGTAGTAACTTTGAAGATCTTTTTGGCCTTCAGGAAGGGAAACATTTTGCTTAAGGGCTTGCATTGGGAATTCTGGTGGGGTGGGACAGAACATTTCAAATCCTTTAGCCTGCTTAAACCTTACCAATGAAGACATGCATGTTTTACTGTCTCCCTAAGGTGTTTAATTCTTGAAACGTAACTTAGCTCTGCTAGACCCTTAGCTAACTGTATGGGTGGCTGTTTGTGTGCAGAAGACACAGGGCTTGGGACAACATTTGAACTGTAGGTACTTTGCCACTTTTGAACTCTGGATTTGTGTGTTGCTTTTTGGTACTTTATAAGATGTATGAAAATGCATAACATTAGGTGTCCTTTCATGCCCTTCAAATGAAATCTCTGGCCTTATAGCTAGCCCTATCTGATCCTTTTCAATCACATCAGCAATCTGTTTTTTCCCCAAATCGACAATTTTGATTTGAATGCTGTGAGGGTCATTTTTGACTGAGCTTGCACAGAGTAGAAGTAGGCTGATGTACTCTGAGTTTAGCAAAGATTTTATTTCACTCCCAATTGTCTTCCTTCCCAGTGAATTACAGTATTAGGCTGTCATTTAGAAGAGATGAACTTTGCTCTGGAAATTTGTAACCCATTATTGCAAGATTAGTGACTTTGTATGGGAGACTGAAACAACCCCCTCCTCTAGTCAACAGAAGGCCAGGCAGTTGTAACATTCAGTCATGAAAAACCAAAGAAACACCGGTGTCCTGTTATGGCTGGTTGCCTTTGGTTGTCTTCATGGAAAAATAGGCACTGCTGTGTCAATCTGCTCGATGCAGTCCAGTCTTTCGCTCCAGCAGGTCATCTTTTCAGCACTGTTGGAAACCATTAGTTTCCATTAGCATGTAAACTAGTTTCTCTCTGCTCAGAGAAGAGGAGGGAAGAAGATTATATTCATTGTAGCTTTTAGTCAGCTGCTGTTGGCGTAGCCCTGAAGGCGTCAGTCTGTGGGCTGTGCTCCAGTCCTGCTGCACGAATACATATGGCTGTGGTGAGAAATCAAATAGGCAAGTCTGTGTGGGGAGACTCAAGCATCCCCGTTTTTAAGTGAGGAATTATGAAGTGTAACTGAACGGCTTTCCCCTTAAAGATTAGATAGCACAGTTGTAGCTAGCCTCCCTAGAGATCTGGGAGGGACGAGAAGCTGTGTCAGACAGATGGCTATAGTAATGGCTTTTCTTTTTCTTCTCCCTGGTAGAAAAGCTTGGGAAGCGAAACTGTGAGGCCTAATTCATCTGCAGTGAAACTGGTCTTGCCTGTAAAAATTTGAACAGTCTCTGCTAGGACTTGAATTTATGGCTGTTTAAGAGGCGAACAAAGAGTAGATGAACTGACTTGTTTCTTTTGATTTTTTCCCTAGTATCACATCCTTATTCACATTTTAACTGCCCTGGCAAATTGAATTAGCTCAAGTAATGAAGAATTGCATGGTATGTGTAAAGATTCAACTTTGGTGACCTATGTAGGGGATTGGCATTGCTTCCCATAATACTGTGATCAATTAAATTTAAATGTGTAACTGCCTCTTTAATTAAAAAAAAAAGTTAAGACCACAAGAAGAACCACACAGAAGCAAGGAAATGCCTGAGTCAAGGCTGCCAAGATATCCATGTTCCAGCCACTTGCTGGTGTATGTTCTGATATGATCTTTAGTGGCATGGCTATACAGATTTTATTTTTTTTGTCAGAACACAGGACTGCTCTGAAGTGACCAGCGCTTGTCCAATCTCTTATGCGAATATTAGGAAAGTGCAATGAAGCAAGACAATTGTTGTCAAGCTCCTGCAGCTAAAACCTAAATCCTTCCAACTGACTTTTGGGTCCCTGTATAGTGCATTAAAATATGCTTATTGTCAATCAGTTTTTCCTGAAATAGTCTATGAATCTGCAGCTGTTAGCTCAATATTGGCTCATGTCAGCCTAAAGCAGGGTTTTCTCAGCTGTGGTATCTGTCCCACAGGAAAATAGCACTTTGCCTCTGCCCAGGAGGCTGAACACTGTTGGCTGTAGGCTTGCGGCTTGCAGCACACAGACCAGGAAAAAGCTACAGAGCCTCCTGGGATAAAGTTAGTGAAAGATATGAACAGATTAATGCTCACTAATGGTAGCCAAAATGTCATGGCTTTAAAACAAGCACAGACCTCTGTCTTTCCATTTGCTTTTAAGAAATTTTTTCAAGCTTTTCTTTTAGTCAAGGGTTAAAAACTTCCTTCAGCAGCCCCAGGTAATCATGTATTTCCAAGGACTGGGACTTCTATTGCTTCTGTGCTGTGGTGGTGTTACAAATTCATCAATATTGGAGAGTAACTACCTTTAAACACTCTTCTAGAGGAAGATGCAAGGGGGCAAATATGACCTTTTGTGCTGTTGCCTACAGCTACTGACATTTCATAGCGATGAGATCTGATTTGCCATTTGGACTCACGAGGCACCTTCCCTTGTTACTTCAGATTTTCTCAGACTCCTGCTACTTTCTTCTGTTAGAATTTCTTTTCCCTGCATGGCACTGTGTAAGCTATACTCACTTACTTGAATGTGTGATTCCTAGTCACCAAATGTATTTTATACCACCTTTCTCATCATCTGAATGTCTCCTGCTGAGTGTGGGTTTTACAGCAAATCCCATGTGGCTCCCTGGAGAGAGTCTTGCTCAGACAGGGGATTTGATGAGACTTAACTGGCACTCTGCAGTTCTTGTTTCTGTTACTTCATCTTATCCTTATACCACAAAATTCTTTTGGTAGAAAAAGGATCTTTAGAAACCAGAAACCAAAGTACTTTCAGAGCAAGCTAATAAAGCAGCTGCATGGAGGGTGTGTGTGTGTGGAATTTCTGTTTTGCTCAAGACTGGTTGATATTAACGACACCTTCATATTGGCAAACATCAAAAGCAAGCTATCACACTGACAGGTTTGTTACCCTGGAGGGATGAGCAAGTCTCTGAGAGGCTAGAGATGGTGGCACATTTTCTAGTTCATTTTCTGTTTCTGTTGAGCCTCCTTGTGATTGTCTCATCCATTGTAGAAACCTTTGCTCCCATTTTGCAACTGTTTGGCATAAGCTCAATCCTGGTCACCCAAACCTGAGTGTACCTATCTATCTGTGCGACTGCACAGTTGTCACAATATCTCTGCATCTTCTGGATGCTGAAATCAACAGTATTTTCTTCAATAGGAGCTCCAAGATTTCTTGGTTCTGAGAGTCTAAGCTCTGTTTTAATTATTATTTGCATTTTTATTCCCACTTCTGGGTTGGGGGTTTTGGGGGATTTTTTTTATTCAGCTATAGTCACCTCTAAACACTCACTTTTCTCCCTTCTGCCTCCATCTTGCTGCCAACCTGTGGTTTGAAAAGGGCATATGTATTACTATTATGGTGTTTCAGAAACACTTCAGGTAGACTGTCTGAAGGATGCTAGAAGTCTTTGACCAAAAATATGGAGGTACTTGTCAGTACCTGTTCAGAATTGTATTTGTAGATTGCAGGACCTTTTTGTTGCTGATTCCTTGGGTTTAGTATTTGTCTGACTCTAAACAGAGCTATCAACATGCTTGTTCTTAAGCAGCTAGCAGAGAAATCAGCCTTATATTTTTCTCTGCTTTCTAATAACTAACCTTGTATATTCAAAATGATTTTGTTTTGCCTTTCCTTTTTTACTCTGCAGTTTCCCCCACAGATCCTGTTCTGGACATGCATGGAGGAAACTGCAGAGTGAAAAAGGGAAAATTTGATGTGTTACCGTTATTTTGTTTGCTTTGGGAATGTATACCTGCATCTTTCAGTTTCCTCAAAACCTACAGTACCATGTGGCTGCTGGCTGGGATCTCTGTGCTGCCACCATGTAGGTAATGAATTGGCATAAAACTCACTTTAGGTGGGCTGGGAGAGGGTGTAAACACAGCACCTCAGAGTGGCAGGCTATAAACTTTGTGAGTCCTTCAACTTTCCTGCTTTGTCTGTGACAGATGCACAAGACAGGTGATGCTGTGCCCGTTCACATGTCCTTCCTAGGCACAAAAATGTTGTCAAAAGGGGATAAAACAGATTCTGGGAATACTGATGTCTAAGGATTAAGGAGTTATAAATGTTTGATATAGAAACAAGAAAAAGCTGTGGGAGGAGGGGTAAGATTACTGCTGCAGCATGGTACTCAGCTGCCTTGAATAATGTCAGCTAGGGTCAGTAAGATACCTTTGGGGAGATCAGGAGGCTGTTCAGTCCTTCAGTCTCTAAGTGACCATGTGCTGTATTGAAAGCTAAGCCCAGCAAATAGGATTGCTACTTATATTTGTAAAGGCATAGAATGGGAGTCAGTTCTCTGTCCCTAGCAGTTCAGTGGGCATTCCTTTGAGAAACTGAACATAACTTGCTGAATATGATGTACTGAGTTTAGCTTTACTATCCATTTCAATGGATTTCCACAGACCATAGCACTGAGTTATCTTAGGTCTAGGGTGTCTACAGAGAGACTCGGAACATTACTGTTCTGTTGATGCCTTTCTGTTGCTCTGTCTAGAAATTTGCAGGTTTTTGTCCTACTTTAAAATCAATTGCAAGTGAGTGCCCTGCTGATGAAAAGGTCCTAATGGCAGTTCTTGTCCTGGAGAATGGCACTCTTCCAGCACCTGAAGAACAAATATAGCACAGAGAAGGGTATATGCTTCTCGAGCAGAAGAGACAACTCTGTTCTGGCCTTGTGTAGTCTTTGGTCCCTTTGGCCTGTTTGTTATAGAAGTCTTGTGAAATATAGTCATGAGGGTCATGTTGAGAGAAAGGACATCAGGCTATTTTCCCCGAGCAGATTTCAGAACAATGTCAGTGATACACTGGAAGATCATCCACCAGAGGCACCCTGTGTAGCAAAGGGCACTCCTACAGGTAGATGTGCATTGCTTTTAGCAGTTCTGCTGTCGTGGTCAAGGCTGGAGGAAAGAGGGTGTGATGGGGTGATCCAGACAACAACTGCACTGTGGCTGCTGAGAGGTAGTGTAATGCATCAGAGCACAAGGTTAAGTTGTCCTGACGTCAAGGCAGAGATGAGGCAGACCTCACTTTTAATTCCTGCTTTGTAAAGTCTGGAGAGAAAAGCAAACACTGAACCAGTGTCAGAATGTATTTGTACCTGGAAGAATGACCAGGATCCCTTTTTTTTTTTTTTTTTTTTTTACTTGGACAAGCTGTGTAAATCAGCTGAGAGCAACAGCGCTTTGTAAGGTTTCTTGCCATTCCAAGCAAAGGCAAACTCTCTTGGTTTTGACAGGGTCATCTCTGGAGTTTAAGTCATGAGTCTCTGTGTAAGATGCTGTTGCAAAGCTGTGTTGGGATGTAGTTTTCATTGTTGCAGTTCTGGTGCCTTGGGGTGGGGAGAAGGTATGGTGGTTTTCCTACAAAGTCTACCTTCTGATGTGTTGTTACCTCTGCTGCATATTCAGGTTTTGATTCAGGCCACAAATCTAAGTTGTCCCACTGTGCTTTTTGAAATTGCTCTCTTCCCTACCTGCAGCCCTCACCTGTTCAGGAGATCTTGAGTCTCGCTTGTCTCTCATGTATACACACTGTACCTAACACAGACTCAGATCTTGGACAGCCCTTGGGCTCCATTCAGGTGATGAGAAAGGTAGTACAAAATACGTTTGACTAGGAATCACACATTCAAGTAAGCGAACGTAGCTCCCACACTAACACACATAACCGTGTGGCTCAGTGCTCTGTAGACACCCAGCTTGGCTACATGGAGCAATATATCTCTGCTCAGAGTGAAAATAAACTAGTGTGTGCCCAAAGCTAAGCCATAGCTCTGCTAACTCTGTGCAACAGTGTAAATAAATGGCCATAGGAATAGACTGAAATTACAGTAAATTCTATGAACATCACTGAAACCAACCTCTTTAACAGTAAGTCATTAGTCTGCTCTTCCTGTTGCTCTTAGCCACCTGCAATGTCAAGAATCAGAGAAGCTGATAGTGGGCTGCATAAACAAGATGGAAATGAAGGTCCCACATCAGAAATATCACTCATTCTAGTTTAAGTTTTCCTCTTTTTAGTTCAAAGGGACAATTTGCAGAATTGGCCCCCTTGAGATTTTTTTTTTTTCCAATTGCTTGGAATTACTGCCTTGTTTTGTGCATCAATGAAAATCTATGCAATTTCTTTCCATATTTTGTGTCACCATCTGTCTAGGAGAGGGCAATGACACAAGCTCTTCAGTTGTTTTGTCTCCAGGCATTAGTGAAGTGTTTGAAAATGGACAGAAAACTTTGCAAGTGACATTGTGACATTTAAAACTTAGAATCCCTAGTTCTGGAAAGGATAAGAGTGGATGTCTGAAAGACAGACAGAGATGGTATTTTGGGCAGCAGACTAGGATACAGGAGAAAGAAGCTAATTTCTAACCTCTCTGACCTCCCTCTCTATTTTTGGACACTTTGTTTAAAACCAGGTGCACCAAAGTATTTCAGTGCCTGCATTGTATTGACATCAGTGAAGATCCTGATGCTTAAATAGGGCAAATACCTGCCTCTAGTCTGATCTGTGGTCTATCTGGACCCAGCTTCCTTCCTTCCACCTGTTGTCTGGGAAGTTAGAGGTAAGCTGTACAAAGCCAGGACTGGTGGTTGTTCTGTAACTCTACAGTGGCTAAAGGCCTAATTGCAGTAGGTGCTATTGTAACATAAACCTTGATCCTGCCTGTTGAGCTGGCAGATATTCCCCAGCTGGTCTAGACTGGGGTGAAGAGTGGGGAGAACAATTGGGGGCACCTGTTACAGAAAGAAATCAAATTAGCTCAATTTGAGTTTATAGTTGCTGGTCACTGAATAAATCGCACACAAAAATTGTGGTGATTTTTCCTGAGCTGCTTGCCAAGTTATTTTTTAACTTTTCAGTGTTTACTTCAAAAGAACAGGCTTTGTTTTCATGAGAAGAAAGCCTCACAGCCTCTTATTTCCTTCTTTTACTATGTATTTGCTTGTAGCGGAAAAAGCATCAGCAAAGGAAACTGTTCTGGATTAGCTGGTTACACAAACTCCTCAAGCAGAGACCAGGGAGTTCAAGGTGGAACATGGCACTACCTGAAATAGACTTTACTGTTTCAAAGACTGAAAAGCTGCTTTATGTAGGAGGCTAAATGCAGTGGCTTTATATGGAACATGAAGTAGTAAGGAGCAGGCTGTCAGCTTGAGCAAACCTGTGACATGCTCTGGTAAATCTGCTGGAGCTGGTTTATGAAAAGCTCTCTCTGAAATCACAAGGCAATAGATAAAGTAGGCTGAAGACGAGACTGTAAGTATCATAAACTTCTCCATGACAGCCATGTAACATCTGAGCCAATAGTCAAGCCAGGTTCTTTTCCTTTGAGGGTCATCTTTTGTTTTTCTGGGTTCTTAAAGGGTGGAAAAATTGTCATTAAGGTTTTATTAACTCATTGAAGATTTCTGTTTTCACTCGCACAGATGAAATCATGCAGCAGGAGATACGGCCGCTGGTTGCAGTGGATATAATAGAGCAGCTCCACAGGCAATTTGCTATCTTGTCAGGTAAGAAGTCGCTAGTAATCACACTCTGGGATTCTCTTGGAAATGTATTGGAATCTGTCATGCTGACTGCCACCCTTCAGCTCTGTACAGCAGTTGCAATAGTATTTTTATATTGCTAATGAGAAGTTCTGTTACAATCAGATGTTCACAAATGTTGATAAATGCCGACTTACTGTGCTTATTTTTGTTAAGGCAAGTTAATTTTAAATGCTCTCCACAGTAGGATGGGGGTGGGGTGGGTGTGCAGAACAGATTTAGAGGGTGAGAAACTAAACAAATCTTTCTGTACAAATCTTTGCACAATGTCCAAGCATCTTGTTTGTGGGAAAAGATTTTGGTCTATCAGGGAGGTATTCATGACCTTCCCCCTCTTCCTCATTTGCCTTTGTTTTAGAAATGATTAACTTCTAAAGTGTAAGGTTCTAATCTTTTAAAGATTTCATTATATTCCTTTGTTTGGCTGAAGTTTGCAATCACACAAAGTGACGCAGTTCCTGCCCTGAATAAATAGCTGATATTGAAATATTTGTCAAATTATTTAATACACTTATTTCAGATACTGTGGAAGAGAAATCCTTATCTGGGTCCTAAAATGGCCTCTGCTGTTGATTGTATGGCCTTTGGCAACTCCTTTTGTCTCTGTTTCCGCCTGTTCTGCAAGTAAGGAAATTAAGAATTTGCTTTCCTTCTTCCCCATAGACGCACAGTGAAGTATCGTTAATTTGCACAAAATACTGAGATGGTCATAATAAGGTACTCTTGGACAGCCTGCCCATCTCTGCTTGGTGGAGGGAAACACTGGGTACACAGCACAGAGAGTATACAGCTTGCAAATGATCAACTCAGCAGGTCCAATCCTTGTTGCATCTTCACATTAAGTACGCTCCAAGCTGCCAAATGAAATCCAAATCTTAAGTTACTCAGAATTCTTTATGAGGCTCTGAGTATTGAAACTTGATTTTGGAGGTTTCTAGGTAGCATCTTGTGGCAGTTTCATAAGCTCAGTAACTGTTTTACATTTGGCAGAGGGTATTGACTGAGCAGAGGTGCAATCAGTTGCCTCCTCATCTGCAGTAAAGCATCTCAGAGTCACATCTTCCTAGAATTCCTAATAAACACAAACCTCCATGCAGAACAGTGTCAGCAACTGCATAACATTGCTCAAACTTTTTGCATCCCACCATTGTGCTCAGTGCAGGGTAGTTAGGAAATGCTAGTGTAGCACCTATCCTAAGAATTTTTGTGGGGTAGTGTTGCAGTATTCTCGCTTGGGTCTCCAGGCATTTGCCTGCATACCATGTGCTCACTATAGCTCTGCCATGCCAAACTGGAGAGGATAGTGCATAACTTGGTATTATCATCAAGTGCTTCACACCTGACTGTGAGGGATTTCAATGCACAGATGCCACAACAAGGTTTCAGAAGCATTAGATGTCAAGTTTGAAACCAATCCTCACTTAAAGAACTGCTTTAGGAATGCTATTCAGAACCCTTTTATCAGGGCTAAACTGACTTTAAAATATTCTAAATACAAGGAAGAAAACAGGGAATAGAATCATAGAATCATTTAGGTTGGAAAAAACCTTTAAGGTCATCAAGTCCAACCCTTAACCTAGCACTGCCAAGTACCCCACTAAACCACATCCCTAAGTACTGCGTCTACACGTCTTCTAAATACCTCCTGGGATGGTGACTCAACTACTTCCCTGGGCAGCCTGTTCCAATGCTTGACAACTCTTTTGGTGAAGAAATTTTTCCTAATATCCAATCTAAACCTCCCCTGGCACAATTTGAGGCCATTTCCTCTTGTCCTATCGCTTGTTACTTGGAAGAAGAGACTGACACCCACCTCACCACAACCTCCTTTCAGGTAGTTGTAGAGAGTGATAAGGTCACCCCTCAGCCTCCTTTTCTCCATGCTAAACAACCCCAGTTCCCTCAGCCACTTCACACAGGACTTGTTCTCTTAACCCTTCATCAACTTTGTTGCCCTTTGAACACGCTCCAGCACTGCAATGTGTTTCTTGTAGTGAGGGGCCCAAAATTGAACACAATACTCAAGGTGCAGCCTCACCAGTGCTGAGTACAGGAGCATGATCACTTCCCTAGTCCTGCTGACTACACTATTTCCAATACAAGCCAGGATGCTATTGGCTGTCTTGGCCACCTAGCCAACCAACACCCCCAGGTCCTTTTCTGCCAGGCAGCTTTCCAGCCACTCTTCCCCAAGCCTGTGGTGTTGCATGGGGTTGTTGTGATCCAAGAGCGGCACCCAGCACTTAGACTTGTTGAACCTCGTACAGTTGGCCTTGGACCATCGATCCAGCCTGTCCAGATCCTTCTGTAGAGCCTTCCTACCCTCAAGCAGATCAACAGTCCCACCCAACTTGGTGGTGTTTGCAAACTTACTGAGGGTGCACTTGATCCTGTTGTCCAGATTGTTGATAAAGATATTAAACAGAACTGGCCCCAATACTGAGTCCTAGGGGACACCACCTGTCACTGGCTGCCAACTGGATTTAACTCCATTCACCACAACTCTTTGAGCCCAGCCATCCAGCCAGTTTTTTAACCAGTGAAGAGAACACCCATCCAAGCCATGAGCAGCCAGTTTTTCCAGGAGAATGCTGTGGGAAACTGTGTCAGAGACACTTTACTAAAGTCTAGGCAGACAACATCCACGGCCTTTCTCTCATTCACTAACTGGTTACCTTGTCATAGAAGGAGATCAGGTTGGTCAAGCAGGACCTGCCTTTCATGAACCCATGCTCACTGGGCCTGATCACCTGGTTGTTCTGTACATGCCACGTGATAGCACTCAAGATGATCTGCTTCATAACCTTCCCTGGCACTGAGGTCAGACTGACAGGCCTGTAATTTACTGGATCCTCCTTCCAGCCCTTCTTGTAGGTGAGCGCCGCATTTCCTAACTTCCAGTCAACTGGGATCTCCCCAGTTAGGCAGGACTGCTGATAAATGATGGAATGTGGCTTGGTGAGTACTTCTGCCAGCTCTCTCAGTACCCTTGGGTGGATCCCATCTGGCCCCATAGACTTGTGAGTGTCTAAGTGGTGTAGCAGGTCGCTGACCATTTCCCCTTGGATTATGGGGGCTTCATTCTGCTCCCTGTCCCTGTCTTCCAGCTCAGGGGGCTGCGTACCAGAGAACAACTGGCCTTACTATTAAAGGCTGAGGCAAAGAAAGCATTAAGTACCTCAGCCTTTTCCTCATACTTTGTCACTATGTTTCCCCTCCTCATCCAATAAAGGATGGAAATACTTCTTAGCCCTCCTTTTGTTGCTAATGTATTTATAGAAACATTTTTTATTGTCTTTTATGACAGTAGCCAGATTAAGTTCTAGCTGAGCTTTGGCTCTTCTAATTTTCTTCCTCCATAACCTCATAATGTCCTCGTAGTCCTCCTGAGCTGCTTGCCCCTTCTTCCAAAGGTCACAAACTCTCCTTTTTTTCCTGAGCTCCAACCAAAGCTCTCTATTCAGCCAGGCCAGTTTTCTTCCCTGCTGGCTCATCTTTCGGCACATGGGATGGCTGCTCCTGGGCCTTTAAGATCTCCTTCTTGAAGAATGTCCAGCCTTCCTGGATTCCTTTGACATTCAGGACTGCCTCCCAAGGGACTCTGTCAACCAATGTCCGAAACAGGCCAGTGTCTGCCCTCTGGAAGTCCAATGTAGGAGTTCTGCTGACCCCCTCCTTACTTCTCCAAGAACCGAAAACCCTAGCATGTGTGGGTCACTATGCCTAAGACAGCCTCCTACCATCACATCACTCACAAGTCCTTCCCTGTTCACGAACAACAGGTCCAGTGGGGCACCTTCCCTAGCTGACTCAGTTGTGTCAGGAAGTTCTCTTCCACACACTCCAGGAACCTCCTGGACTGTTTCCTTTCCACTGTATTGTATTTCCAGCAGACATCTGGTAAGTTGAAGTCCCCCACAAGAACAAGTGCTAGCAATTGTGAGACTTCTGCCAGCTGCTTACAGAATATTTTGTCTGCCTCTTCATTCTGGTTGGGTGATCTCTAAGAGGCTCTCACCATGATATCTGCCTTATTGGCCTTCCCCCTGATTCTTACCCATAAACACCCAAGCCTATCATCACCATCATTAAGCTCTAGACAATCAAAACACACTCTTAACATACAGGGCTACCCCACCACCTCTCCTTCCTTGCCTGTCCCTTCTGAAGAGTTTATAGCCTTCCATTGCAGCACTCCAGTCGTGCGAGTCATCCTACCTTTGAAGAGGGGAAGAAGCCATAATTCCTGTGTGACCATTCTCAGGCACTTCTGCGGTTTCTAACACATCAATGACCCTTGTGTCCTTGCTGCCGCATGGATCTCCATCCCCTACCTCCACTGAAACAGCAGACTGAAGGACCTTGCTAGTATAGTGGCCCTCAGACATTGGTGTGCCACCCCCAGACTTATCCCTAGCGCGCCTGGTTTTCTCCCTTTCCCCCTTCAAATCTAGTTTAACGCTCTTTCAAGGAGCTCTGCTAACTCCTGTGCAAAGATCCTTTTCCTCCTTTGAGACAGGGGTACCCCATCTGTCGCCAGCAGGCCTGGTGTCATGTAAACCAACCCATGATCAGAAAACCCAAGAACTCTGCCTGTGACACCAGGCTCGGAGCCAGATATTGATCTGCTGGCTCTTCCTGTTTCTTTCCTCATCGTTCCTTGCAACTGGGAGGATAGAGGAGAACACTACCTGTGCTCCTGATCCCTTAAGCAGTAATCCCAAGGCCTTGAAGTCTCTCTTGATTGCCCTCAGGCTTCTTGTTGCAACTTCATTGCTGCCTACCTGAAGAATCAATAATGGCTAGTAATCTGAGGACCGTATCAGGGTAGGAAGCTTTCTCTTCACATCTTTAACCTGGGCCCCAGGGAGGCAGCAGACTTCCCTAAGAAGTGGGTTCAGTCTGCATATTGGGCCTTCTGTTCCCTTCAGAAGGGAGTCTCCTATGACAATGACCTGTCTTTTTTTCCTTTATGGAAGCAGTTTTAATGCAGGGTGTAGGGTGACTTAACCTCGGTGACACCTCCAAGCTAGATGAACCATCATCCTTGTTATTGTTGGGTTCCACTTGCAGAGCCCCATACCTATTATAAAAAGGCACCTGGGAAGGTGGGGTAGCCAGAGAGGAGATGTGCCTGCCATCTCCTTTCTAATCACTGTTCGAGTCCTTTTGGGTCTTGGTTTTAACTTCAGTCAGATCACAACTGGGATGCTTGTCTGCTCTTTGTAAGCAAGAAAACACTTAGCTGATCTTTCTAGAATGCTCGGCTTGCTTTTTCTGCTCACCAGGCATGCAGAGCTGCTGAAACCAATATTTTTTTCAAGGCCTTTGATTTAACGAGTGCCTGAAAACACTTATATTAGTGTAAACAACATCATGCATGTTGAGAATTCAATACCTCACATGCAAGGCCTATCTGGTAAAATGTGGAGGACTGCTTTTCTTAAACTGCACTACCTTGCAACACTTGAGACCATTAATAAAAGATATATATGGCATGTAATGAGCAACTTGTGTAAAGTGGTTTAGTAAACAGGAAGAAAACCCCATTTCCAGGTCCAGCTGTGAACATTAAACATGGTACAGGAATGTCAAGGGTAAATATAAAAAAGCATTTTCATGTTTCTTTATGGACTCATCATTTCAGCAGTGCTTGTATTTTCACCTGCTATTTTAGTGAATTCAACTCTTCATATTTGATCTAATTCTTTTATTCTTTGAAGTTATGAGAAAGATCTTTAAATAAGACTAAACCTAAGGTGTTTAAAGATTTTTTTGGAAATAACTCTTCATAGAAGTTAGGGCTGAGGGGCTTTTTTGTGATGGATCTGCAAATAACTGGTTCATCAACACGCAAGTACTAATAACAAATACCAAAAGTGAGTGGAAAAGTGTCTTTCATGCCCTCATCTACATCAATAACAAAGCCTATTTGAAGAATTTTCAGGCTTATCTAAAATCTCATCAGTACGGTTCAGAAATAATATCCTAATAAGAAACAGGGCAGTATAGTTCATAGTTTCTAAGTTGATTTTAGGCTGAAGTTTGCAGCTAAATTTGGAAACCTGGGTGCATCCACTCTGAAATTCCCGTGGCAGCCTGTGAATATCATGAACATAAGAACATCTACTCAGAGGTTCCTTTAGCCCAGTATCTTATTCTGTTGGTGACCACTGGTGGGTCGTAGGTAAAATATAACAACAGGATCCTTCCTTAGTGTCCCTTCATTGTCTCCTTCAAACTGAGGTTTAGGTATAAGCCAGAAATGACTATACTTTTCAAGAATACATTTCTCCAAGTAAGTGTAACTTTCTTTTTCCTCTAGCAAAAGATTGGTTCTTTCATCCAATGAAAACAGATCTGGGTGCTCTTCTGCCTCATTTCACTTATGAAAGTAATTCACACTTAAATGACCCCATTTGATTTTGATTCCCCGCCCCCCCCCCCGCCCCCCCGGTAGCTCTGCAGCTTTTCCTTAAAGCATGCTGCTTTTCATTAGGCAGAAGCGACCACAAATATTTTGATGGTTCAGTGCTTCCCTACACAGAGACTGAAAATCTCCGGATACTTAGCCTGTTTCCTGGTTTGCCATGCTGCTACGTTCCAGCTCAGTAACCACTGTCTGAAAAAAAACCCTCAGCTTTTTGGCCCCATCACAGTGGGCAGTAAAAGACACTCCCTGCTTACTTGTAGAGTGTCTTGGTCATGTAATATGTTTTTCTGAACAACTTTATAAAAACAGTCTATGCTGATTTAAACTAGTTGGCATTATTTCTTTCACTCTGTAGGCTGCAGCCTCCAGAGGGCAGCTAACCACCTCTTCCATGCGTGCACATGCAGAGCTCAGAGGATTGTTAGCAGTGAGTCTGGTTTATGCTACTCCACAGTCTATAGATTTGTTGAGCTCTCTTGTTCAGTCCTGTGGACCCCAAATCCATTTGTCCAGTGATAATGAAAGTAACTGGTTGACTGTTGCAGAGTTTGTTATAAATGAGTATTTATTTGGTTAATATCAGCTTTTAATTAACAGCTGACAGCTGAGGTAGATGTAGTGAAACCATAATATTCCCTTGCAGTAAAGCAGACAAGAGAGAGTAGTACAATTGAAGTCAAAGGCTCTTTGTTTGCTCTGGACATGACTCATTAGAAACACTTCCCTCTATTATTGCTGTGTACAAACTTCTTAGACGAGGATCTGACTGTCTTGCAGTCTGAGCAGATGGTAGGAATTATGTAACCAGACTAATGAGTTTGGTGTTTGATTGTGTCAGGGTCTAGTTATAACGTATGTATTAGATACTGGCAGCTTCCCATTTGTTCTGGCCCTGTGGCAACCAGACTAACCAAGACTGTACTGTCCATGCCAAGAACAGGGAAACTCTCCAAAGCCTTCCCTGGTCTGCTGTGGTCATGGAAAAGGCTGTGGGGGGATGTGACAATATCCTTAATCCACGTAGTTCTACTTTCGTCACCTCTTTTTCCATGTGCTGATCTAGCCTTGCTTAGCTTGTGAGATCTGGTGGGAGTGCTGGTTCTTGTGGTTAAATTCTAGTTTTGAAAAAATTACTGCCTCTTTCCTTTCCCTGAAAACTGAAGTCCCAATTGTGGGACTACAGCTGTGACAACATAGGAGTGCACAGCTATGTTTGTGTGTTTCCTGTAGCTGTTAAGGGAACTAGATCACAAAGTTGGGTAGTGTTGAAAACCTGGCTTGTCTAACACACATCAGTTTTTACCAAAGAATGGAGAACCACTGGTAAAATACTGTTCCTGTCCTGCTGACACACTAGTAACCTGCTTTACCAATCTGCTCTTGGAACTACTACTATCCCCACCCTTTTTATCTGCAGCTTCAGAACCTATTCTTATCTGTAATTACTCTGTCAAAGAGCCCAATTTGCCGTTTGCAGCATTAATGGATCCTGTTACTAAATCACAAATTTATTAGACAAACTGTCATGAAGTGTATTAGCAGAGTTTAATTTTCTTTGTATTCTGCTCCTGTTAAGTCAATGGACTTCAGTGGATGGGAGACTGCATCTGAAAATGGTAACTGATACTGAAGCCAGTTTATTTAATTTCCAAAGCCTGGAAGGTATTTGGCCATCTGCTTCCTGTTTAAACTGAGCCTTTTGGAAAACCTGGCCTGACCTTGCCAAAAGGACAGTTTGGAGCTTGTGTAAAAATCTAGACCCAAGAAGCATGATTTAACTTTAATGAGAAATTCAACATTCACAACCCTTAATCAACATGGAAAACCAGAGTAACAGGGCGTGGAAAAAAACAAAATCTGACCAAGGCAGTGAAACTTCAGCCAAGATATCACTGAACTCTTCAGCTTGTCTGACCCAGGAGTTGAAGTGTACTCAGGTCTGCTATGACTAAGGGAGCGCTCATCCTGTGGGCAGACCCAAGCAGTTAGTCTGCATGTGTCAGCAAAATTTGAAAGAGCTTTGCAATACTAACTGATGACTTGGTGTCTGTGGCAGGCTGGGGAGGTGTGTACTGTAAACTTGCAGGCAAATGTTTGGAACTTCTCCTGCCCATAGCCTGTTTGTTGGTGTGTTGGTTTTTTTTCCAAGGGATTCAGCATATTTGCTAAGCTCTACTTAAAAGTTACCTTACAAATCCTGCTATTGGTGTTACAAGAAGAGCTGTTGGCTATGGAATAGGACTTCAGTGTAGCTCCTCATTCTCTAAACTCTGGATATTTTTGGTCCCTGAACAGGAGGCATAGGTAGGCTAGAACTGGGCAATGGGAGATTTCCTAGGACCCCCATTGTTTCCATGAACTTGGCCTGCAGTCGTGATTTCTTGCTGCTTTTACATAAGTCATACCAACATGCTGTGCAAGCTCTCAGAATTCAGCACTCACACCTCATTTGTCAATCACACCCTTTACACTGCAAAGCAAAATTATATTTTCTCTGCTGCCATATCCCATTCTCCCCCATGCATATTTCTCTCACAAATACTTCAGTTGTTTTGTTTCCACAGTTGAATTCTGGTCCCATCTTCACTGCAACAAGCTAGCCAGGCTGCACTGGTAGCTGGAAAGTCTATCTAATAGGAGCAACTATGAATGCTGCTTTATGTCCTGGGACCTGGGGAATTTGCACACAAAAGAGTGAGTGAGGATCCCATTGCCGTGCCTTGTACTACCCTGATGCAGCTTGTGTGCTATTTTTCCTGCTTTTCTTTCCCTTCCACATTCACTATGACTGTCCTGTCACCCAGGTTCTTTCTGTTCCTTTGCCCTTGGGCCACAAGAGAAGAGGAGAAATTCAGTAAGAAGCTGGGGTGGAAAATAAGGAAAATTCTCAGGAAAAGGAAGAAAGAGATGCTGTCATTCTGAGGTGGCAAGCCAGGCAGAAGGTCAAGCTGACTGTAATCTTTTCTTTTTAAGTCTTGCTTTTTCCAGGCAGTCCACCCTTCTGTTCCTCCAGCTCCTGCTGATGCTGTCTGCCTCATTTGTGCTTCAAGTTGTTGAGTGTGATGCACCCCTGTGTGTGACTCTAGAGATCTTTAATCAGAATGCCCATCCCCAAACAGCAGTGGATCTATACTTGTGACACAGTGAGTTTGGGTTGGATGCAAGGCAGGTTGCTATCTGCAGAGGTAGAGAGAAGAAAGGAGCTGGACCTCTTGGAGGAAATTGATGGAGCTGAATCAAGGTGGCAGCATGTGTTACATTTGAGGCTGGTAGCTGGGAGGGGAGCTCAGGTCTGCATCAGAAGATAATAGACACAATCTGGTTGAGTTTCCTCTGCAGGCAAAACTGGAGCTACCTCTGACAGAGCAGCATGAGGTCTGACTGAGGAGCAGTGACCCACAGGATGCTGCCAGAGGTGGCCTGGCTCCCCTAAGGTAGGGTCGGAGTGAGCCTTGTGTTAGTTCAGCCAGAGGATAGCCTTGAGCCTCCGCTCCTGCCAGCTGAACCTCCAACTCTTGTGGCTGCTGCTTGCAATGGCCACTGCCACCAGCTGCTCTTTCCCTGGCCTGGCACGAGCATTTGGAGCTGCCAGAAGGTGTTGGAGGTGGCTGGGTTTCTTCAAGAGTGCTGCAGAGTGGCATCTAATGGCGCTTGGAGGAGCTGCAAGTCAGCGAGACAGGCCTCTGTATTGTGTGAAGACAGCTATCAGGCATGGCCAAGCTCCTGATATTTATTTTTCAGTGTGTCTTTGTTTCTCCTGCTGACTGCACTAAACTCAAAGTTATTTCTCCCTTCTCCCATGGGGCTCTTTAGCTCGGCTCGTGCCTCATGTTGTGGCTTTTCATCAAGCTCCTTTGCTCCTGGAAGTCCTTGGGCACCCTTTTCTTCCTGCACAGACACTACTGAATAGAGCAGACATGCCTCAGATAGCTGTAATGTCACCCTCTCGGCTTTGTGCTGCGTTCATGTGGGTCGCTCTGTTCAGCACTTTTTTCCTGTCTCCCTCCTCCTGCGCTTACTTTCTATTTAAAATGTCTTTTTTTCTTGAGGACTATTTTTTTCTTTTGGCTGTGGAGCTGCTGGAGCTTGTTCTGTCCCTCTCTGCCTTACTTATGATGGACTGTAAAATTTTCTGTTCAGCAATTAGACTCTTTTCATAAGTGATGTTCAAGGAGTATGATGGTTATGCACAGTTCCAGCAAGTGCAAGGATCATATACAGAAAGTCGTTGGTGCCAAATTCCATGCACTTAGTCCTTATGGCTGTGGAACTGACTGATGACTGTCCCTGTTGGTTTTTAGTTTGTACTTTCTGCCCTTCCAAGACATTGAGTAGCCAGTTAAAGTATTTCAAGGACTGGAAGAAATCTAGTGGCAACTCCCCAGAAAGCAAGGTTGATGGCCCAGAAAAAAAGGGCTGCAGCTTGTCAATTCACATTCTGCAGAAATTTGCATGCTGCAGCACATCTTGGTTTAGTGTCAGGAAAAAAAATAGCATTAGCATTTAGTTGTATGGAACTGCGCTCTCATCCAGAGGAGAGAGTTTTTCAGACACCCTTGGTATATAAGAAGCTTCCCTTATATCCCTTAACATGCATTCTTGTTACCTTGCTAAATATATGCATAAATGAATATGACTTGTTTTCCCTTGTAACACAACTACTGCTCGAGATTCAAATAGGGCAGGAACAACCCATTTGTAACATATTTATGTTATTACTTGTCACCGAACACTTCAGACATTCCTGCTTTCTTCTTGTCAGGGTATTTAACAAATTCTGATCACAAAACTCCCTCAAACTTCGCCCTAGTTTCATGGTATGGTGGGAACTGATGGTTTCCTTGTTTATTTCCTTGTCTGAAATATAGCTGTATTCAAGAAACTTCTGAGCATTTTTCTGTTTTGGTTGCAGCAGGAAGTGCTACCTTTGCCTTGGAGAATGAGATGGAGACCACGGGCTGTTAAGGGCATGTGGCGTAGTCAGAGGCAAGGAGCTCCTTGCTCTTAGTTGAATGCTCAGTCTGAGGCTGCTCCTAAGTGTCCTTCTAGATTTATTGCCAGAGGTGAAGGGAAGAAGGCAGTGTTCAGTCTGCTTACATTCATTCCAAAATACATACCTACATACATACAGTGCATCATCAGCCTGCCTCATCTAGCTTGGGGAAAAGAGGCCAGAGGAAGAAGAGCACATGTATGAATGTGGATGTAAGAGAGAAGACAAAAGGCACACAAAAAGACCCTGGTCAGCAGGAGCATTAGAAATGCCATGTGAAAGTTGCAGTTTAAACAAATCTTGAGTATAACTGTAGGTAAATTATCAGATGTTGAAGGAAGGGATCTAGAGGAATCTTTATCTAATCCTCCAGGGGCAAATATTGCTGCTTTAAACCAAAATATTCCAGGTTACCACATCTCCCTCATTTAGAGAATCTTCCCATATCTGAAATACGTGAATGTGAAATTGTGGTGTCCAGGAACCATGTGAATGCATACAAGATGCCATCTGTGAAATACCTTGCCATGCATTGAACTCTGCAAGAAGAGACAGATCAGACAAGCTTCCCATTTCATTTTCCTGGCCGTTACTGTTTGTGTCCAGAAGATGTCACTAAGAATCTGTAACAAACCATCCTAACCGGGAACCTGGTTGGAGTACCTGGTCTCTAGAGTGCAGCAGTCTGGGGAAAGTCTGACTAGATTTGCATGACAGCATATTCTACGTCACTGCTGACTGCAGGTAGTGCGGATAGTGTCCTGAGATCAAGCTGTCATGCATCAGCATTTGGCCTTATCCCAAGGCCAACATGGAGGTCAATGTGGAGGCCGTGGCTCTGCTCAGCATTTGAAATCTGAATCAGTGCAGTGTGAATTATGGTATTCTTTCTTTGCATTTTGGCTGAAAGCCTTTTGAATCTTTGTAGGCCTGTTTTCTCCCTAGCAGGGTGAATTTAGTGGATGATGTAACACAACTGAGTCATTTTCAGATGTAATTAAAGCAATAATCAACTTTCAGAAAGGAAAATAGGGGCTAAAGGTTGTGTCCTGACAAAGCCACTATGTCACCAGATGTCAAGAAGGCAAAGAGTTTCCTTGTTCAAAATTCCCTTTTTTCTAGAGTTCTCACTTTTATGTTATGCAGATGTTGTGTTCCTCAGCATCCTAGCTCTCCATGGCTGGACAGTACAGAGGGACCTTAAATAATCCAACTGAGTCTGGGAGAGTTGGGCAGAGGAAGGATCAGGACTAGCAAGGGACTGACCACTCTACACAGAAATAGCTAGGAATTACTGGAGCACCTCTTTGCAACGACTATGAAAAACAGGAGCAGGAGCAACTGGTTTGTGGCATCAGCTGTGGTTATCAGCAGGGAAAGGCAATGGTCTATGGGAGCAGCCTGGAAATGGGGTTCATTTATGGGGATTTAGAGGATACTTTCAAGGAACGAGGACTCAATATTTTTTCCCTGAGTCTCTGTTTCCTCCCATGCACCTAATGACATAATTTATCGGATACTTTCCTTGAGGAAGGTAATTTTCTGCTTCCCTCTCACTGCTTCCCCTTCGCTAAGGGGAAACCCAGGGCATGGCTATTCCTTGGACAAAAATCTTCTGCGGGTGATAAATGACTAGGAAAACTGTGTGTGCTGCAGAACTAGACTCAGTGTTGAGTTTGTAGAGAATTCCTCAGCCTGGTGCAAAGAATAGGCTTACAGAGAGTTCGGGGAATCACAGAATCATTAAGGTTGGAAAGGACCTTAAGATCATCAAGTCCAACTATCAACCCAACACCACCGTGCCCACCAAACCATGTCCCGAAGTGCCATGTCCACACATTTGTTGAATACTTCCAGTGATGGTGACTCCACCACTTCCCTGAGCAGCCTGTTCTGATGTTTGACCACTCTCTCAGTGAAGAAATTTTTCCTAATATCTAGTCTAAACCTCCCCTGGCACAACTTGAGGCCATCATGTCCTTAATACCCTAAGCAATACTAAGCAGTAAGGTACTTGTAACAAAAGTTTTTTTTTTTCCATCATATTCATTTATGTGCTACTGCCTTATTATTCTGCTTTTGGCTGTGAGTCCAAGTTAGTGGGAAAAATCCCGTTAACTTCCGTGTGGTTTGAGTGATGCCCAGATTTAGTAGCAGAACCAAGTTAGGATTAGTCCTGCAAGTAAGCAGGGTTTGTGCTGTGTGCTACAACATCTCCTAGAGCTGAGCATTGTGTCAGGAGAACAGTAAAGGCTGCTGGGTTATAAGGCACTCAGTTCCGTGCTTCCCATAGCTCTACCTGAGTTTGAATATGGCTGTTTGGATCAGGGAGTCCCTCAAATAGGACTCTTCTTGACCTTGCTGCTTATAACCTTCTGTCCTATTTAATGGAGCTTTGATGCAAATAAACAAGATGAGAGCAAACTCGTTGATTAAATACTCCATGCACTTTGAGCGCTTTTTTGTTAGGAGAAGACCTAAGACTGGACTGCTCCTAGGCTTGTGTTATGGGTTATATGTGTGTATTCAAAGCTTTCATGCTCTATTACTGCATTTCCTTTAATGTCTAGAAGGAATCAGAGAGTGCTGTACCTATACATAGGGAAATGTAATATTATCACAATAAATTATTTGGAAATGGGAAACAAAGAACCAAAGAAAGCACTTAATCGCATAATCAGAATTATGCAGAAGGTTCATGAAAAAGCTGCAACAGAGGCTAGAATCTCAGCTGGAGTAAACTGAGGTAATGAAACTACAGTGAGTTATAATATCAAACAGGAAGCTGATCATGTGTCCTGGATCTGAGTGCTTTTCAATGTGATGTGCCAGTGTTTCCTATTTGAATAGTGACCAGTCTGTCCAAAGGCGTAAAATCACGCTCTAATCTTTACAACCTCTCTCTTGCAGGAGGAAGAGGGAAAGATGGGGCACCCATTATAACCTTTCCAGAATTTGCAGGATTCAGTGATATACCTGATGAAGATTTTCTGAACGTTGTCACATATCTAACCAGCATTCCCAGGTGAGGCTAAGCACAAACGTCTCTTGATTTCCTAGAGGGCTTTGCTTCCTCAGTGGCTCACTGCTTTTAGTGGTGCTGCCAGGATGTACCAGTGACTCTGCAGCCATTCAGTCAGTATTAAACTTTCCTATGTACACGAGGCCCTAGGAGCCACTTATGTTGCACGGGGAAAAAAAGCTTCACACAGGACAGGTTTTCTGTTCAGGGCTTGAATTAGGTGGGAGTGGGGGTAGATCTGAAGAGCAGCAGTAAAGATAGCAAATCAAAAGGGAGCTGAGGGACCTCATTTGTGAAAACTCTCAGGGGCACTGCATGTAACAGGGGTTGCATCTGGAAGGAGCCAAACTTACATAGGTCCTATTACTGCTTATCTCTGAGTGCATCTTTCTGTGCAAGCTTTCTCTTTTCTGAGAAAGCAAGCTAGGTGCAGTGTTGACAGGATTCTGGCAAGCACCATGTGCTTTCTGATGTTTCGTTTATTGGGTGATTGCTCCACAGCTAGGATGTTTTCCTTGCTGTTTGCCTGCAGCTGTGCAAGGAGAGTGAAACAAACTCACTTCCAGTGCTCTGAGTAAATGCACTAAGGCATGGCTGCTGAATTACTTTTTGTTTATCCAAAAAGAGAGCTTGATATGTTTTCAGTCCCCTGATCCTGTCTCTGGACTATGGCTGTTTGTGCTAGCTAGAAGCACAGGAGGGATTTATTATTTCCTGCGGTCTTGCATATAAAGGTGCTTAGAGGATGATGAGGGGAAAACGTGCTTCTTTCAAGTTTGAGTAAGAAGTTTTCCAGCTCCACCTACACGTATTCCCTATATGGAGTTGCCAAAACAAGCTTAGAGAAACCACACACTGTGAACTTAACAGCTTCATTGTTTTACTCTGCTCTGTAGGGCTTTTGTTCTGCCAGGAGAAACCGTGTCTTATGTATTTCTTCACTAGCTTCAGGACTGGGAGGATGACCAGCTTCAGGGTTAATAAAACAGCAATAGTAGCTGAGAAAAACACAAAACTAGTTTTCCAGTTCTTTGTATTTGCTATGCTGGTGGGTTTTACATTCCCAGTAATGTTGTCACATGTTGGGGAATGAGCACGCTACATTGTCAACGTGATAGACAGAAATGCTTTATGCTTCTTCAGCCTGTGTGAAAGCCAAAAAGTACAGACGGGTTAAAAAGGAATTAGCCAAATTAGTGAAGGATAGCACTGTCAATGGCAGCTGAACACAATGGCTCAGATGCAAACTCTGGCTGAAGAAATACATATATTTCTTAATGCTGGGACTTGGGAGAATCTACCAAGAGAAAGATTGTCCTTCTCACTTTCCTTCTCCTTTTGCCTCAGTATCCACTACCTACCAACACTGGAGACAGGTTATTGGCCAAGTTGGACCTTTGCTTTAATTCACTTTATCAGTTTTGTGTTTTCTCTTCCCCTGAGGAATCCCAGAGCAATGTGCAAAGAATGATGAGTTAAGTTTCAAAACCTTGTAAGTCAGGAGACCTGCAAAATGTCTATTTTACAGATTATGAGGTATGTGTAAGTAGTATCTTGCACTACAGACAGGCTCACCAAAACCTCTGCTGAGTAAGAGACTATTCAATTTGATTTAAATGACGTGTTCAAGGTCAGTGACAGGCTGGGGTTTGAACCTACATTTTCTGCATGTCAGCACATGAGTTTGACTCTTAGGTTCAATCACAGATCACACTGTAGGGATGTGAGTTTTCCAGGGAGTTTGCTAGTCTTTGTTGCAGTGCTTTTAGAAAGATTGACCACATTTCTTGAGTCACTATTTGAAACTTGCCAGCCTTTATGTAGATGATGAGGGACAAAGGTATTACTTTAAAGAGGAAGAACCTGACCAGCAAGCTTTGGTTGTGTGATTTATGACGTAATTATATAAAGCCTGTGGCATAAATTGTGGACCTGTTTGGGTGCAGCAGAGCCTTGTTAATCTGCAGTTGGCTGGTCCATGCACAGAGAGTGTCTCTGTCATACGTCTCAGCAAGCAGTAAAGGGACTGCATTTGTTACTTTCATCATCACTACTGTACTACATACTACTGTGTGTATTACGATAGTGTTCCTGTACATGTTATTTCACTGCTAGTAGTTCACCTTTTATTTTAATTCTCAAGGAAGATGTGCAGGTATCAAAGTGACTAAGAGAAGAGAATAGTCTCTGACTCTTCTGGAGTTACAAAGGATATGGCCATAAATCGGGTAAGACGAAGTATAGTCTGAAATGCAGTTCACCCTGTTTAGCATAGAAAATACGTCCTTGTTCATAGCTTAGTGAACCAGAGAAACCAGTATCATTTTTCAAGCAATGTAGAGACAATATCTGTCTTTTTCTGTAGTGTCTGTTTCTGCGTATCCTGTAGAATGAGGTTCATGTTAGTTGTGGAGATAAGGTCTGTGATCACAGATTACATCATTCAGTGAGTTAGTAACTTTCTAAGTCCATCTGGAATGATTGATCTTCTGGGCCTATATGACAAAACATTGAAAGCTAAAGATAGACAGCAAATGTTGTTATTCTGATGCACAGCAACTTGTCTTTGACGTTGCTGAGCAAATTTGCTTTACCAGCTGTGTCATACCACAGTATTTCAGGGCGAGCTGTAAGTAAACCTTGCGCTTCTGGACTTTAAAATATGATCTGCTCTCCAGGATGGAAGATCAGCCCAGTGAGACTTTTGTAATCTGATTAATTTTCCCTCTGGTTCAACACCTGCTCATGAGAGAGTGCCCCACCAAAGGGGCCTATATACATACACATCCACAAACACTGAGTAACATGGTGTATGCGCATGCATACCTCTATGCATGCACATGTACAATAGATAAGGCCAGAAAGCACTTTATTTGCTTTATTCCATACTCAGGATTCCCTTCTTTTCCAATTGACATGGATCAACTACTTGGATAAACAGATGCCCTTCTCTCCTTCCAAAAGAGGTCAGGAAATTCAACATCTGGCCTCCTTAAATCAGTGTTTGAGGGCTAGCCTGAATTCAGAGATTAGGATGGAACAGCTCTGCTGATTGCACACATTTCATTCAGGGAAAGGGAACCTCTCTGACAGACGCCTGTAGATCTAGGCAAATGCGCCAGAATTTGATTTGGAGTTAAGTTTGATGTTTATCTGCTGTGCAGGATTGTCTTCAAATCCCTCTTTTCAGAGAGCTGGAGAAACCCCAATGTATTTCCATAATGAGGGTAGAGATATTACAACACTAACACTGAGAAAACATTGATAAAGTTTGTGTGTGTTTTTAAACGAACTCCCTTCCTCTGGATACACACACAGGTGGGGTTTCTCAGCTGTTCATCCACTTGCGCTGATGCTGCCATCTTGGCTAGGCTTCTTCCCAAGGCTGTTTGCTTGCATGCATCCCTCAGTGCCAAATGACATTCAGACCTTGGTATGGCCTTTCCTTTCAGCATGCTGACTGAAACGGGATCACTTGCTGATACTCTCTTTGTTTCCCTGCTTAAATTTAGGTCTTAAATCATCCCTATCTAGTTAAAAAAAAAAAAAAAAAAAAAAAGACATACGAATACCATTGGCTTATCTCAGTGCAGACAACTGATACCATCCTGAACATCTGGGTGAAAAGCAGGGCATAACATTGCAGAAGGCTGAGGTGTAGCTTTGTGTCAGGGTTACAGGTCCATTTTGAGTTTTCTCTTGTCCAAAGGTACCTTTCTTGTCTAGACACTTGTCGTGTTGCATCCATCAACCTGTAGAAGCCAAGATTTACAGAGGTGTATCTCTGAATGGTTTCTTTGCTGCTTGCCTTTTGTAATCTGCCAGAATGATTTTGAGTGATG